>NC_071387.1:1038901-1338901 GCF_022682495.2 Desmodus rotundus
GGGGGGGGGGCGGGGCCTGAAGGGACGATAAGCGCACGGGCAAGCGGGTGGGCGGGGCGGGGCAGTCGGAGTGGCGCAGAGTCCGGCCTAGTGGGCGGGGCCTGCGCAAGAACCGTGGGGCGGGGCGGGGCGGTGACGGGGGCGTGCCCGGGCGGAGCCTGACGCGTCGGGCAGCCGGTCTCTCAGACGTCGGGCTGCGAGTGGTGGGCCCGTCCGTGACCCGTGGCCAGGAGTTGGTCCCTTCGTCGCACTGCCACGCTCGCAGAGGCAGAATGATGATTGATAGTATTATTTGTTGGGATGGGGTTTGACGAAGAGATTGAGTCTCTTGAAAACAATCACGATGAAGCTATGTATGGAAAGAATATTTAGCAAATTAATCCCCAAAATACTATAAACCCGTACTTACCGCCAGTAGGAGCTGGGGAGTCCCACGGAGGAGGCAGAGCCCCTGCCCTCATAGACCAGACAGGGGAACAGATCCGGAAGAGAGATCAGGAAAACAAAATGGGGAGGGGACAGGAGGGACCAGGGTGTGTGTGGGTGCACCCCCAGGAGGCTCACAGGGGAGCGACCTTAGCACCTTCTCTTCCGGGCAGAAGATACGGGTGCTTTTCTCTTTTTCCCCTCCTTTCCATAACCCACCCCTGGGGCACTCCCAGCGTCTACACCCTCAAAGCCCACCCTATCGCCATACCCCTGCCTGTTTAGGCTCCTTTGGGGGCCTCTGGCCACCCTCTGACTCTGTGACCCTCTCCAGAATTGGGACCATGTCACTGTGCTGGCCGTAATGGGGGGGGGCTGCGTGGGCCCCTGGAAACCACAAGTCAGTTTGGCCCTGAGGTGGCGCTAGTGGCAGGTGGGAGTGCGCCCCCCCTGCAGGGCCTTCTTGGGCCCCAGGGTCCTCCTGCTCTCCTGTTCTGAGCCCATCCTACAGGGGGTCCCAGGACTTGGGGTTGCAGGGTGAGGAATGCACTCCGTGGTCTGGGAATGTCCTTACCTGGAAAGCTGCAGCCCCTGCCTTTCTTCCTGGAGAGATACAGGGCAGCAGCTCAGTGCCCGAGCTGGACTCTGCCCTGCCTGCCTCCCATCACAAGGCCCCCTGTCTGGGCTCCCAGCCCCCAACACTGAGGGGCTGCAGGTCTCTCCCAACATCTCAGCTCTGGGTACTTTAGCAAGTTCTGCAGGGGCGTGCTGCTGGGGGCCCCACACATGGATGAGATGGGGTCCAGAGGTTATCTCGCTTCTCTGTCCTAACGCTCCATTGGAGCCCTGTGACTTGGTGGGGCTCTTGCTTTCCTGGGTGTTTCTTCCTGTGCAGGCCCTGTGTGGGGGACTGGGAACCCGGCTTCAGGAGGGGCCCCTCCACCTTGCAGACTGTGTGAGTGTGCCTGTGTGTGCACAAGTATGTGGGTGTGTAGGGGTGGTGGGAGGGACCTGCATGTACCTCGCCATTGGGAAATGACTGGAAAGATATTGGGCTCCAAGATGAGCAGGAGAACTGTGTCCTGTGCCCCTTGGTCCTTGTTGACCCAAGGAAGGACTGAAGCTTTGCTTTCTTGCCAGTAGCCCTGTGCCGTGAAGTCCATAGTGTGTCTTTCCCCATCCCTGCCTCCACCCTGTCCCTGGCATTCTGGACTTGTAGCTGGGTGGTGGAGAGCAGGACCAATAAAATGGCATTGGTCCAGCCAAGATAGGATAAAGTATAGAGAACAAAATGGCGTCACTCACGTCAAGCAAGATGTCTGCCAGCCAGCTGTGACACTTTCGTTCAAGGAGGAAACTACCTAAGTCGTGCCTGGCAGGTGGAGTGTTCAAGGTATCTGCACACTCAGGACCTGAACAGATGTGTGTGTAGAGGGGCGCACCCCAGGATAAGCCCACCAAGAAGTTCCCCACTCACCATCAGGGGTCCCCAGACACTTATCAAGAGACCCAGAGGGGTGGAGTACACGGCCCTCAAGGGTATGACTGAGGCTGGCTCCAGGCCACTGCTGAGACAGCCGAGCTCCACACACCAGGCTGCTGCTCCACGCCACGCTCCTCTCCCTTGGCATCGGCCGCCGGAGGCTGTGCTCCGCGCCGTCTCCCAGGCTGATGGTTGAGACTCTGGCCTCGGTTCGTTACCCCCATTGATTGCTGTGTGTGTGACAGTCCCCCTAGGTTGTCAGAGTGTGAGGAGGGTTTCAGTGCATGTGGACGTTCTACCTTGAGTGCACCTGCATTCAGTAAAGGCTGAGTGAGCAGCGTACTTACCTGGTGGGACTCTGGTCTGTTCCTTGGTGCTGGGCTGCTCCGCAGGCAGCGAGCCAACCCTCCGCCGGCCGCCTCACAGGACAGACTGTGTTGGGAAACAGAGGCTTGTGACTCCGAGGACTGATGCTCCTTCAGGCCACCCTGCCCTCCTCCCAGGGGGAGGCATTGGGGAAAGATTTTACTTCAGTTTTGTAGTTTTCTTATTTCTTTTGAGAGAGGGGAAGAGAGGGAGAAAGAGAGGGAGAGAAACATCGATTAGTTGCCTCTCACCGCCCGCCCCCAGCTGGGGACCTGGCCCACAACCGGGAATCGAACCAGCGACCTACTGGTTCTCAGGCCGGCACTCAACCCTCTAAGCACGCCAGCCAGGGCTGAAATGTCTTTTTAAATCACTTTCCCCTTGTTAATTGGGTGGTTTGTTTTTATTTTTGAGTCTTGAGAATTCTTTGCAGACTTTTGGATCCGAGTCCTTTATCAGACGTGTGTTTTGTAAATATTTTCATGGGAAGATGTGCCCGCCTTCCATCCGGTGACCCTGGGACCTGGTGGTGAGCTGGCGCCACCTGAAACCCCGTGGAGGCGGCAAGCAGACGCCTGGGTTCAGCCCCTTCCTCAGGCTGGGACGAGGGTCTTCCTCCCGCCCCCTACGCACTTCCACTCCAGCCCTGGTCATCCTGGCCCTCCGCAGGGATCCTGCCCCTCACCTGAGGCATCTGGGGGGCACGCCCCAAGGCCATGTCTGCTCCTGGCACGGTGGACACAAGATGCGACGTCACCAGCAGAGGCCTTGGCAGCTCGAGCCCCAGCCTCCCTGGTGATGCCCCCCGCCCCCCCCCCCACCCCCCCCCCGCGCTGGAATACTTATGCAACTGGAGATAAGGTGGTTTTGAGACCATAATCTACCCTGAGCGATGTCTCAGCCCCACCTCCCAGACCTACTTGCTGGAGGCCCAGCTGGTGGCTGCATGGGGGCACCAGGGTCTTGAGTGAGGGACACCCAGGCCTCTGATGTCACCTCTGTCACAGCTGCCCCCGCACAGGCTCTACCCCAGATGAGGCCCAGAGGCCTGGCCAGTGGTGACCCCACTGCTGGGAGTGGAGGAGAGGGAGTGAGGACTGTGGGGGCCCCAGTTCCTGAGCGGGGGCCCGATGGCCAGAGCACAGCTGAGCCTGACTGCTTCCCAGCAGCATGCCTCGGGCCACGGGCCACGGGCCCCCAGCCCCAGCCAGACTGAAGGTGGATCGAGGCATGAAGGGTCCAGGTCCCTACAGGCCACGGTGATCTCAGGTTGGGCCCCCAGGACTGCCTGGCAGGTTAGGGGGCAAACCCTCAGTGCGGGGAGTCAGGTGAGAGCCCAGCTTTGTGGAGCTCTCCAGGAAGTGACCCCAGAGCTGGCGGGGACACTGCAGCGATTGAGCCGAACAATGGACAAAGGAGGGACGGGGTTTCCGGGGCCCCGACACCTCCCGCTCCCTCGCCTGCCGGTCTGGCCAGCCTAGCTGCGGGCCGGCCTATAAAGTGGAGCCTGCTGGGGCCTACCTACGGTGCCAGCAGCCAAAGACAGGTGTGGGGATGAAGCCCATCCTGCTGGGCCGGGCCCTGGCGCTGCTCTGGGTGTCTGCGGCTTGTGCTGATGTCCTGGTGCAGCCAGATTTTGAGGCCAAGAAGGTACCGGAGGCCTCCATGCTGGGCTATGGCAGGGCTGGGGGGCTGAGTCCCTGCTGGGAGCCGCAGCAATGGGGGAACAGTGACAGCTTCCCCCACCTGCTGGGCCTCGGGCCTGCCACCCCTTTACACTGGCTCTCCCTGTACCCGGGAAACTGCCCTGTGTGCGGGGGGGGGGGGGGGGGGGGGGGGTGGATTATGGACCCGCCTCCTGGTGCCGTACCGAGGCTCACAGTGGTGATGTGACCTGTCCCAGGTAAGTTCAGAAGAGGGTGCTTGTCCACCCCGGTCTCAGACCCAAGAGGCAGACCCTCCGGAGGCCCGGCCCTGTGGCTTCAGATGAGTCGTGGCTCTGGGTTGTCGACGGGTGCTGTGCCCCTGGGTCCCTGAGCCTGAGGGTCACCAAGTGGTCTCACAGTTCTCAGGCCTCTGGTACCTGGTCTCCATGGTCTCCGACTGCAAGGTCTTCGAGGAAAAGAAGGACCACCTGCTGATGTCCTCTGCCACTGTCACGGCCACGGCGGGAGGCAACCTAAGCGTCCACATGGAGGTCCCCAGGTGAGCGCCACGCACAGGTGCGGCTGGCAGGGCGGGTGAGCCTGGGCAGGAACGGAGAGCGAGTGGGCTGCTCACCCCCAGGGCTGAGGGCTGCTACCAGATGGATGTGGAGTACCTGAAGGTGGGCTCTGAGGGGCACTTCCGGGTCCCAGGTAGGTCCTGCCACACCCCCTTCCGAGGCACCTGAGGCCGATTCTCCCCGGGGGTGACTGTCCTTTAACCCAGGGTCCCTCCTCCACTGCCCCCTCCTGCCCCTCCCCTTCCTCCCCTGGAAGTGGAGGCGGGGCCTGGGTGCTGTGGCTACTACCCGCCCCCCTGCAGCTCTGGGCTTCCTGGACGTGCGGGTCGTGGACACCGACTACCACTCCTTCGCCGTGCTCTACATCTACAAGGAGCTGGAGGGTGTGCTCAGCACCATGGTGCAGCTGTACAGTGAGGCCCGCCCCAGCCTTCCCTCCTCCCCTGGTCCCTCCCCTTCGGGACCTTCCCCAGGTCCTCCTTTGCCCCCTGGTCTCCCACTCCCGGGTCTGGGCCCGGCAAGGATCAGGTGGCACTGTGGTGGGGGCGGCGGGCCTCCGCACATTGTGGAAGGGCAGGGCTTGACTGGAGGGGCCCCTGCCGGCTGGACACTCAGGCAGCCCTCTGACACCCTGAGGGTGGGGACCCATCTTCCCCGGCTGCCTGAGACCGAGAACCAGGGCTGAGAGCCTCCTATGTGGCTTCAACTTCCAGGGGCTAGGCCGAGTGGAGCTCTTCAGGGTGGAGAGGCCGCCGGGGTGAGGGCGGGACGGTGGCCTTGGGGGCTGCCAGAAGAGATCTTCTGGTGGGGTGTGGCCCAGGGAACATGGCCGGGAGGGGGGACAGCTGGGTCACCAACCTCCTGGACACCCTTGTGTGAGTTAGCGAAGGGCGTCTCTCTGGGCCGATTCCGTCCCCCACGGGTCCCTCAGCCTCGGACACTCTCGAGTGCAACCTGCCTGGCCCTGCAGGGCAGACCTGCTGTCCGCCCTCCCAAGGAAGTGAGGCAGGGAGACACCCACCTCTCTTTGTGCCCCGCTGTGCGAGCCACGGGGTCCACAGGGGTCCTGCTCTGTCCCAGGCCGGACCGCGGAAGTGATCCCCCGTGCCCTGAGGGCCTTCCAGGACTTCTACCCGACGGTGGGGCTCCAGGACGACATGATGGTCATGCTGCCCAAGTCAGGTGCCCCTGCCAAGCCCCCCCCCCCCGGCCCTCCTTCCACATTCCCCAACGCACAAGCCAGAGGCTGGGCCAGCACAGCCTCTTCTTCCCCCAACACACAAGGGAGAGGTTTTGGGGGGGCCAGGACGCAGAGTCTTTCGGCCCCACCCTAGGCGGGTGGTTGGACCGGGCCCCATGACACCAAGGGGTTGGGGCTGCAGGAAGTGGTGGGCAGTCCCACCAGCTCAGCCTCTCAAGGACTCACTTCCTTCCCCCACAGACGACAAGTGCTCCTCAAGGGGCAAGGAGGCGCCCTGACCCCTCCGGACACTCACTTTGACCCTTCCCAGGTGGGGACAGGGCACCGCCTCCCTCCCCCCTACAGGGTCTGCGTGGGCTTCCCACCACCCCAACCAGGCCCCCTGCTCTCTCACCAAAGATTCCCCTCCCCACCAAATCCACTCTGCCTTGCTCCACCTGGCTTGTGTGCTTCAGGTCTCAGCTTACACATCACCTCTTCCAGGAAGCCTCCACTGATTGCCTAGGTCTGCTATAACAAATGACCACAAACTGGGTAGCCTAAAACAAGAGACATTGCCCTCTCCGTTCTGGAGGCCACAGGTCCGCAGTCAAGGTGTGGGCCAGGCTGGTTCCTGCTGGGGCTCTGGGAGGCACCCCTGCCTCCCCCTGCTCCTGGCGGGGCCAGCCGTCCTGGTGCCCCCCGGCCGGTAGACATGTCACTCCTGTCTCTACATCCAATGTCACAGAGCCATCCTCCCTCTCTGTGTCCTGTCCAGGTTCCCTTCTTCCTGTAAGAACAGCCGTCACCAGAGGTGGGGCCCATCCTCCCTCCAGGGGGGTGTTGTTGTGTATCCCTAAAATAATCGCACCAGAAGGATGCTATTTCCAGACAAGATCAGGTTCAGAGTTCCAGACAGACTTGAGTGCTGGGCGGACTACCCAACCCAGTGCACTGTGTCCCCTGGGCCCTTGCTCTGCCCCGGGCACAGGGCCCTGTCTTGGGATGGCCGTGTCCTCATCCTCTCCCTGAGGGTCCCATGAAGCAGGAACCACCACTTTCTCATTCTCTGCCATCACCGGGTCGGGTCCCCAGAGCCCCTGGGACACAGGCAGGTGGGCTCTTGGGGACACCTTCCCCCAAAGTAGACACCAGGGAACCATCAGGCCCCTTATGCAAGTTCTTCATGAAGAAGTAGGGAACCTAAATAAACCAGTAAGTAATGGGTATGACGTGACGGTCACCAGCCTCGGGAGGCGACCCTTGGACCTCTCCAGCAGTGACGGTGGGGGCTCCACATTGCCCCTCGGTAGGGGTTCCCCATGTCCCTCACATCATCTGCTCTCCCTGGCTGTCCTGGCTGCTGACCCAGGGGCGCTGGGGGTGTATACACAGGGCTGCTTTACCCGTTCAGCGTCTGACGCCTGTGGTGTCACGTGTGGCTATCCCAGAAACATTATTGGGCGGGAGGAGATGGGTTAAAGAATTGCGCCAAATGACACCATTCCAGAAGGTTCCACCTGTAGAGGGTGCGAGTCCCACTTCCTGCTCTGTGCCCCACCCTGGGTTCTCTTCAGAAAAAGCAGCAGGTGGGATCAAGTGCCTCCTGCGGGGCCACCGCCTCTGCCTCCGAGGCTGCTCTGTGGGCTTCGGCTGTGCTTCCCAGCCTTTCTGGGGCCTCCTTCCCCGCCAGGTCCTCCCTCATCGCCAGCCAGGGAGCCAGGCACTGGGTGCTGGGGGGACCCTGGGTGCTCCAGGGGAGCAGTGGTGGGTGTGTCTCCACATTTGTGGCAGTCTAGGTGGCAGCGTAGCTTCCACGGGCCTTGCTTGCAGGGGTGGGTGACGGGGGGGTGGGGGGCGGAGGGTGGCACCCTGCTGTGTGTGCAGGCAGCGGAGGGGTTGTGGAGTGAGTGGGTGGGCTCGGTGACCATGCCTTTCCCATTTGTGCAGGGCAGACTGGAGCAGCAGCCCTCGCCTCCTCAAGTCGCCCGGATGCTCCGCCCGGCCTTTTCTGCAGGCCTCCCCCACCCCTGCCTGCCGACACCCACCCCCCACAGGGCGTCTCCCTGGGTCTCCTTCTTTCATGCAATAAACATTCTACAGGCTCCGGGCTCCTCACCTCTTTGGAAAGGCCCTCAGGGAGAGCTGGGTGGGCCCCATCTTGACCCTGGGTTTCGGGGAGACTAAGGCAGGGAGGTGGGCGTGAAGGGTCTCTGGCTGCTGGGCTCCCCCTGGCTGAGGGGCAGGAGGCTCCAGCTGAGCTTGGCACCTGTGGGCCTACCCCAGGCAGTGCCCAGCACCTCTACTTGACCCCTAGGGGTTCCCAGCACCTGTGGGAACCTGGGGCACCCCGTGGGGTCGGCCCTACTGTGGGGGCTCTGCTGGGTGTGCAAAGCCCCCTGCTGCAGGAGCTGGAGGCTTTGGGTCTCCCTCCCACCGCCGGCGTGCCCAGTACCTGGGGCACGCTTGCAACCCTCCAGGGTGAGGCCTGGATGAGGGTCGCGGTGACGGCCCTGGCCCCTGGCCTGGCCCGCGGTGGGCTGCTGGACATGCACGCAGCGCACCTGCCGTGTTCCTTGTTTCGCAGATCTGGGAACTGAGGCGCATGGAGGTCAGCGGCTTGCCCAGCAGAGGCCAGTTTGGGGTCCAGGCCCAGGGGTCAGGCTCCAGGGCATGGGCTCCACGCTGACCCTCAATGGGATGGGGGGCAGGAGAGCCCTCCCGGGGCCCACAAGGCCACCCTTCTCCTCCCTGACTCTGTGCCAGCGGTCCTCCCCCCATGAGCAATGAGCGGCCAGGTTACGTTGGGCTGCACTTCAAAGGGTGGGCGTGGGGCGGGGCAGGAAGGCGCTGGAGGCCCTGCTTCGCTGATCACGGGCCCTGCAGCCCCAGCAGAGCCGGAGCCAGAAGCCCTTGGCCCTGAGGATGTCTGCCCTCATCCTGCCCTCGGTCATCCAGAGACGGCGTGTGGCCCCCGCACTTCCTGTCTCCCCTCTGCTGCCTGGCCCAGCTCATTCCAGGGGCCCTGGCTTATCAGCCCAGGGAGGGGGTCTGCCTGGGCCTCAGCCCGGGATCCCCTTCTGGGCCTACCCTTGGGGTGGTCCCCCTTGGTCTCCAGTGTGCCAGCTGGCTCTGGCTACCCCATCCTGACTTGAGCCCCTGAACCCAACCTGATGGTCAGTGTTGGAGGTAGCCCCACACCGAGGACCCCAGGGGGCCTGTCCCCAGGAGAGTGGGACATCCGCTTAGCCTGAGCCACTCCAGGGCTGGCTGCCTCCCCACTTCTGGCACCGAGGGCAAGAGATGTCTGTCTGGGCAGGAGCTGCTGTGAGCACATGGGGAAACTGAGGCAGAGTAGCTGGACCCCGTGGCTGGAGAGGCCAGGGCTGGTGCCCAGAAAGCCAGAGTCCCTCTTCACCCTGACTTCTGTATCGTCCGGCCCTGGGTCTGGGGTGGGTGGCAGAGGCCCGAGGCGTGGGTTGGGCTGAGTTCCCTACGCCGGCTGTGTGCTCACTGGCCTTGGCGTGTGGGCAGGGCTGGGCCTCTGAAGTGGCCTTCCAGCTGGGGTCCCACCTCACCATGCACTGTGGGGCCTGCAGGAGCGGGGAGGATGCTCCGCAGGGCCTGGCCCGGGGAGCAGATGACACAGGCACAGGGAGGAGAAGAACGGCTGGCAGGTCCCTGGTTCCCGCAGAGGCCCCTCTGCCCGCTGGACCCCACCTCTGTCTCCTGTGCACCCCCCTCGCGAGGCTCAGAGGTGCTCCCTCTGCAGGAAACATCCTCTGTGGAGACCCCCCAGGCAGAGGAGCCCCCCACTCACTCCCCCCATGGAGGGCTCTCAGGCGGCACCATACCAGCCCTCAGGGCGATTGTGCCAAGACTCCTTGGAAAGGGCCTGGACCCGTGTGTCCGTGGGCAGGTGCCGGGGTGCACGCCGGGCACTCCAAGCCCGTGGGGCCTGGTCTGGGGCATCATCCATCCCGTCTGCCCTGTGCGGGTGGGCCACAGGGTCCCCTGTTGCCCTGGAGGGTGGGGGTGTCCTCCTGCTCTCAGGCTCCAGGTGAGCCCCTGTGCCCTGCCCCCCTCTTCCCCATGCTGCTCCAGTCCAGCCCAGCCACACACCATGGCGTGGGCGTCACAGGGCCTGGGTGGCCCTTGTCCAGAGATAGTGAGTGTCTCTGACCTGTGTGTGGCCCAGTCGGCCCGATGACGTTCACGGGTGATTGCGCCACATTGGCCGTCCCTGGGATATAGACCTCGGCGCTGGGGGCGCAGGCGGCTCACCCACAATGGAGGCCAGGCTGCTGAGTGCCGTCCTGGGCGTCGTCCTGCTGCAGGTGGAGGCGGCCGTGCAGAGCTTGGACCTGCCGAAGGTGGTGGCTTCTCTCCCTTGTCTTTGGAAGGTTGAGTGAGGAGGGGCTCGAGTGTCCAGCTACTCTGGTCCCCGGTCTCTCCAACCCCCAGCAGCTCCCTCGGGGGCCCAGGACCCATGCGGGTCAGCCCCCTGCCGAGGGCAGGGGGCTAAGGGTCTGAGCTCAGCCCTCCTCCCTCTCCTGTCCTCGGGAGGCCAGCGCCCGGGCTGGGCGTGCAGAGCCCACTGCCTCTGCAGGCTGCTGGTCCTCTGCGGGCTCCGGGGTCTGGGGCTCAGTGTGGCCACTTTGTGCTCCCGGGTCAGTGGCCCCGCACCCTGTGGGAACCGGAGGAGCCTGTCCTGACGGGGAAGGTGGCTGGGGTTTGGCTCCCAGCTCCATGCTTCCGTGCCTGGCTCCTTCTCGGCTGGGTCTGCGTCGGCAGCATGGCCAGGAGACCATCAGCAGGCTCGGAGATGACAGCTGGGGACGCACCCTCTTTTCTGTTGCAAAAATGATCCCTCTCCAAGAGGGTCGATGGAAGCCAGTGGCTGTCTGCAGGCAGAGCTCCCTCCGCCTGGCGGGTGGAGCGGTGCCGCTTCCATGGGGCTGGATGGAGTTGGCCAGCCCTCTGCAGCCCCCTCTCCTGGGCCCTCACCACCACTGCCCTCTGATGTCCCTCCCCAGGGACAGATACCCGCAGAGGCCGTTGACCCGGGGGACTACAGACAGGCCTGAGTGGGCAGTGGCTTTCCCTGCTGGCATTGCTGTCCAGCACCAGCAGCGGCCTTGCAGAAGGACACCCGTCTGTGGCTCTGCCATCCTGCCTTGCGGCTGCCCCGCTGTCTGCTGTCCTTTCGGAACTGGCCCGCTCCCTGCCTGGGGGGTCCTGGGGTGGGGGCTGTGCATCCCGTAGCCCAGAGACTAGTGGCTCTGTCTCCTCTCTCCAGATTGCAGGGTTCTGGCGGGAAGTTGGTGTGGCCTCGAAACAACACCTGGCACTGATGACCCCCAAGAGGCTGGAGGCCCTGTTCCTGACCTTGAGTGAGGCCGAGCTGACCGTGAAGGCTGCGTACCGCAGGTACAGCTGGCTCCCCAGAGCTGGGGCAGGAGCAGGTGTGTGGCCAGGTGCCTGGCCCCAGCGGTGGCCATGGGGTTTGGACCATGTTGTCACTCAGGTGGACCAGCCCTCCCTGCGTCTCCCACCCAAGACATTCACCCCTGCTCCGAGACCAGACCCCAGGCTCCTAGAACTATAACCGCCCCCCTCAAATAGAAGCATAGAGTTTTGATAACATCCTGTCGATTTGTAAGAAAAGAAAATGGGCTTAAGGGTGGGTGGCCCTCTGGAGGTTCCACAGCCACTGGCTGAGGCTGGCGGGGTCCCGCCTTGCACCCTGCCCTCCGCACCCGCTGCACCTTCCTGAAGATGCGCTCCCCCTGCCACCCCGACTGTGCCCTGCAGGGGAACGCAGCCTGGCGTCTCCCCAACGCGCCCTTCACTGCCTTTCAGCTCGGGGAGCTGTGAGACAGAGAACATAGTGGGCTCAGAAGTAGACGTTTCGGGGAAGTTTGTTTTTCCTGGTAAGAACCGTTGCCCTGTTGCTGTGGTTATGTCCCCCGGGCCCTGCACGCCAGCGACACTTGGCCTGGCCGCTCCCCACGCCGCTCCCCACGCTGCTCCCCACGCTGTTCCCCATACTCCCCTACGTGTCTGGGACTCTCTCACCCACAAACCCACTGCCCTTCAAGGGCTGCTTCAGTCCTCCAGTCCTGGTGTCACGGGTGGGTCGAGCGGTGTTGGGGGCAGAGGATCAAGTCTGGCCCCTTGGGCTGCTGGTCCGCACTGTCCGCCCGCCCCGCTTGCTCCCAGGCCACCGGGAAATCCGTGTGATCGACACAGACTACGAGCGCTACGCCATCCTGCGGCTGTCCGTCGCCTGGCGGGGAGAGGATGTCCACGTGCTCAAGTACTTCAGTAAGCTGCCGGGCGGGAGGGGAGCTGCTGTCCTTGCTGCCCCTGCTGCCCGCTGCTGGGCGCGCTCTCCGTCCCCACTCAGCTCCTGCTGCGCCGCCCACAGCTCGCAGCCTGGAGGACGACTACGAGCCAGGCCTCTGGAAGTTCCGGGAGCTGACGGCAGACACCGGGCTGTACCTGGTGGCCCGGCACGGTGAGCCCCAGGCCTTTGGGATGGGGTGTAGGCTGGGAACTCTGCGGGTGGGGGCCGGGCCCCATTCCCGCAGCCCCTCACGCTGCCCCCCGTCCCACAGGGCAGTGCGCCAAGCTCCTGAAGCAGGTGAGCCTTCAACGAGCCCCCCTAAGCCCCAGCCTGATGGGAGTCCCGGTGCCTCTAGGTCCTGGGACTCCAGGGTGGTGACCACCGGCCACCAGGCGGGGACCCTGGAGGCTGGGGTGCAGGGACGGGCCTGGACTGGGCATAGGGGGCTGGGCCCTGGGGCCCCCTTCCATGTAGCAGGGCGTGAGGGGCTGCTGGGGGCTCTGCCTGCTCCTACCCCTCCCGGGTGGGGCCCTGCGGGCACCGTCTCGGCCCCCCGTCCCACAGGTGCCAAGCTGCTGTCACCTGTCGACCCCTCTGTCTGACATAGCCCCAGAGGTGGGGGCCTCCCCCCGCTTTGCAGGCAGAGACACGGGGTGGTGCTGTGGGCAAAGCCACACAGCAGCTAGGACGCCCGTCCCGACCGTGGCCCTGGCCCCCGGGGCCCACCAAGCTCCTGAGCCCCCCCCCTCCCCCCCGCCCTTCTGTGTCTAGGAGCTGATCTAGGAGCCAGTCCCAGGCCTGGATACGGGGAGCCCCGCCCACGCGCCCCTCCTGTCCCCTGCCCAGGGAGGGAGGGGCGACTGCACCAGCTTCCAATAAACCCGTTAGCACAGCCACTGCCAGAGTCTTTCCTGGGGGGCGGGGGGGGCGGGGGGGGTGTGCTGTGTGTGACTGCCCCAGAAATGACACCCTGGCCGCCGAGTGTGAATGGTGTCAGCTGCCCGCCCTGGCGGGACCTCTGCTTGGAGGGGCCGAGGCAGGACCACCAGGCTCAGGGGCAGTATGGCAGCTCCTGCCCTCCCCTTCTCCCTCGAGGGCCCCGCCCAGCCCCGCCACACTCGGAGCCCCCAGGTGGGCCGCCCACGGGCACCTCCTGACTAAGCCTCGTCCTGCCCCCTGGAGCCCTGGTGAGTGGGTCCCCAGCAGGCCGTGCACCTTGAGGCCCGGAGGACTCGTCAGTGGCAGTTCAGTTGACCCCACAGCTCAGATGTCCCGGTGACTGCGGAGGCATCGGGTCCCTGTGCAGGCTCTGTGGCTTCCCTAACTGTCTCCACAGGGGCCAACCTGCCAGGAAGGGGCTGCAGGCACCTGGTGGTCCTGGGCATCAGAATCCCACCTCCTGCTTGAGGGACAAAAGCAGACCTCTCAGAGCCCAGGTGGACGGTGCAGGAAGCAGAGTGTGGTCCACTGCCCCATCAGATGTCATTTAAAGACACAAGTTTTAGGATCAAGTCACTAAGGCTGTAGGGACCGATCGGGTGGGGCGGCAGGGAAAACCGAGCAGTATGTCCAGGCTGGGGGCCTGGGGGCCATGGGGGCAGCCGGCCCATCTCCACCTGCCCCAGCCCAGCCACCAGCCACTATGGTGTCCTGGGCTCAGGGGCCTGGCCTCGGTGGCCATGCCCGGAGGGGGGTGCACGCACCAGGGCTGGTAGGACAGACTGTCACTGCACCTGTTGGGGCTGAGCACGCAGCTCCCCTTGGAGTGACGACCCTGAGTCACTTTTGCGTTTTTTATTCCCATCTTCCACCCCCGCCCACCGCAGCCCCACCTCTGTCTGTGTCTGTCCCCTCAGGGTTTGGACACCGTCTGCAGGGTGCTGGGAAGCCTCGCCCTGTCTTGTGCCTGCTGGGTGGAGACCAGGGACCTGGGGGCTGAGGGCAGTGACAGCCGCTGGGATCATTCGGCCGCCCCCTGCTGGGTGACCTTGGGCTGGTGTGACATGCTCCAGCTCTTCCCCTGTGAGAGGGGCTCCCTCCGACCTGGGGGACAGTTGTGTGGTTCAGGGCCAGAGGGCCGGGTGGGCACCTTTGCTCTCCCGGCTGGGTCGGCTGGGCGCTGCTCACTGGTCCTTTGGAGACCTCTGGGCGCTCGAAGGGCTCAGGTGGCCAGTCAGCAGGACATCCCAGAGGCTCCTCACCGCCCACAGCCTGGGGCTGGCGTGAACCCGCATCCTCCATCTCACCCACTGAGCCTGCCCAGCTGGCAGGTCTCGGGTGCCTGGGCCCCTGTCCCGGGCATGTCTAGGGTTCGAGGGGGGATGTGGGACCATGGAACAGGGGCCTGTGCTGGCCACGCAGGGGGGCTCCCCTCGAGGAAGCCAAGGGCTCCCCGTGCAGGGCGTGTTCGGCAGCTGGGGGCCCTGGCGCGGTGCCCAGCCCTGCACACCTTCCCGACTTGCTCACCTGGGAGAGCCGTTCCCCAGTCAGGACATTCCCGCAGGTCATGGCCGTCCTGTCCTGTCCTGTCCTGTCCTGTTCTCTCATCCCGGAGCCCAGCACTGCCCGCAGCCACGGACGCACAGTCCGAGAGCCCCAGGGCTGACTGTGAAGGGGGTGCTGGGGTCTGGCTGGGCAGTCACCTTGTGAGGGCTGTCGGCACACGCCCCCACCCAATGGGGCGGCTCCCCCTCTGGCCTGGCAGGTGGGCGGCTGCTGGCCGGTCTGCCCTGTGCTGTCCCCCTGCTTAATGAAGCCAGCCTGTGCTTGTCCCGAGGGCCTGCGGGGAAGGATATAAGCCCGGGGCCAGGCCCCAGGGCTGTGGCTCCAGTGTTTTCAGGAGCTGGTCCAGCCGCCCAGCCACCTGACATGAAGGTCGCCGGGCTCACAGCCCTGCTGGCGCTCTGTGTGGCACTGGCGGCCGGCAGACAGGACTCCTCGGTGCTGAAGGACTTTGACTTTGTCAAGGTGGAGAGCTCAGGGCGCCGGCTGTAGGGGACCTGCAGCCCCGGTGCTCTGGGAGTCCTCCGGGACTGCTCGCTCTGGAACCCCTGCCAGTTCCGCACTGTGGGGTGGCCCCAAACTTTCCAGGCTGCTGTCCCACATGGGGGGGAGGGGTAGCCCCGATCCTGCATGCGTGTGCATGCAGCAGCTCCTTGTCCTTCCAGTTTTCCGGCTTCTGGTACGAGATTGCCTTTGCCTCCAAGCCCCAGACCTTAGCCCCAGAGCTGAGGAAGATGGGGGCAGTGCTGGTGGAGCTGGAGGAGGGCCACCTGGCCCTGACCACCGCGTATGAAGAGTGAGTGAGGTGGGGAGGACCGGCGGGGCTCCTCCCTGCCTGGGCATGCAGTTCGCCCTTCCAGGATGGGGGGTTTGAGCAGAGGACGAGGAGGGCAAACTTTCCAGACCAGGGGCCGGAAGAGCAGAGCAGAAGTCCCCGGGGTGGAGGGCCCTCACTCGCGCCTAAGACAGTTCATGAGGTGACCTCTGACCTTGGCCCTGGGACCTCTCCCCCCAGGCGTCAGGGCCTCCACATGGAGCCTGGACCAGGCACCACTGCTTGGCTGCCCTCCCCTGCACCCTGGGCTCTGGTGGGGTGTGTGGTGTGGGCTGGGGACCCTCTGTGGGCACACAACGTCCACTGGGTCCCCACACATGGCTTGGACACTGTAGGGGTGGGGAGAAGCGGGGCTGGTCAGCCCCCAGAGGGTACTTTCCTTCTGCCCAGCAGGACACAGAGCACTGGGCAGGGGTCCTGCTGCCCAGGGGCTCTTGGTGGTGTCAGGGCGGCCCCCTGTCCAGAGTGGGGGGCTTGGTGCGGGGGCAGCTGGCTGCAGGGCTCTGTGCTCTGCAGTGAAAACCGCTGTGTGAAGGACAAGAGTCTGGCCTTGAAGGGGGACGCCCCGGGGAAGTTCAAGCTTCCCAAAAAGTCCGGTAAGGAGCTGCCCGAGGCCGTGTTCCTGACAACCGCTTGGCCCCGCCGCAGTCCCGATGGTCCCAACGGCGGGGTCTTCTGGTCACAGCCTCCCTGCCTGCTGATCCAGCGGGGGCCCTTTGTCCTGCCACTCACAGTCCTGCTCAGCCCCACCAGGCACTGAGTTTGTGGGAGGGGACAACCTTGTGCCCTCCCGCGGCGACTAGCCTCAGCGGGTGCTCCTGGTCACCCCGGGCCAGAGCCCTCGGGTGCCGCTCAGGGCCCAGAGCCTGGGAGCCCCTCGGCTGCCCCTCGGCTGCCACCCGGCCCCACCTCCGGCCTTAGCCCTTGGGTCTCTCTGGGAGGGCAGTGTTCCCTCCCCTCTGCGGTGCCCAGAAAATGTCTCATTCGGCATGTTCTTGTCCTTGTCAGCGGTGCCGTCAGGGAGGTCCAAACCTCTGGGGTGTGCATGTGTGCTCACATGTGTGGACATGTGTACACAGGTCTGTGTACACATGTGTGTGTGTTTGAGCAGGGCTGAGCTCTGAGGGAACGCATCTGGGGGGGCAGTGGGGGCGCAGCAGGGACCCAGTGGCCCTGCTGGAGCCCCAGAGCCCTGTGCCTGCTCGTCCCCCAGAAGAGAAGGAGGTGTTGGTGGTGGACACGGACTACAAGACCTACGCCATCATGGACGTCGTCCAGCACCGGGGTGGGAGGAGCCACAGGGTCCTGAAACTCTACAGTGAGCCCAGGCGGGGCCGGGGCGGGGTAGGGGTGCTGCTAACCTGTGCCTCAGCCCTGCCCCCAGAGCAGGGAGACCCCAGCTCTGACCGGGGGCAGGAGAGAGCAAAGAACTCCACGGGCTGGGGGGGTTACAGGAGCGGGCCCTGCTACATCCTGCACCCCTGGCTGGCCAGCTGCCCACCCCCCGACACCCCCCCCCCCCATCCCAGGCCGGAGCCTGGACCACAACGAGGAAGCCTTGCGACGCCTACAGGAGGTGGCCGGGGAGTACGGGTTCACGCCATGGGAGATGCACCTGCTCAGATTGGACCGTGAGTTCCAGAACCAGGGACCAGGGTCTCCCCAAGCCAACCCCCCCAAGCCAGTGGAGACCCCCAGCTCCACCTCCTGTCTCACACTTCCTGTTATCCACAGTGACCTGCGTGAACTTGCTGCAGCCGATGAGCTGCCCCACTGGGGCTGCGCCCACCTCTCCTCCCCACCACACATGGAAACAGGGGTCTGGAGTCTGAGGGGGGCGGGCTCTCCTCGTGGGTGTCAGAGCCAGGGCCCAGTCAGCAGGCTGAGCTGTGGGGGCCACCTGAGGGGCAAGGCCCTTACCTGCCCGCTTTGTGCCCACTGGTGGGGCCACACCCCATTCCTGCAGCCCCTCACGCTGCCCCCCGTCCCACAGGGCAGTGCGCCAAGCTCCTGAAGCAGGTGAGCCTTCAACGAGCCCCCCTAAGCCCCAGCCTGATGGGAGTCCCGGTGCCTTTAGGTCCTGGGCCTCCAGGGTGGTGACCACCGGCCACCAGGAGGGGACCCTGGAGGCTGGGGTGCAGGGACGGGCCTGGACTGGGCATAGGGGGCTGGGCCCTGGGGCCCCCTTCCATGTAGCAGGGCGTGAGGGGCTGCTGGGGGCTCTGCCTGCTCCTACCCCTCCCGGGTGGGGCCCTGCGGGCACCGTCTCGGCCCCCCGTCCCACAGGTGCCAAGCTGCTGTCACCTGTCGACCCCTCTGTCTGACATAGCCCCAGAGGTGGGGGCCTCCCCCCGCTTTGCAGGCAGAGACACGGGGTGGTGCTGTGGGCAAAGCCACACAGCAGCTAGGACGCCCGTCCCGACCGTGGCCCTGGCCCCCGGGGCCCACCAAGCTCCTGAGCCCCCCCCCTCCCCCCCGCCCTTCTGTGTCTAGGAGCTGATCTAGGAGCCAGTCCCAGGCCTGGATACGGGGAGCCCCGCCCACGCGCCCCTCCTGTCCCCTGCCCAGGGAGGGAGGGGCGACTGCACCAGCTTCCAATAAACCCGTTAGCACAGCCACTGCCAGAGTCTTTCCTGGGGGGCGGGGTGGGCGGGGGGGTGTGCTGTGTGTGACTGCCCCAGAAATGACACCCTGGCCCCTGAGTGTGAATGGTGTTGGTTGCCCGCCCTGGCGGGACCTCTGCCTGGAGTGGCCGAGGCAGGACCACCAGGCTCAGGGGCAGTATGGCAGCTCCTGCCCTCCCCTTCTCCCTCGAGGGCCCCGCCCAGCCCCGCCACACTCGGAGCCCCCAGGTCGGCCGCCTATGGGCACCCTCCTGACTAAGCCTCTTCCTGCCCCCTGGAGCTGAGGCCTCCCTGGCTGGGTCCCCTGAGCTGAGCTCCTGGTTCAGGTGTGGCGGATAGAAGGTCCCGCCTCCCTCCCGCCCACATTCTCGTTATGCCGGGGAAGCTCTCTGTTGCCCCAGCTGAAGTCTCCCGGGCATTGTTTCCTACCATCTCCTACCCTCCATCCTTGGTGCCCACGGTCAGCCCAGCCTGACACAGGGCCTGGGTCCCCGTCACGCACTCTGTCACCGTGACCGGCTCCATGGCCCCCTTCTCGTCCACCCATGGGGCCGGCGCTGCTGGGCAGAGAGGGTGCCCTGGCCCCGGGCAGGTGACCTGAGGCTCACGGTTGAGGCAGGATGGAGTGGCTGGAGGTCACCAGACTGGGGCAGGGAGCGCCTGCCCAGCCGGAGGTGCCCTTGGGAGGAAGGACCGCCCCGAGGGTCCAGTCTGCCCGGGACTGGCCCTAACAAACCTGAACCAAGACCCCAAGAGACCCACACCTCCGTCTGGAGGCTGAGCTCTGACTGGTCAGGCACTCAGGAGGCACGGGGGGGTCCTGCAGGTCCGTGCGGCCAAGGAACCTGCCAGACAGACGTCTGGCTTGTGTGCCCGGCTGCCTAACGGTCGGGCACACAAGCGGCGGGGCTGGGCATCAGGGACTTCCCGCTCCCGGTCTGGAGGCGGCACATCCGCGGTCAGGGTGCCTGCCAGGTGGGTGTCTGCTGAGGACCCTCTTGGCTTGTAGCCGGCAGGCTCCCGCTGAGTCCCCAGTGGTCTCTGAGGTGTCCCCTCTTCTGCAGGGCTACACCCTATGACCTCACTTAACCTCCTCGCCCCCCTGAAGGCCCTGACCCCAAATACACACAAGGGGCGAGGCTTCCAAAGGAATTCTCAGGGGCATGCCCACGGCTGTAGTCAGCGCTGCTCGGGGGTGGTGAGGGAACCCAGGGCCTCCACGAGGAGTCATCAGCGATGTCCCCACAGAGGGTCCCAGACGCATGACGAGAGGGAGAGACAGCCTGCGGTCGAGCAGAGGGTTCCGTGAGAAGGGCCCCGAGAAGACCCAGAGTGCGCCTGGCTTTAAGAAAGCTGCTGGTCCGAGCTGTGCCCTCCCCGGGCCCGCCTGCTCCTGCGCATCTCTGCCGCTGTCTGTGGTCCATCGTCTCTATTCTCTGTCCATCCGTCCATGCATCCAACCAGCCAGCCACCTGTCCACCTATCCGTCCATCCACCCGTCCCTCCGCCATTCATCCTTCTGTCCATCCGTCCATCCATCCACCTTCCCCCCAGCCTCCATCATCGGTCATCTCTCGCCTATCATCCGCTTCCCCTCATCTGCCATCTGTGTACAGTGTGTGTGTCTGGTATCTGTCTGTCTCTAACGGTAAATTTTGACAAACTAAATTGTCCTGTAAATTGACCCATTTCATTTAGAGCTTCAAATATTTGCTCGAAAGTCAGCACAGTACTTTCTGTTGATGAAATGTTTTTCCTTCTGTCCCTAAGGTCATTCCCCGCCTCTTGTCATTTCTTTTTTTAAACAAAAATACCTTATCTATTTATTTTCGGAGAAAGGGGAAGGGAGAAAGAGAGGGAGAGAAACATCAATGTGTGGTTGCCTCTCACATGCCCCCTACTGGGGACCTGGCCCTCAACCCAGGCATGTGCCCCGACTGGGAATTGAACCCACAACCCTTTGGTTCACAGGCCTGCACGCAGTGCCCTGAGCCACACCAGCCAGGGCTCTGGATTCTTGCTTAGCCAGAACTCAAGTACCGAGGTGGCTGAAGCAGGGTCTGACACCTGGTGCCGTTTTTCCACCGCCAACGGTATGGAGATGTGGAATGACAGGTCCGTTGTGGTTTCCAGGCCCTTTGTCCCGAGCCACACGTGGCGGTGGGTGACTCGGCTGTCCCTGTCCGAGCCGCCAGCAGGCAGCTGTTTCCAGGGCCTTGCTGCTTTCTGTTCGTGCTGGGAGCATGCCACCGGCTTGCTTCTCCCCTGGAAACAGTGTCATGGGCCTGGGGACTCTGATGCATTTTTACCGCCAGAGCCGCAATCGCACACCTGTTTCCTGAGCAACCGGCCCCGGTGGCATTTTCTCCCACTTTTGCTCATTTCTGCCCCTAGGCTTTCAAAGGCCTGGCTCCCGCTACAGCGGTGTCAGTGTGTCCTCCACCCCCGCCGGGGGTGTCGGTCCGTACTCTCGCTCGGGTTTCTCCACCCAGTGGCAGAGCTGGGGTCGCGGAGCCTCCTCCACTCCTGGGCGGCAGAGGCGGTTTGGGGGCAGAAGGCACCCCGAGTTTGCAGGCGCCGGTCACAGGAGTGCAGTGGGCTCTCGCGCGGGTGCGTTGTGGGGGGGGGTGCGGGAGGTTTGCTTCTGACCCCCACCCCTGCAGGGTACCTTCCTGAAGCCCCGCCTGGCCCCCTGGCGCTGTTCTGCCCGCCCCGCTCAGGAGCTTCTCCTGGGGCCCCTTTCGGGCCCTGTTCGGTCCTCACGCCCCTCCTGTCCCTGCTGGGCAGTTGGGTCTGGAGTTTACTGCCACGGGGGCTTTCTGATGTTTTCCCTTCTTTCCGAGCTGCATGATTTTTGGTGGGTTGTCCAGACACTCCGTTCTACAATCGTCATTGTCTTCGGTGACTCAGAGGTCCTTCGCCGCTTCGTTCCACGCAAGGCTCCCAGCTCATGACGCAGAGAAATCGGCCATTTCCATGGCCCAGGCTGCGGTCCAAATGTGTGCCAGAGACATCCTGACCCAAGTTCAAGGCCTGAGGCTTTCTGGGTCCCCGAGGGAGGTTTACTTTTGTCCACCTTCACCTGCAGGTTCATCTCCCTCGTGGGGGTGGTGGGGGTGCTTCCGCAGCCTGCTTCCCCCCAGAGAGCCCTGGCAGGACAAATGGCTTGTCCCTCTGCCACCTTCTAAATCTCTCCTGCTCTTGGGGCAACAGAGCCCCCGAGAGCCAACCAGCCCCGGGGCAGGAATGTAGATTTCAGCTTCTACACACCCACCGCCAGTGAAGGGTCCTCCCCCCACCTCCCCGGCTTTCGGGGGCTCAGACAGGTGCTGCCGAGCCCCCTGTGCTTGGCTGCAGGGGGACCCACGAGAGCAGAGGTGGGAGGTCACAGGGTGGAGGCTGGCCAGGGAGGGCCAGTCCAGACAGGCGGTGGAGCGAGGAGGACGGAAGAACAGGACGTGCTGGCCCTGGCTGCTCATGGGGGCGGGAGGCCAGGGCCCGAAGAGCAGAAGGGCGGGTGGCCCAGGAGGGAGGGAGAGCTTTTTGTGAGTTTTGGGGGATGTTTTGTATTTTTAATGGTTGAAACAAAAGTTATCCAAAACAATACCTTCTAAAAGAACCAGTCGTTCTTGCCTCTCTCCTTGGACTTGGCCTTGGCCTGCTGCTGGCTGGGCATGAGAGCAGCGGACCTGGCCTTTCCAGAAGGAGTAAGGGAGAGTGTTGGACCTCTGGGAAAGAGGGGAGTCGGCAGGGCGGCCTGGGATTAGGGTGCTTGCTCTGGAACCTTCCGAGTGGAAGGAAGCGTCACAACGCACGGTCAGCAGGGCACGCACTGGGCCCAGTGTGGAGGCTGCTGGGGAAGAGTGAGCACTGCCCCTGGGTGACCGGGCCACCCAGCGGGAAGAGAGGCCAAGAGCGATGTGTGGTGGGTCCTGGCCGCCCACAGGGACATGCTGGGAGCCATATAAATGGGCTTCCAGGGCAGGGCGGGACTGCAACCCTGGCCCGAGGGAGTGTGCGTGGGTGTGCAGACCTCGGGGAACATGAGGGCCATGCTGGTGGCCCTCCTGGCTTTAGTCTTGGGGCCCAGGGCCCAGGCAGCTTGGCTGGGGAGGCTGGACCCTAAGCAGGTAACCGTCTCCCGTGGGGCCCACAGCCTCTGGGTCGCCCAGAGCCGCGGGCTGCGTGGGTGTCCGGGCTCCGGGCGGGAGAGGGGCCTCCACGTCAGGAGTGAGCGCCCTCTACTGGCTCCTGCCCTGCACAGCTCCTGGGGTCCTGGTACGTCGTCGCCGTGGCCTCTGGGGAAAGGGGCTTCGCAGTGGAGAAGGCCACCAAGAACATCGAGGGGGTCGTGGTGACCCTCACTCCCGAAAACAACCTAAAGGTGCTGTCGTCCCGGCACAGGTGAGGAAGCATGCCCCATGCCTGCCACACCCGTGGGACCGGCCCCGCCCGCCCTTCCTGGCTGGGCTCTGCTTGGAGCTGCGCCTCTGCCCGGCCTCTGGGCCTCCGGGCAGGACTGGCACCTTCTGCCTTCCAGGCTGGAGCGGTGCCACCTGAACGTCGTGGAGCTGCTGCGACAAACCCCCGCCTGGGTGTTCCAGAACCCCCGTAAGGAGGGGCTGCTGCGGGCTCGCCCAGGGCAGGCTGGGGGTGGGCTCCCTGTCCCTGGGCCTCAGTCCTCTGCAGTGGCCAGGTCACCAGCAGGCAGGGCCAGCGCGGTGGGGGAGGGACGACTCCATCCCAAGGCTTCAGGGAGCTCGCCACCCACCCGGAATCGAGACAGCCTCATTTTGTCAGAGGCTGGGCACCAGCTCTGAGGACAGAGGCCTCACCCGTGCCTGCCACGCTCAGCCAGGACCCTCCCTCTGTGGTGTGTCGGGCAGTGGGACTTGACCCTGGTGGGGATAGGACCTGGGGAGCCTGGCCCATCGCACCGCAGTTACTGATGCCCCGTCCAGCAGTCACTACGAGCTCTGTGTGTGGCATGGTGGGCAGGGGTGGGGCCTGCTGGCAGGGCCTCTGGGAGGCCTGGTGGCCCTGCCCCACGGGGCTCTGCTTCCTAGCGCTGGGCGTGCTGGAGTACCGGGTGCTGGGCACCAACTTCAGGGACTTCGCCATCGTGTTCACGCAGCTGGAGCAGCGGGAGGAGGCCTTCAGCACCGTGGAGCTGTACAGTGAGTGGCCCAGGGGTCAGAGGAGGGTCTGCTGTCCCTGCCGACCTCCCCCAGGCCCGGCTCTCACAAGGCACCCCCCGAACCCCCCGCAGGCCGGACGCCACAGGCCAGCCCAGAGGCTGTGAGCCTCTTTACCAAGTGGAGCCAGGGCCTGGGCTTCCTGTCGCAGCAGCAGGCCCAGCTGCAGGCCGACGGTGAGTGTCGCCTGGCACCTCTGCTCGGTCTCGGGGACCCTCAGGGAGGCTGGCAGGACTGTGGAGGTCTTCAAGGAGTCACCCCGAGTCAGGTCTGCAGGGATGGGCCCTGCTCTGATGAGACTGGCTGGGGGCTGGGAGGCCCCGGGGCTGGGGCAGCTGCCTCGAGCGAGATCTGTGCCACTCACCGCCCCTCTCGTTCCCTCCAGTCACCTGTGCGCACAAGGCTTTCCAGGTAAGCTGCCTCCCGGGCATCATTGGGCTCTGGGGCTCGCCTGCAGCAGGAAGGGCCTGGGGCTCTGGGAGCCCACACGCCGGCGGGCAGCAGGGCCCAGTGGCTGGGGGCCAGAGGGCGGAGCAGATGTCTCTCCTGTGAACCTGGGTCCCCCATGTTTGTCTTGGTTTTCAGTGAGTGCTGTGGCCCCTGGGGGGGACAGCGCCCACCATGACCTGGTGGGACCGTGCTCAGCGCTCCCTTCCGTGCTCAGCTGCCCCAGTGCTGGTCGTTGGGCCAGCTTCACCCAGGGGCTCTGGCTACAGAACCAAATAAAATGATTCTACAAACCGGTCCTGGGTATCTTGTGTGTGCTGGGCAGAGGGGCAGGCGCCGTCTTCTCGGCTCTGGTTGGGACGGTCAGCGGGGCGGGGTGCGGCCCCACCCAGGCTCACCCAGGGGGCAGAGTCAGCTCTAGGATGAAGGGCCGGCATGTGCCTGTGTCCTCCATCAGAGTCCCTGTGGATCTGGGGACACTGGCACTCAGGCGCTGGCTGGGAGGCAGGGACTGCTTCTGCAGGAGTCCCCCAGGTCTCCGGGCAGTGGGGGCGCTGGGCTGGTGTGAGACCCTGTGATCTGGACGCAGTCCAGTTGGGTGCTGGGCCGAGGGAGCTGGCACCAGTACCCACTGGCGTGCTTGGCTGGGGCACCCAGTGTCCAGGCCCAAGTTTGGACCCCCGCCTGGTCTCGGCGGCTTGGGCAGGGCCTGAGACCCTCTGTCCTCCTAGGGTCTGGAGCCTGGAGTTCTGGCAGAAGCAAGGCCACTGGGGGAGCTGGGTTGGCAGGACGGGGGTGCTGCCCGGCACTCATGGTCAGGTGCAGGCGGGGGCCTCAGCCTGAGCACAGACCCACGCGCATGTCCCCCCCTGCAGGGACCCTCGGTGACGCTGCTCTCCCAGGGGCCTCACTGCAGGGTGAGACGCCTCTGAGACACAGGCCTTGGGGACGAGAGGCCCAGGGGTGCGACCGAGGGAACAGGATGGCCTCCGTCTTCAGGGCCTCCCAGCCAGGCTGCTCCCTTCCACCGCCCCCACCCCTGGTGGCTGAGAGCCCAGAGCTGGCCCTCATGCTGGGGGGAGGGCCCAAAGCCTCGTCCCTCCCCGCTGGCCAATCCCCAGCCCTCTGGAGGCTCTGGGGTGGCCACATGCCCACGGCCGGGCAGGGGGACAGGGAGATTTAAACTCAGAGCCCAGCGACTGAGAGAGGAGGGCAAGGATGGGGCTGGGGTGGCTGCTGCCTGGGCTGGTGCTGGTGCTGGCGCTGGTGATGGCTGTGGGGTCCCAGCCGTGGGAGCAGCTCCCCAGGGAGTCTCACAACCTCAACTGGAACAAGGTGAGCCTCGTGCCGCACTCCCTGAGCCTGGTGCCTGGCCACAGAGGGGCAGGTGCACGTGGGGGGCTGGGCTGGTGCTCCTGACAGCTGTCAGCCACCATCCCCAAAACACAGGCAGCCTGTCATGGAGGGAAACCCCGCCCGGCCCAGCGGGCAGCCCACCGGGCCTCTAACTGAGGGGCTGACGGTCTCTGTGGGGGACAGTCTGGGACTGCAAAACTCAGCTGACCACCCCCACGAGCCGGGAGCCCCGAGGTGGGGAAGAGCAGAAGGCCCCACCCAGACAAGTGTGGCCTGAGGTCACCTGGGGACGCCAGGTGGGCAGAGGAGGGGGCGGAACGAGCAGCCCTTGTTCTGGAGTGATGCCATCACTGGCGGTGGAAGGTTCCGGCGGGGGCGGCCGTGGGCACAGGCTGATGGACTTGCGGTCGTGCCTGGGAGCGGGGGTGTGCAGCAGGAAGTCAGGGGGACAAGGTGCAGGGTGAGCTGGAGGGAAAGGGGGCCCTGCGAGGCCCACGCGGGATGGAGGCCCAGGACTTGGGGCCCGGCCCCCACTCCCCTGGACATGGGCTGGGCCCCAGGCAGGGTCTCTTGTGCAGCAGGAGCCCTGGGCGGGGGGCCGTGTCCACGCTCCACAGCACCCTCTCTGTAGTTTTCAGGGTTCTGGTACATTCTTGCCATCGCCTCTGACACCCAAGGGTTCTTGCCGGGCAGAGACCAGAGGAAGCTGGGCGCATCCGTGGTGCAGGCTCATGAAGTGGGCCGGCTGAAGGTGGTCCTGGCCTTTAACGGGTGAGGGGAGAAGTGCGGCGCCCTCGGCATCCCCTTCAGAGACCCCTGCCCCAAAGCAGTGCCGGGGGGCTCCCTCTTCGTAGGGAAAGGGGTCGGGTGAGGCAGACTCGTGGGTCAGCCTGGACATCTCACTGGACTGACCCCCCAGCCATGAACCCATCACTCCCTGCCCCTGAAACTCAAAGGGCTGGTTTTGGGACAGACCACCACAGTCCCTGGGGCCCTGGGCAGGCAGCGGGCATTTGGAGGTTCCCCTAAGCTGTGGGACCAGCCCTCACCCAAACTGGAAAGTTCCAGAACAACAGAGCCTCGAATGGACAGGAGCTGGGGAGTGAGGCTTCCAGGTGTCCCCCACCCCCAGGCACCTCCAGGTCCCACAGAGTGGAGGTGGGCAGGAGAGAGGGGAGAGGGTGGTGCTGGGCAGGCTGGTGGCTGTGGTGGGAAGCGGGGTCCCCCGCGGTGAGTTCACAGCCCCCCTCGCCCCCCAGGGTGCAGGGGTGCCAGTCACACAAGCTCATTCTGAGGAAAGACGGGAAGAAGGCCGTGTTCAGGAACACCCGTGCGTAGGGGGCCCGGGCGGAGGGGAGATCGCGGGGTGGGGGGCCCATGGGTTCCTGGCCCCGGAGACCCCGGACACGACTCCCCGGATGGCACTGCCCCCCAGGGGCCCCTTTGCCCTGAAGGATATTGGGGGACAGGGCGGTCCCCGAAACACAGGCCGGCCGCCCCCGAGCCTTCTGACGCCCCGCCCCGCGCGGCCCGGCCGGAGCAGTCAGGCAGCTGTGTGCTCCCCCTCCCGCCCAGTGAAGGGAGTGCAGGGCTTCCGAGTGCTGTCCACGGACTACAGCTACGGCGTGGTCGACGTGCGCCTGGGGCGGGCCGGCCGGACCTCCAAGACCCTGCTGCTCTTCAGTGAGTCCAGCAGCGCCGGTGTCGCCCCCGGGGGCCGGTGTCCGGGGCAGTGAGTGTGGAGGGTGCAGGGCTGGGACGGGCGGGGGCGCCGCACAGACGCCACGGCGCAGGTCACACAGACCTTAGGCCTGGCAATGCAGTATGCAGGCAGGGTGGGGTTCTGGGGCGGCCCTCTTCCTGGTGGGTCCTCCCGTGGCAGGGCAGCTCCGGCCACTTCCTCTTCCTACGAGAGCACTGACCCCTGCCTGAGGACCTACCGTCGTCGCCCTCCAAGGCCTCCCACCTGGCGCCTTCACCCTGGGCTGCCCCGATGAATGGGGGACCCAGCAGGCTGTCGACGGTGTCTGGCCTGGCTGTCGGGGTGCAGGCTGGCAGAGGGTGGGGCTGGTGGGCAGGGCATGAGCCCTGCACGTTGAGACCATGTGGGCAGGTCCCCCGTGGTGGCCACTGCAGAGAGGAGGTCAGAAAGCAAGAGCCAGGCGTGGGGTGGGCCATCCTCGTGGGTGCAGAGCCCCCGCCACGGGGGCTGTGGCAGGAGCAGGGAGGTGGGGGCCAGAGGGTTGGATGTGGAACCAGGAAGAGGTTCTGCCCAGCACGGGTGGGGCACGGAGAGGGGGACTGGAGTGGCGGTGAGGGGCTCTGCTGGAGAGTGTGGGAGGGCTCCTGGGGAGTCTCCCAGCAGGTCCAGCAGTGCAGCTGGGGGCAGGGTGGGGGGCACCAGCTGAGCCTGGCCAGCGGGCACTGAGTGAGCTGAGAGGGCTACCCAAGGGACCTTGTGTGGACCCCCACCTCTGAAGCCTCGCTGGGGACACTCACATTTCCCTGTCACCCCCATCAGCTGTCGTCTTGATTTTCCATCCTAGGAACTCAGAAGGCCTCTTGGGGGGCTGTGGGCTTGGCTGGGGGTGGGGGCCGGCCCGGGTGGCCCAGGCGGCCAGAGCTGGCCACGCTGACGTGAGGACCGCGCTTCCCGCCCGCAGGCAGACAGAACGTGTCCAGCTTCCCGAGTGTGAGGAAGTTCATAGACATATGTGAGATTCTGGAGCTCACAAGGGGGGCGACCATCCTCCCGAAAGACGGTAAAGCACACTGCAGCGCCCACACCCGGCGGGCGGTGGGGATGGGAGGGGACGATGCCACTTCGTGGAGATCTGAAGCCACCGTGTAGGCCCACCCAGTGTCTTCCCGGTGCCCACGTGGCCCCCTGCTCAGGCCTCTGCACTGGGGCTGGAGGACCAGGGGCCGAGTGGCTTTGCCATCGGCGGTGCCCGGGACTGGGAGACAGGAAACTGCGGAGAGCAGCCCACACGTCACCGCCGATGTGGCCCCGCCCCTCTTCTCCGCCCTCCCCTCTCCTGCAGCCTCCTGTGCTCACACCATCCTGCCCTGAGGCCCGCCGGCCCTGCTGTGGTCCTGCCGCCCTCGAGCCCCGGAGCGTGGTCCCCGACTGCGGGGCTGGGTGGGGAGCTGTGGTCACGTGTTCGTTCCCACGGGGTTCCCTTTCGGTGATGTGCCCCATGGGGCCTTTGCCCGTTTCCCCCTGGATTGCCATGTTTTTCCAAATGAGTTATGGGAGTTACGTTTCAGACATGCGTTTTCATCACGGGAACCCTGGCAAGTGGTTTTTCCTTTTTATTAAGAATCAGCACATTGTGATCATTTTGCTCCCCAAGCTATCTGGTTTCTAATAGGTTCAGTACGGCCCCTCTCTTGTCCGAATAGGGGAGCTCACTTCACCATAGTAGGAATTTTTCAGATTCGTAGAAAGGCAAATTGTAACTTTCTTGAATCTTGGCAGGTTTTCCATGCACATTAATGGCTTAAAAAAATAATCTTGGAGGCGTTTCATTGCATCATCAGCAGCGATAGTTTTCAAAGCTATTTGAGGCCCTCGTGTGCCGGTAAAACCATGTCAGGGAGCAGGGGTCTCCAAGGCCCACCGTGCACACGAACCGCAGGGTGAATGAAAAGCTGCCTCATGGGCAGAAAATGTTTTCAAATTCTGGAGTAAATTTTGTCCAGTGTTCACGGCGACCTTAGCTCGCCAAAGGCCAGCACATTCCCCTTTGAAGCGTCCAGTGAGATAGGCCGCCCCTGAGAAGCTCGGGGGGCCCAGCAGGTGTCAATAAACCAGGCGAGTGTCTGTCCTCCTCTGTCCCTAGCTGTTTACTCTTCCTGGCGCCACTGGTCTGGGGAGGGCATTGTGTTACCGACCAGAAGTGTCACGGCTCTAACCCTCCAGGCCTGCCGTCCAGGGGCCACTGGCGGCCTTGAGGGCCCTGTGAGCTCTGGGAGCAGGGGTTTGCTGAGTCCTGCCCAGGAGGGGGCCGTGGGCAGGAAGCCCTGCACAGTAGCACGCACGCCCCCTGTGGGCATCTTACCCACTGTCCCAGACACTGTCACTGTCACCTGTGCCCTGGGCACCCACCGCAAAGCGCCCACTGACCCTGTGGACCTGACCACCACACAGTGGGCCCTCCCACCAGCCAGCAGGCCCCCAGTGGGGCGGCCAGCACCAGGAACAGCTCCCACTCCCGGTCCTGTGACCACCAGCTGAGGAAGAGCCTGGCACCAAGGGGACAAGCGGGCCAGGACATGCAGGGTGTCACACCAGGAGCGAGCCTCCCCAAGGGGCACAGAAGCCTTTCTGAGTAGAAGACACAGGGTTTTTTTGCAATTACCAACGTCTTCTAACCAGAAACCCCTGCTTTCACTACCGGCTCCCGAGTGGGCCGGATGGGGCGGGGGTGACAGGAAGGGGCCATCCTGTCCCCAGTGGGCAGTGCCTTGGGCCAGATGGGCAGTTGGGCGTCCACCAAGAGGGTCCTCATCTCTCATCTCCGCCTGCATGCCGAAGGTGCCCGTCAGCTTTGAGCGGGCCTCTGAAGAGCGGGGATGGGGCCTCGAGGAGGAGCTGTGCGTGCCCCAGGCCCGAGTGACTGAGCTGCAGACACCTCCCTCATGCCCAGGAGAGGGGTGGCGACTTCCGCTGCGGCCGCCTGCCTCCTCGGAGTGAAAGGTGCCCCCTCTGTGGGAAGCTGATGGCTGGCTGTTCCAGGCACCCGTGCCCTGGGCACTGGGCCGGCCACCTGCAGGCCTGTGTGTGGGGCGGGGACGGGGTGGTGGTGCGGGAAGGCCTGTATTTGGGGGTGGGGGCAGTGCCAGGCCTCAGCAGTTTTCTCCACAGGACAGAAGAGGGGGTGTGGCTGTGCCCCACGGTCACAAAGGTTCCCTTCCAGGGAGCTGCCAGGGAGGCGGCCCCCACACCCGCCCTCCACCTGCCCCAGTCCTTCCTCAGGTGTTGCGGATCTCCCTCTTTCTCCCTCCCTTCCCCTTTCTAAAAAAAAGTAAATGAGATCGTTTAACAACTAGAAAGTAGCACAGCAGGAAACGTGCCCAACTTCGGGCGAGGTGGTGGATGCCCTCCGAGGTACCACACCAAAGGCACAACCCGTGAAAGAAATCATTGACAAAGTAATCTGCATGTTCTACATAGATGACATCACCTACAGAGATGGCTTGACTTCTGTCCAGGCCACATGCTTTTCACTCCTTTTTCTTGTCTTACTGCACGCGCCACGACGTCTAGAACGATGTGGAAGGGCAGTGATGAGGAGCACTCCTGCCTTGTTCCTAAACTGAGCAGGAAAACACCTACTCCCTCACTATTAAGCATCTGTAGCTTTTCGGTAAACACTCTTTATCCAGTTGAGGATTACCTTCTACTCCTAGTTGCTGAGACGCACCCAGTGGTTATTAGTCTGGCTTTAAACTACCGACCTCATTTATTAAAAGGTACTTTGGTTAACGCAACAGAAGCTGACCCGTCATGGCTGACGCGGGGGACACCTGGGACCTGCTATCTGGCTGGATTAGCTGAGGGCAGTGGCAGTCTAGTCAGCACAAAGCGGTGGGACCCTGGACACATTGGTGCACGTATCTGGAGATGGGGTCCCGGGACGAATCTGTGGGAGGCAAGACTTGGAGAGACTGGCTGAGCAGCAGCACAGAACAATGGCAAAGGCCAGAGAAACCCCAGGGCCGCAGGGTGTGGTGGCCGCTTCACCAGGGGCGAGTAGCTGCTGGAGAGTGTGACGGGCTCCGTGCCCTGAATTCTTAGCTCGAGACGCGGCCTAAGGGTCAGAGACTCTATCACTCTGTAGGGAATCTCACGTAACCTCAGCTGCAGGACTGAGATACAGAAAAGCAACCCTCTCAGCGGCAGGCGAGTCCATAGCTTCACCAGCTCTTGCGGGGGGAAAGCTGAAGCAGAAATGGCCAAGCGTAGGCCACTCAGAAATGAAATGAGGACATCAGGTGAACTTGGATGGCTCAGGGACCCTGGCACACAGCCACCCAGGGGCTCACTTTGAGACATCAGCCCCTCGAAGGGCCTGTGTGAGGAACTTCCAAGGAGAAGCCAGTCTCCTCGGCAACCTCCCTTCCCTTCCCATCTCCAGACCAGCAGGGGTCTGCCCCCCCTCTGCTGCCCCCCCCCCCGGGCCTGGTGAAGAGGCCACACTGAGCCACCCCTTGCTTGTGGCCCCTCACTGAGTTCTGGATATTGGGTCAGGTCTGGAGCCCCTACTCGAAGGACCACCAGGCTACAAGCTTTGCTGTCTCACCCACAAGACCGCCCTGACCCCCCAGCACTGTGGGAGCTGGGTCCTGAGTATGTGTCCCGACGGGGCCCCTTTTGCCCGACTCGCTGCACAAGGGAAAGCTGTGAGGACCTTCCTGTTTGGACACTGTTGCTACTTGACTCTGCAGAGGTTTCTGACACCATGCTCTTGAAAGTTTTCTCCTGCAGCCTTCTTGGGCATGAGACACTGCCATGGCCACCTGCCACCCTGGCTTCCACCTCCTCCCTCCCAGCCTAACTGCCTGGGGGGAGTGACTGGCCGAGCGGAGGGAGGCTGGGCAGGTGGACACACAGCACTCTCGGTGTCTGAGTTACGTTGTTTCCAACAAGAGTTGCCAGGCAGAGGTTTCTCCACATTTCTCCACCTCTCCTGTGTCCTGCTGCCGCTTCTAGAAGCAGCGTGTCCTGAGGCCACCTGCCGCCAAAACTACTGGGTGCTCTCCCTGCACATCAGCCACACGAAGCTGGGGACACAGGAGCTGTGGAGCTGGGGGGTGACTTCCTGGCCTTGGCACCTCAGGGGATCACCCCTGAGATGGTCCCTGCCACTCTCTCAGGGGTTGCACCCCCCATTCTCCTGTGACAGATGGGATTAATTAGTGGGTGCCGGGGGGTGGGACAACAGACTCCTGGAACGGGGCTGCAGGTCAGCCAAGACGGTGGGAAATCGCACCGCACGGTGGACCCCTGGGGCACACATGCCGCCACCCAGTGCCCACAGCGTCCCAGACTTCAGCACACAGCATTCTCACCGTCTGTCCCAACTATCCTTTAACATATGTCGGGAGTCACCGACTCAGTGACAAACTTCCGGACGTGAAATTGCACACTGCGTCCAGATCACACGCTCTTCACGTGGCGCCAACCCTCTGCACCGTGCAGCCGCTCTCCAGCTCGGTGAGGGGTGGGGTGGGGGCGTCTCCAGCACCGCCGCTGTGCGTGTCCTGGCCCCAGACACTGTGGTGTCACCAGACCTTCCACAGCCACCTGGTTTTTGTCTGCCTGGTGTTTACTCCCAGTTCCACAGAGATGCTAACCATCTCCCCTCTTCTGTGCGATTTCCATGCAAGCTGCCTGCTCCCTGCCACCACCTGTCCACCATAGGACTGGCCTGTGACCTGAGCCCCTTCCCAGGGCTCGGTGCCACCTCAGTCCACTCTGTCCAGTGACGCAGCCCGCCAGCTCCCTTGTAGTGACAGCCTGTCTCACAGCTAGAGTCCACTCAAAACAGTCTTCAGTGCCTGCTTTACTGAAATGCCGTCTACATTCCCACACCATAGGGAGCTTTTCCCACCTGCATCCCACCACCTGCAGGCTCGGGCTCTCTCCGCCTGTCACTCTGACCTCTACCCCCCTCACTTGTCTCTCAGTTCCGTTCTCCCTCCACCTTCCGCACCCCACCCCCGCCAGTTTCTCCCCTTGCCAGATACTGCTCCCACCTTGTAGAGGTTGTCTTAGAATCCTTGATGTGCACGTTCAACTTGAATTCTACTTTTTGTTCTTTCTACAAAAAAAACAGAGTACTTTGATTCCAGGCGCGCCCGTGGTCACTCCCAGTGACCTGAGCCATCACCTCCAACTGGGGCTTGGGTGCGTGTGTTGGGTTTTGGTCACTCCCAGTGAGTTCTGGACCCACATAGGTGTCTCCCAAGGCCACTCCCATCCTGCTCCTGTGAACGCGGGAATCACCCCTCACACTGCTCCCTCGCCCTAACCCCGCAAACTTTGAGGGGCTCTCCGGCCCCACCAGAGAAGGCTGGAGCCCGGCCTGGGGTAGAGGTTCCTGTTCTCCTGAGTGTGTTTTTGCACCTGAGCCCTGAGTGTCAGGGCACGCAGGCAGGGGACTGGTCCAGCACTCTGCTGGAGACTCAGGTGCATGCGGCTGGGCTGCCCCTCAGGCCAGGCCAGCGCGCTGCAGGTCCTGGGGCAGCACGCGGCCCTTCCTGCGGGCCTTCTCCCGGCGCCGCTCCGCCTTGGCCACCTTCTTTTTGCGCAGGTTCTGGCGCCGCTGGTCCTGCCGCCGCTGCATCTTCTCCACAACCTGGGCCGTGCGCTTCTCCCATTGGCGCTGCCGCTGCGCCCGCCGCTTCTCCTTGCGCCGCAGGGCGGCCTGCAGCAGGCCCTCGTCATCGCGGACGCGCACGCCCTCCGCCCGGTACAACGCGGCCGTCCACTGCATTTTGCTCTCCAGCTCCCGCGCCTTGTCTTCGTCCTGCCCTCGCAGCTCCTCCAGCCGGCTCTGCCGAGCCTGCAGCCTCTCCAGCAGCTGCCGGTAGTTCTTCCCAGTCAGCGGCGGCAGATTTCCCTTGAGCCTCTGCCGCTTCTCCCGCCGGCGCTGTGCCCTGCTGGCCGGCGGCTCCTCACTCACCTCCACCTGCAGGTGAGAGCGTGGTGTTACCGCCTGCACACCTGAACCCTCAGGCCCAGCAGTCCCGCCGGGGTCCCCCACACCTTGTTGAACAACAGCCCCGGCTTTCCTGGGGCCTCCTCGCTCGGTGCCTCGGGTGGTGGTGCAGCAGCCTCCGCCTCTGCTGCCTTGGCTGCCTTCTCCCTGGCTCTCAGCTCCTTCCGCTTCCTCTTTTTCCGGTCCCGCTCCTGCTTCCGCCTCCGTCTCTTCTCCAAAGCGGCGGGGGACAGCTCCTCAGTGCTGCCCTGGAGGGGAAGGCAGCATTCAGTTGTCAGGTTCTCCCGACTCGGGGCGGCCTGGATCCTGCAATCCAGGCAGGGCGGGGAACATGTGCTCCTGGTCCCCGGTCTCCAGTCCGTCCCCACCTACCTGGCCCCGGGCCTCCCGTATCTTTTCATGCAGCCGTTGCCGCAGAACATCCAGGGCAAAGAAGGACTCAGGCTCTGCGGCCAGGCCACCTGCAGGAAGGAATCAGAGGGCTGAAAGGGGAGCCCCAGCCCTGACCTTTCAGTACCCTCCTGCAGCCCAGCCTCAGAGCCCAAGTCTTTGTGCACTGTCCCCTGCCCCCGGTGGCCACCGGCGGATCTGTAAGGCAGCTCCAGGAACTTTCTACTTGTCTCCTCACCCTGGACTGGCCCCCAGCACACCCTCAGGAATGGGACATCCCTGTGTGTTGGGGTTAAAACGCTTCCAACAAGTCAAAGCAAACCATCTCCCATCTCTTCCCCTTCCGCAGCCTGTGGGCCCCCAACAACTCCGCTTTCACGACATCCCTTCAGGGACCTGAGGGCAGTGATGCTCTTCCCGCCAAGCTCCTCACCTGCAGGGGCCCTGGAAGGGCCCGAGGCCTTCTCCTCCTCTTCTGCTGCTGGCTTTCTGGCCCGGGAAGTGGCCCGAGATTTCTCCCCCAGGGCCTGGGCCTTGGGTTCCACAACCTTCTCCTCCCGCTCCCGGGATTTCTTCTGTGCCCTCTTCCTTTTCTTTTTTGGGGGTCCAGCAGCTTCTGAGCCTTGAGTTTTGCCCACTGAAATACAAAATAAGACAGGCATGCTGTCCCAATCTGTGACCCACTCAACAGGCAGGCGGTCCTGCCAGGGCTTTGATCTCAGAAGGCTGCCCAGAGCAAATCGGGGGTTCCGGTGAACCTTATCCGCAGAGCTCAGAGCCATAAACTTCCTGGAGAAAGCAGACTGGTCACGCATGTCAAAACCCTGATAAACATCCCCACACTGGACCCAGCAGTGCACAGTGAGGCTTCATCCTGGCCATGCACGACACCCATCCCAGGGGACAAATCAGGGCCCTGTTACACAGCCAACCGCTCCGAATCCACCAAGAGTAATCACACAGGCCCTGGCCTGTGTGTCTTGGTTGAGCTCCGTCCTGCAAAGTGAAGGGTTGTGGGTTCGATTCCCAGGCAGGGCACATGCCTGGGTTGTAATTTTGGTCCCAGTTGGGGGGCGTGTAAGAGGCACCTGATTGATGTTTCTCTCCCTCTCCTTCTCTCCCTTGCCCTCTCTCTAAAAGTAAATAAAACCTTTAAAAATAATAATTACATGGGCTTTCATTTTGAGAAATGTTACACAGCATAAGAACTCAACTGTTTTAATAGCACCACGCCAGACGCCGCTGCTGCTGTCCCCTCCACCAGGCCCAGGCAGTACTTCCAAGTCCCAGCTCCCAGCAGGCCCCTTTCTGTTTAACCTGCTGTGTACCTACTTCCTGAGGGTAGCCTTGGCACCCCTTCCGCCGTGTGACACCACACAGGAGCACCTTCTTCCTGTCTTCTCGCCACACGCCCCATGCCACAGGCTCACCTCTTCCAAACCCCGGCCATGCCCCCTGCCAGGTGGGCGGGTGCGGCTGAAACCCTCGGACACCCAGGCTGATGCCCTCCACAAGTTGGGAAAACCGGGGACTTTAAACTTCACCTACATACTCCCTTTCAGTTCTTTACACTCTCGTTTCACGCACCCACGTGTCTAGACCACCGGAAGCCTCTTCGGGGTGCAGTATGGGGTAGGCACCGACTTCGCCGTGGCGGGGAGGTGGTACCACCCTCCCAGGCCCTCCCAGCCCCGGTCCAGGGCTGCGCGTTACCCGACTTGCGCTTCTGCGGCTCCGGGCTGGGACCCGAGCAGATTTTCCTGGCCAGGCTCTGCAGGTAGGCGTCCTTGGCGAGCAGAGAAGCCATAGCTGAAGGCTCGGGCGGGCTCACTCGAGGTCCCGCTCCAAGACAGGAGGGCCAGGGCGCAGCGACCGAGGGCTGGGCTGGCCCCTCAACGCCGACTCACACCCGGTACCGCAGCCTGCGCAACCCTAAACAACCGGGTCGCAGACGAGGCACCGCGCTCGCCGGAAGCACCATGTGCGCAGACGCCGCCAGCCAAGCGCCGAACCGCCACCGCGCGGCGCTCGATTAGCTACGCCTGGCTCCACGGGGCACCCGCGGGACGGAGCGCAAAGCCTTGTGGGCCGCGGGGGGAGCTGGGCCCGTGGGCGTGGCCCGGAGGTCTCAGGACCTCCACTCTCACCATGAGTCAGGCCGCTGTTACGGTCCCGGTCTCTGCGCCCTCGGCAGTTAGGCGGGCGACAGAAACAGTTCGGTACTTGGGGGCTTGGACCCCACGTGGAAGCTGGCGAGGCCGCGTTGGCTCGGAAAGGGCTGTGTTTTAACAAGTGCCGAGCGGGTCCCGAGCCCCGGGGTACAGGAGGGGAGAAAGCACCCAGCTGTGCCCTCGTCGAGTTTACGTTTCAGGGGTGACCGGCGATAAGAGGACCGAATGAAGGAGCGGCGATGAGGGTGCTAAGGAGAAAGGGGTGGGGCGGGGGCCCCGGGGGAGGGGCATGCGGGGGAGGCCCGGGCGGCGACTTCTGCTCTGGACCGTAGAATCACAGGCTAAGATTTCAAACAAGGCTTCTCCTTTATAAAAACTCCCCGGGTAGGGGGGGGGGGGGGGCGTTCCTGCAGGCCGAGGCTGGGACCACCACACCTGTGATCCTGAACTCCTGGCGGTGACAGGCTTTGACACAACCCAGAACCCTTTGAGGGTCGCTTTGGAGTCGGAATGACGGGACTGCCAGCCCACGCCAGGGCTGGGGTCCTCTGTCCTGGGTGCCCATCTCCAGGAAGGCCTTCTTCCCTGGACAGGGGGCCCTCGGTGCCGGCTGAGTCTCCACAGGCCAGGGAGAGAAAACAGTTGAGTTCTGAGTGCAGGTGTTGACAATGGGCCTTCCTGATCTTGAGTGACCTTTTCTGTGTGAGCTGGCTGGGAGGGGGGCGGGGGGTTGACCAGCTTATCTTCCCTCCTCCCCAAACCCCTGACTTCAGCGGAGGCCCCAGACATCAGGTCTTCCTCCTCCTGACCTGGCTTCTCTCGGGGTCTCTAGACCACTTTTGTCAACTCTCCCCCATCAGTGCCCTACCTGGGGGCTCGAGTGCCGACTCCTGCGAACCCCGGACGCGCGCTGGGGACCGCAACACACAGCTTCACCTGCTGTGGACAGATGGGGACCCGACACCCTCCAGCCCCATGTCCCTCACCGCCTTCCTTCCCTGGCTCAGTCAGGGCGGCTACGTGCCCCTAGGCCCACGGGCAGGCCTGGAAGCCGCCCTGACTCCTGTTAGTCCCCAGTCCAGACCCGGAGCGAAAGCCGTTGGCTCGCCCTTCAGAGTCTATCAGGAGTTCCACGCCACCCACCCCGACCACCGCCCTGGTTCTCTGCTGGGTTTTGAAAGGCTGTAAGTAAATGAAATACAAATAAAAGGCCAGGTCCCCAGTAGGGGGCGCGCGAGAGGCGACCACACCGAGGTTTCTCTCCCTTTCTCCCTTCCCCTCTCTCTGAAAATAAGTAAATAAATAAAATCTTTACTTAAAAAATTTGTTAAAAAAGATGTTTGGGGAACAGTTGGGGATATGAGAACATGTCATGCTACTAGATGACACTATGGAGTTATTGGTCATTTGGGGCATGATGCTGGCCTTGGGCATCGGGAGTGTGGTTTTTCTTAGAGGAGGGGGCTGCCAAGTGTGCAGGGCTGGGTGTCCCGCAGCTGACGTTCGAATGGCTTTCCCGTGAGGCCGAGGACGGGCGAGGACGCAAACCGAGCAGGAGCAGCTCTGCCCACGGGCGTCCAGGTGCGCGCTCAGGATGAAGAGCTGGCACAGAAACGTGGGAAGGGCTGAGATGCACCAGAGTTTAGCCACACAGAGGCTGCGGGACCTTGATAGCGCACTTGGCCAGGGCTGGGGGACCGGGACCTGCCCTGCCCGGGCTCTGGAGGACCGGAAGCCAGCGGGCCTCCCCACCCAGCTCAGCTGCTGGGGTGTGGGCGTGGGCTGCAGAGGACAAGGGCAGGACAGCCACTCTGCTTTCAGAGGAACCACTCTGTTCCCCACAGGCCACGACGGCACTGGCCCAGGAGGGCGAAACGGGCGATGGGGGACCTGCTGTTGCTCAGTTTAGAAACGGATGGTAACCCAAACCCCGCCACCAAGTCTGGCCCGCTCCTCCCCGCCTTCCCCCATCACACTCTTGGTGGTGGTGAACTTTTTCTACCTTAGTGCTTAAGCACAAGTTATTTCCACAACTCAAGGGCCGCGGGAGGAGAGTGCCACGCACCCTCTCCACGGGGAACCTGCTCCGAGGGGAAGCAGCTTGCCTGACCCACCCAGCGACCTGGGCAGGAGCCAGGGCTGCTGCCTCTGCTTGGCCATGGGGGTCTCTGGGACCTCAGATGGGTCGGCTTGTAGCCCTCCCTGTCCATGAGGCTGGACTGTGGGCTGTCACCTCTTCCAAACACCAGGGCGATGGGCTCCCCCGTGAGAGCACGGGAGTGCAGGGTCAAAGCCCCGGCTCCCAGCAGCAGCCCTCCCCAGCTTCTCAGATGACCCTGTACAGTGGCGCTGGGCTTAGGGTGCCGTCTGGGTTAAGTACTGATTCCTACCATCTTGCTCCCCAGCTCCATGACCGTTTCAACCAACCCCTTCCGAGCCTGGAGCCACTCCTCCCTGAAGTGCTGATGCCAGCAGACTCGGGCGCAGCAAAGACTAGCAGGGACCAGAGGCACAGGTGCCTGGGCCTCGCAACATGCAAGGGGGCAGCGGTGTTTTGTCCGTTCACCAGAGAGGATCTAGACCCCAGGTGGTTCTGGGCAGTGGGTCTGTGCAGCCGCGACCCCAGCGTGACTGAGCCCCCGCCTGCCCGGAGCCCCCAAGGGCTGACCTGGTGCCCGAGACCATCCCGACAGAGTCCAGGAGCTCACTCCAACAGCCCCCGGGGGCTCAGTGGAGTCCCGGAATGATCCAGTGCGAACATAGAAGAACCAGCCAAGGCAGAAGGGCAGTGCTGTTTTCATTCGACATTCTCTTACAAAAAACAAAAAAATAACCAGAACAGGTGTGTGCTAACCCAGAGCCCCCTCCCCTCTGAACAGCAGGGTCAGGTCAGGCCTCCCACGTTGGGCCTGGGGTTCCGGCCAGGAGTTCTTCCACAGGCCAGACTGCTCTGGACGCTTCCTCTGCCCAGCTGGCCGGGAAGGTAGTGAACAGAGGTGGCTTGAGGAAGAGTGAGCCGCCCTGGAAATGGGTGGGCTGTCCCTGAGCCGACAAGGCCCCCAAGGAGGTTGGAGCGGCTGCCCAAGCGGGATCCAAGGCTGAGGAGCGAGGCTGGGGCGGCAGGGAGGGGGCAGGCTGGGGGGGCTCAGGTGTGCTCTGTGGGGCCGGGGCCACCAGCATGGGAGTGGGCGGCGGCGGTGGCCTGCAGGGGCCCAGCGCTGGGCTCTGGGGACGCCAGCAGAGGGGCTGAGAGGCCGTCAGCAGGGTCGGTGTCGAGGTCCAGCCTCCAGTAAGCTTCGCACAGAGGCAGATCGTTAGCTTCGCAAAGACTTGAGCTTTTCCACCACCAGAGACCCGGGGAGACAGGAGCAGAGAGGCGTGGGAGCCGGGGGAGGGAGAGCGAGACAGAAGCCGCATTAAGAAAACAGACAGCGCCCCACACCTGCCTCTCCCCTCTGTCCGGCACTCTGCCTGCAGGCCTCCCCTGCACAGCGTCCTTTAGCATCCTAAGGGAGGGGCCCGCCAGCACCGGCTGACACAGGTCTGTGGCCCCAGCAGGTCCCTCCACTGATCTGCTAGGTGTCTGTCCTATGGCTGTTCTAGCCCCGGCTGCCACCGCCACCCCCATCCTGGCTGCAGCCGCCCTCCTCTGGCTGGGAGGCTCGCTGCGGTCTCTCCCGGATCCTATACTTCACATGGGCCATGAGGGCAGAGACCTGTCTTATTTTCTTATTTCCAGGCCTGAGCCAGGATCAGGTGACAGGAACAGGGACCCTGGTGTTCTGTCCTGTGCCACGGCTCCAGCTGTGCCATCACAAATGGGCCCTTTGATCAGCCCCGCTGCCCCCTGCCAGCGTGCTGCTGGGGGACCTGCGGCTCATGAAGGCTGCGGAGGCCGGCCCTCGCTTGTCCCCTGGCGTCCTCCTGCAGCCTGCCCTGCCTCTGGCTCCCGCCCTCGATGCTCAGTATGAGACACCATCCCAGTCACAGAGCGGTGGCCCAAGGACAGCAGAGAGTGAGAGGTGGACAAAGAGCAAATCATGAGGGGGAAGCGGGTGAGCAAGCGTGGCAGCGGGCGAGCGGGATGGAGGGGCCGGGTGCTGGGGGCCCTGGCCACTTACGGGGCGAGAGGGGGACTTGGCCTCCTGAGGCCCAGGGACGCGGGGGCCACCAGGCCAGCCCAGACCACTGTGGGCGCACCAGAGATGAACGGGCAGGGTGTGGGAGGCCTGGCACACAGGCCCTGCTGAGTGGCCATGGGTGGGTCCCCTGCCCTTTGCCCTCCACCTGGAGAGGCAGGCCATCCTGCAGCTGCTCAGGCCAGAGGTCAGGCCCTGGGGTCACGGGGATATACACAGAGGGGTGAAGGGCTGCTGCAAACCCAGTGTGGCTACGACCGATGACCCCAGCAGGGTCTCAGGTCCCCATTGGTATCTGAAACCCTGCAAGGGGCCCCCTCGAGACCTTTCTCCGAAGGCCTGCTGTGTTAGGAGGTGCTCACCACATGTCCACCGAGCTGGTGGGTACCAGGGACCAGGGGCAGCCCCAGAATGCTCTGGAGAAGTCTAGAACCTCTCCAGCTGGGCAGCGACATAGTGTCCCTTCCCAGAGAGGCCGAGATGGGCAGGGACCATGAGGGGTGGCGCTGGACCCAAGCCCCAGACCACAGGCCACGCTGGCGCTGGGTATCCCCGCCCCCCCGCCCCAGTGTGGCTCCCGTAAGGCAGAGAGGCGGCTTTACAGCCACCACAGGAGGAAGGACAGCCGGGAGCGGGCGCGGGCACAGGGGCACGGACTCCGCGTCTGCGGGGCCGGGTCTGGATTTCCGAAGCTACTGGGGACCGAGGGGTAAGGCCCCTGGTCTCTAGCCTCGGTTTCCCCTATGTAAGTTACACCTGGACTGAGATTTCTCAGGGCCCCTCTCACTCAGAGGCCTCAGGTTCAGGGATCTAAGTGGCCCCTGAGGGCTGGGGTGATGGGCATGCCCCCTGCAGTATCCTGGGGCTCAGTGCGGCCAGGCGAGGGGGGCTCTGGCCCCAAGGGCAAGGCCAAGCTGAATGGGAGCCAGGTGGCCACAGTATGCCGGGCCTGGCTTCAGGGTCATCCTCTGCCTGGGGTTTTTCCTCCTCCTTCCCAGGCCCACCCCCCATGTGGGGGGTTGGTGATGCCACAGGGACTAGCCTCCCCAGGCTTGCCGGACACAGGCGGGCGACCAACAGGAGCAAGCCCAGCTTTGGCTGGTATGTTTGATGAAATATTGATTAAAAAGCTAAAAGGACCAAACAGTTCAAAAACAGGCAGCCAGCACCCTGGGCAGGAATGCAGGCTCTGGCCCTCCCAGCCCTTGAAGTTCTGTGATTTCCTGCCCGGGGCCTGGCCCGGCAGACAGTGTCGAGTGTCTGTGCACCAGGCTCTGCTGGGCCACTGGCTTGGCTCTGCCGCCGTGGCCAGGCAGGCAGGGGCTGGAACACCGGGACTGTGAGGCTGCCGGCCCGGGCTGGGCCAGGCTGGGCCGCACCGTGCTGCACCTGACAGCTGGGCCCACCTCTGAGGTCCAGGTGCGGCCCTATTTGTACCTGGACGAGTAATACTCCTCCTCCAGCTCATACAGGTCGATGGCCACCTCGTCCCGCAGGGTGACGAGTTTCCGGTCACACTCCTCCTGCAGCGCACGCAGCTGCTGGTCACGCTGGTCGATGGCCTCGTTCACCGAGGGGAAGTCGTTCAGGATGAGGAACTGCTTGAGGTCAGACACGAGCTTCATCAGGGACTCCCCTGCTCGGACCTGTGGCCGGGGAACCAGAGCCTGAGGGTGCGGGTGTGACAGCATCCCGCCCCCTTGGGCCTAAAGCTGGCCAAGCAGCAGCCTGGTCTCCTCACCTCACAGGCAAAGTGGGACAGTGGCTCTGACCTCCAGAGTGAGAAGTGAGGGGGCAGGAGGTGAGTCTCAGGGGGCAGGGTCCTGGCCCCCGAAACTCCTCCCGCACGGCCCCGGCCCGGAGGTACTGAGCTCCAACCCCACGAGTGACTCAAGCCCCCGAGCCCGCAGATGGAAATACTGTCCCGCCGAACCGCCTGCCCTGCCCTTCCTCTGGGTGGCCAGCCCACCAGCTGGGTGGGCTCCTTCGGAACCTTTTCTTAAGTGCCTTCGCGTGTGCCCCACGCTTATGGAAATAGTGGGTGCATTTGTCCTGTGACATCAGAAGGGACCAAGATGCACATCTAGCTTCACTTGGAAATTTGCCTTTATACTCATAACAACTCTTGGGAAGCTTTCTCGTGAACGAGGGAGAAGGGGCAACCTGTCTCCAAGCAGTGCCCCCTGCCGTCCCTCCCATGCTGGCATGGACACCCCTCCACTTCAGGGGCTGGGTGTCTCCTAAGAAGTGGTTTGCATCCCACCCAGGAGACACAGTGGGGACCCCAAGGCGCTGGTGCCCAGGCTGGGCCTTCCCCCCAGTGACTTACGATGTTGGCGGCTCGCACATGCATCTCATAATTGTCCTGCTCGCCCTGAGTGGCCCTGGACACCTGCGTCTCATCCTCAATCTGGCAGGCAAAGGAGGAAGCCTAAGATTGGCAGGCGCTGGCCCATTGGTACCTGCCACCCCCCATCCTGCCTGTCCTGCAGTCCACAGCGGGCACTGCGACCCAGACCTGGGGTGACGCTCCCCTCCCCTCTCCTCATTCTAAGGAGAGAACAGGCACCTTTGTCTGGACAAAGGGTGCAGGGAAGCCCTGGGCAAGGTCAAGTCTTTTGGGGGTGGGGAGCCCTGTTCAGTACAGACCCATGTCACCAACAGCTCAAGCACTCAGTAACGAGCAAAAAGACAACTTTTTTAAAGTGAACATTTACTGAGCACTTCCCAGGCGCCAAGCCCTTGACCCTCATTATGGTACAAAGTCCTCCCAGAAGCCTGGGTGGGCAGACCCCAGGCCAGGATAGGTCGGGGAGCTGGGTGTGTCTCAGGAGGTGAATGCGGGAGCCAGAGGGCCTGCGCGGCCCGTCCTGTCTAAGGTGCGGACTATTAACCGCCCCACCCGCCCACCTGGACAGGGACTCTCCAGGGGCTGTGTCAGCGCACAGCGGCATCAGGGCACCCTGAGTGGTGGGGAGTCGGGCCTCCTGCGCTCCAGGCCTGGCTCTGCCAGTTACTGGCAGAAGAACCTTGTGCAGGCTACTAAGTCTGAGCCCCAGTTTCCTCCTCTGAAGATGGAGAGGATGGAGGGACTTGCTCTGAGGAGTTTTGTGAAGATTATGACTCAATATCCAAGCCCCCCCCCCCCCCCCCCCCCCCGCCGGCAGCCTGAGTGAACCGTGAGCTGGAGCAAGCTCACCCCACCCTCACTAGTCCTCAAACAGGGCTTCCCGGTCTGCCACGGTCACGCCAGGGCCCAGCCCACGGAGCCCGGCGCTGATCGCTCGCCCACACAGAGCAGCTGCCACGTCTGGGTCCTGGCCAGGCCCAGAGGTGGCCACACAGACCCGGCCTGCCATCCCCAGGGCCGTGTGATTCGGGAAACCGAAGCCCTGAGAAATCGAGTGCCTGTCCAAGCCTGTTGCTGGTAAGTGGTGCTGGATGTCCAACCTGGCCGTTTTGTTTACTGATTTTAGAGAGAAGGGGAGTGGGGAACATCGGTGCGTTGTTTCACTTATTCTCGAACTCACTGGTAGTCTTGTCTGTGCCCTGACTGAGGATCGAACCTGCATCCCCCGCCTATTGGGAGGACACTCTAACAACTGAGCTACCTAGTTGGGCCAGAACCTGGCAATTTAACACGAGTTCCCCACAGACGCTGCACAGGGACCTGTCATTGGCTGGTTTATCTGTTCGCCTGCTTGCTCCCGTCCACCCCAAGCTGCTCCCCAGCTGTTGTGCCCACAGGGACAAGGGCCACCAGCCGGCACCGGGCCCTTGGTTACACTCCGCCCGAGCAGACCCCTCCCCGGGCGCGGAGTGTCCCGAGGCACAGGACACAGGCCGCCCGCGCACCTTGGCGGTCTTGATGATCTCCGTGAAGTTGTCCATGATGGACTTGATGTCGTCCTTGAGCCGCTTGTTGTAGGACTGCAGCAGCGTCTCCTTGCTCTGCGGCAGGGCCCTCTGCTGGGCCATGGCGGGAGCCGGTCAGGCAGGGAGCGGAGGCCCTGGCCCGCAGTCAGCACCTGGGAAGCGGAGTCTGATGCGAGTGGGGCCAGCCGCCGCCGCCCACCCTCAGTGCCCCCGAGAACGTGCACATCTTGGGATCCCCTCTCCGCCGAACAAACTCGTCCGATCCCTGGCCCGCAGGGGCGCCACGGGACCTCACGCCGTCTCCCGGGGCAAGCCCGCGACACCGTGTCCACGTCCGGCCCAAGAGCGTTCGCAAGAGGCCTGCGGGGACCCCGCCAGTCGCTCCCCCGCCTCCATCCCTGCCCCACCTCTCCACAGACAGGCACCTCCAACTCTGCACCTGGCGCCCCCCTGCAGGCCGGACGCCCGGAGCGCGGACCGCCTGCTCGCTCCGGGCTCCGGGCAGGACCACCCTCCGGCCCGGCGCTCCAGCGCTCCGCCCGGGGCCCGAGGCCCGGCCGAACGACAGCACTTGCGGCAGTGGAGCCGTTCTGGGGAACATTCCACGGCGACCCCGCCCTGCCACACCCATACCTGCACCTCGTCCGCAAACCCCGGGCTCGGCGGGTGAGGGATGAGTGAGCTCCCCTCGGGAAGTCCCAGCTCCCTGGCGCCTCTCCGCACCTGGAGCGTCCCGCCGCTGTCTCCACACCCCTTCCGAATTTACAGACCCTACTCCTGCTCTCCGCACCGCCCCCGACCCGAGAGCGGGCGAAGGGAGTCCTGTCACTTTAAATCCGAAATCCCGCGCACTCTCCAGTTCTCGCGATCTCCAAACTAGCATACATATTTCCCACAATTCCCTTTCCTTTCTCTCTCCTCTGGTCGCCCAAGATGGTGAGTCTCCTCGCGAGTTTGCTGGCGCTGGGTCCGGGTTCTATCCGCCGCCATCCTCTTCGGGGCTCGGCCGCGCGGGAGTCCCTCCACCGCCTGGCGCGAGGGGAGCCCCGCGGGGCTTGGCCCAGAGGCATTGGGCCGAGGGAGAAGGAACTGGCGGGCCTACCGCCGCACTGCGGGGTTTGGAGCTGATGGCACCTAGAGCCGGACCCCGGGCCTTTGGGGAGGGGGGCTGGGTGTGCTGCTGCTGCTTCTGGGGTCGGGTCCCTAAGGGAACCACTTACCCCGTCTGGGGGTGCAGCACCCCGCGCTGGGGCCGGCCCGGCTCGTGCAGATGATGTGAGAGAATATTTGCTATCTGAGCGGCGGTGCGGACCTCCCTGACCACCAAGATCGCTGATGCACGAGTGGGGCCGGGCACGCGCGCGCACGCTGGGTGGTTCTCGTCGGACCCGCCGCCCGCGTCTTCGGGGAGCCGGCCCCGACGGCCTGGAGGGCAGGTGGGTTACCCGGCTTTTCTTTCTGCGCAGCCGAAGGGAAAGAAGGCCAAGGGGAAGAAGGTGGCGCCGGCCCCTGCGGTCGTGAAGAAGCAGGAGGCCAAGAAGGTGGTGAACCCCCTGTTCGAGAAGAGGCCCAAGAATTTTGGCATCGGTGCGTGCGGGGTCCGGAGCGGCCCGGCGGTGCTCTGAGGCCTTTGTGGGCGGGTTTGGGGCCGGACCCTTGGGGTTGGGCTTCGGGGTTCTCCGTCCGCGGCCTCGCCGGGCGCTGCCTGCCCAGCGGGGACATGGGCATCGCGGGTCCCCTGGGTCCCGGACGTTGATTTTCTGCGAGATATGCGGGCGCCTGCACCAACGTCGGGGCAGCCCAAGCGTAATCTGGCCGCGGAGTCAGAGCCTCGTTCAGTGCTGCCTTTCCTTTCACAGGACAGGACATCCAGCCCAAAAGGGACCTCACCCGCTTTGTCAAGTGGCCCCGCTACATCCGCCTGCAGCGGCAACGGGCTATTCTCTATAAGCGCCTGAAAGTGCCTCCGGCCATCAACCAGTTCACCCAGGCCTTGGACCGCCAAACGGGTGGGTTCGGGTGGGGAGGGGCTTCTGGCCGCCCACAGGGTTACCACCTTGAGTGGACAGCTCTAGACCTGCGGCCTCTGGGGGGGGGTGGGGGCGGGTGTTTAGCAGTAGACTGGTCACTGAAGGTCAGGCTTCTTCGTCCAGGCCCCAGAGCCTGACCGTGGCCTAACTGTGAAGATCATGCACCTGTCCTGAGGTTTCTTTCTAAGACTTGTTTTTGGAGAGGGGGAAGGGGGGAGAGAAACACTTACTGGTTACCTCTCGTGTGAGCCCAGAAGGGACCAAACCCACAACCCAGGCGTGCGCTCCGACTACAATCGAACCTGCGACCTCCCACTTTGTGGGACGCCGTCCAGCCCACTGAGCCACGCCGGGCGGGCAGCGCCGTCCCGAGGTTTCTCGGGGTGCAGCTCACACCCAGTACGGTGACCTGGCGCGTATGGCAGTAAAGGACGAGGGTTCAGGCTGCCTGCGGGTCTGAACTGAGGGTGGTTTCCAGCTACGCAGCTGCTCAAGCTGGCGCACAAGTACCGGCCGGAGACGAAGCAGGAGAAGAAGCAGAGGCTGCTGGCCCGGGCGGAGAAGAAAGCTGCTGGCAAAGGCGATGTGCCCACCAAGAGGCCCCCTGTCCTCCGAGCAGGTGAGTGCGGTCAGGAGGGGGAGCGGCTCCTGTGAGGGGTCAGGTGGCCGTGGCCCTGGTCCCTCACGCAGACCCTGTCTCGTGGTGCAGGCGTGAACACCGTCACCACCCTGGTGGAGAACAAGAAGGCCCAGCTGGTCGTGATGGCGCACGACGTGGACCCCATCGAGGTACGTGGGCCCAGCCGCTGAGCCAGGGCCAGGTGTCGCTGCCCGGAAGGTGCAGCTTGGGCTGGCAGGTTCCAAGGCCGAAGTGGGGTGACAGCTGTTCCCGCAGGGACAGGGGAGCTAAGTTGTCCCATGTGGCTCTTGCGATGATGTGACTTTCTCGCTGAATTAAGCCTTGAAGTGCAAGTACATGAGCTTTTTAACCCTGAGCATCCGCCACCCAGCGCGCTTGTCGTTGCTGCTGCTGGTCAGGACGCGCGCTCAGAGCCATCGCTGTCTTCCAGCTGGTGGTCTTCCTGCCTGCACTGTGTCGGAAGATGGGGGTCCCTTACTGTATCATCAAGGGGAAGGCCCGCCTGGGGCGTCTGGTCCACAGGAAGACCTGCACCACCGTCGCCTTCACACAGGTGAACTCGTAAGTGCGCAGTGCAACCCCGCGCCCCAGGATCAGGAGGGGACTGGACTACCTCCCCCCCACATCTCGAGACCCCAAGTTAAGGGAACACGCCTGTCTGAGCCTTTGCCAGTGATGCTTGTGAATTTCTTCAGCTGAACAAACCGTGTGGTCATGTTGTGTCTGAGGCGAAGGGTTTCTGTTTGGAGCCTAAGGCAGCCGACCTGGTTGGGGGGTAGGAGGGCAGGGACTGGGAGGTGGAGACCCACACGTCCTGTCTGCTTAGGGAGGACAAGGGAGCTCTGGCCAAGCTGGTGGAAGCTGTCCGCACCAACTACAACGACAGACACGATGAGGTAGGAGGGGCCGCTTTCTGCAGGTCACTGTGTGGGGAGGGCCCGCTGGCCAGGTGTCCTGCGGTCGGCTCCTGAGGACTGAGCAGGACAGTGCTCTAGTGTGCTTGGGGGGAGGGGGTGCTGGACCAGGCTAACAGGGTCTCTGGTCCTTGCAGATCCGCCGCCACTGGGGAGGCAACGTGCTGGGCCCCAAGTCAGTGGCTCGCATCGCCAAGCTGGAGAAGGCCAAGGCCAAGGAGCTGGCCACCAAGCTGGGCTGAGGGTGCACTGTGGTTTCTGTACATAAAAGTAATAAAAACTTCTCCACCCCAAGTCTTGGGCGTTCGGTGTGAAAGTGACCTTTGGGCTTGTGAGAAGAGGGTGGTGGTGCGCTCACCTTCAGACTAGGGCCCTTACGTGTCACCCACCAGTCAGCTGCCGGGCAGGGCAGGTCTGAACACACGGTCTCAGAGCTGCTCAGTCACACCGGGCGCCGTGACCCCGGCCTGGCTCTCATCACCTGGGGTATTAGCTTGTCCAGGTAGAAAGGAAGGTGTGGCATGTGTACAGCAGCCAGTGATTTATTCACGTGACAATACTCGGCACCTGACAGTACTCGGCCGGTGAGACCGCCCGTCCTGAGCACCGTGGGCCGCAGCTGACCATGTCAGGTACCCCGAGTCCCACGTAGGAATTTCTTGGCCCACAAGTAGGATGTGGCCGCACAGAGTCCGTACCTGGGGTGGAGACAACTGTCTGGTGAGGGTTCCGACAAGGAGGGGCCCAGAGCACAGCCGGGGGTGGGACTCACCAGGTGACAATGTACTGCGCGTGCTCGTTCCGCAGCGTGACTCTGGTCTGCCCTCCAACGGGCCCCCCAGGCACTGTGCTCTCTGTGGGGACGGGGTTCTCAGGCTCCTGTCACCGCCACCTGGCCCGCTCTTCCCCTGGAGCCTTCCTAGCTCGCTCTTGCCCCGAGCTGCTGGTGTTTGCATAGCCCGTTCCCAGTCACTTCAGTAGGGCCCTCCACCTGCACCTGGCCGGCCACTGAGGCTGCCCCTGCCCCCCATGCTACGTTGCAAACGGGCACTGACTCCAGCTACTTGGGCTGGGCTGGGCACAACGTACTGAAGTCTGCATCGATGAAGATGGGGTCTGTGCCCATGAACTTGGCCATGGCCTCCAGGTCCCGGTAATGCCAGTGGTTCCTTTCTGGATTGTTCTCAGGGACGAAAGGCTTCCTGGTCTCTGCCAGCCGCACTATCCCAACAAGCTCCACGTCCCCCTCAATCTGAACAGGACAGTGGGGGCTGTCCTTGATGTGCACGGCACAGAGGAGGGCTGTCTCCCAAGAGCCCTGCTCACCTGAGGAAGAGGTCACACTCCTACCTGGCCTTTCTGCCGCGTGTCGGGGTTCACCTTCTTCCGAGGGACAAACCCTCTGTTGACCAGGATGGTGACTCTGGAGTGACGAAAGTGCCATGTTCAGTGGGGAAAGGGTTTTGCATGAAGGCCATCCCTGACATCTGCTCGAGCAACCTCAGGAGCAACTCTGGTGCAGGGGTTGGGGGGCGTTTAAAGCTGGGCTCCGTGGAGATGACCTGGGCCAGGGCCTGGGGCCCCCAAAGGCCGTGGGCCGTAGGAAGGTGCTCCTGTGCCTGCCTCCTGACGGGGGAGTCACCAACCCCTGCCTGGAGTGGAGGCCCCCCCCCACTTCCTCGTGCCCCACCCACTGCAGCATGCAGACAGGGGCTCAAGCCCCCAGGGTCTGGGCTCAGGCAGCCACTTCTTCCCAGAACTGCAACTGGAGCAGCTTCCTTGTGCACCTCCCTCCACTCTCCCCTCCCAACCAGGGGAGCCCCAGGGGCACATCCCAACCCTCCGACCAGGGAGCCGCAGGACAAGGACCCCGGGTTCACCTGTGTGTTGGCACTGGGGAAGCAGCTGCTCTGCCCTGGTGCCCCGGGCGGCTCCTCCCATCCCTGCCCTCCTGGGCTGGCCCCCTGCACACACAGCGCTGCTCGCAGTAGCTCCTCACCCGCACCACCACCCTTCTGCACGCGCCCACCGGACTGTTCCCTCTGCTCCCCCTTCGGGGCTCAGCGCATGGGGGCTGTGCGGCAGCAAGTCAGGGAACTGGCCTGACAGCGTCGAGTTCCAACTTCAGACCCTTTAAGCAATCGAACCTTTCCGAGCATCTTGGGTTCCCCGGGTCTTCCCGGGTGGAGGGAGGAGAGGAGAAGGAGCCATCCTGACTGCGCCTGCCAGGCCCGCTGCCGCCCCGTGCGTCTGCTCACCCCAGGTCAGTGCAATGGAAAGGCGTGACCACGTGGGCGCCGCTCTGGACCGAGGAAGAGAGCCGGCCGGCCTCCCGCGCCTCCCGGGCCGGGTCCACCATGGTCCGTGGCATCATGTACAGCTCCTTGGAGTGGTCGAAGTACCCCCGGACCCTCACGGGCCTGTACTCCAGGTTTTTCAGCTCTAACGGGCTGCAAGGGAGAGGGACAAATGGAGCTGAGGCCAGGCACAGTTCGGGAGGAAGACAAACCCCCTTCTCCTGGGGCTGTGAACCACAAAGCCCCCCGTGGCCTGAGGAGTAACGTAGGTGATGTGCAGGCACGGTGGGGACGATGTGGGCAGGGAGCGCCCACCGACGGGGAGGCTGACTGACTCGCCTGCTGTGGAGCGGAACAGACCGCGCTACCAAACCATCCACATTTGCGAGAAACTACAACTGTGGACTCCTGCTTGGACTTGACCTTCTGTGTGGGCTAGCAGCCCGTCTGCAAGCACCAGTCCGTGCCCCTGGATGACAGCTTTGTGGGACACAGCTGCCGTCTAGAACAGGGCGTGGAAGTGAGGGGAGAGGGCGGGAGCCCCATTTCGGGCACTGGTTCAAACCACCACCGCAGTCCAGACGCGACGGTGCCGGCTCTCTGCCGCCAGCTAGGAGTTACTGCTTTAGGTGCTGTCCCCACTGTGGGGGATCCCTCAGGGACAGCAGGCCTGAAGACAGGGTGAGACCCAGGATGACAGATTTTCCCATATCCTTCAGGCAGCTTCCCGGGGGTGACCACGTTAGCAAGAAGCCCAGCAGGACCTCTGATCTTGAGGGCTCCCCTCTGAGGGCTGGGGCGGCAAGCACAAGCCAGGCTCCATACTGACCACCAGCGAGACCAGCCCCTGGCTGGTGGCCCCACTCACTCCGCGGGCAGAGGGACAGGCTCGGCCATAACTCTAGACTCCAGCTCTGCAATCAGCTTCAGCTTCCACTTCCGACGCTGGACCTATGGACACAGAGCAGAGCCCAAGCACGTGGCAGTAGGGCCAAGGGCTCAAGGCCACGAGAGCTGGAGGCCAGTCTTTACCTGCCACGTCCCCAGGCCAAAGGCAGTCACAGGGATGAGAAGCAGGAACCAGCGGAGGAAGGAGTCATCTTCCACTTTTGTGGCAGGCGCTTCTGCTGCTGAACTGCCACACCTGCTTGGCCTCCAGGCCAGCCCTGGGGGTTCACAACACTGGCTTGGGGTCAGGAGGCCCTGGAGACACCACCACCACCTCTGGGAACATGGGGTATAGGAGGAGGGGGGCTGCCTACAACCTGCAGTCAGGAGCGCGCCAGCACACCTGTGTCTGGCCCAGCTCTCGGCACGGGGCCCTTGGTGGGTGTTTACTGACTGAATGAGACCCGGGGCTCAGTCTTGGCTTAGCCACCAACCGTGACCCTGAGTAATCAAGTCATGGCACCACCCTGAGCCTTTGACACAGGAGCACGCTGAGATGTATTCTATTGGATAAGACAAACCGGCACTGGCTGCTGCGGCTTGAATAAACAGAAACGTGACGTAAACTCAATAGTGCTTGACAGGGCTCTCCTAAGGTTCTGCTCCCCCCCCCCCGCCCTGTCCCACCCCCAAATTATAAGAGAAAGTGTATTTGAAAAATCACAGAGGCACTAGAAATAAGCTCAGGATGGGGAAGGCCAAGGTGACCCGCCTGGGGGAGAAGATGGGGGTGGCACGGTGCTGGTGCTCTGGAAGGAAAGAGTGCCAGCGTTGCTTTCTCATCGCTCGGAAATTCAGAGATGGGACGTACACAGAAAGTACACTTAAGCACTCAGAGTTGGGTCCCTTCACAACACAGCCTCACGGCCCCCTGGCCTGAAAAGCAGGCCTGGGGCAGGCGGGCTAGCAGAGCACTCGTGGGCGCGCACGGCGCGCTCTACACGGGTCCAGTCAGCCCCTGCCGTCGTCCCGCGGCCGCGTGCCAGATGCCCCGACGGGACCCGCTTTCCTTTAGGCCCGGGACACCTGGCTTCAGTCCTGGGTTGGCCCCTCACGAGGCCAGTGACACGTCGGCTAGTTAACGTCTCCGGCACTGATGCTGGTCATGGTGATCAGAGTTTTTCTCCGCACCCACAGGCCGTGCACCGTGGAGCGCAGGGCGGCTTTCCCCACGTGCCCACCTGGACGAGTCCTCACCTGCGCGCGGGGGCACCGCGAGGACGCTCCTCCAGGCCGCGCGGGCGGGGGCCTGCGGAGACGCGAGGGGCGGGTGAGCTCCCCAGCCCGGGGCTCGGGCCACCCCCCGCCCGTTCGGCCGCCCAGCGCCGAACCCGCGCAGCACCTGCCCCAGCCACCACGCCGCCATCGCCTCGCGCGTGGTTCCGGGGTCTGGCGGCATTTGCTTCCGGGGCACCGCCAAGCCCCGCCCCCACCGGTCCACGTGGTTCAAACTCCGCCGGCCGCCCAGCCATGGAGGACATGCCTGAGGATGTGCGAGCCTTCCTGCGTGAGCACCCGAGCCTGCGGCTGCAGCCGGGCGCCTGCAAGGTACGCGGGGCCGGAGTCCCCGACCTCCCACAGGACTCCCGCCCCGGCCGGTCCCCTGGGCCCCCTGACCGCCCTGCCTCCCGCCCGCAGGTGAGGTGTGCTCTGACCGGCCACGAGCTACCCTGCCGCCTGCCCGAGCTCCGGGTCTACACCAGCGGCAGGAAATACCGGCGGCTGACCCACGCCTGCCCGGCCTTCGACTACTCCGCCTTCGAGCCGCACGTCGTGCCCAGCACCAAGAACCCGTACGTGGGGGCGGGGCCGACGGGTGCAGCGGGTGTGGGGTGTGGGCTGGCGGCGCTCCGGCGCTGGACTCAGGTCTCCGAGCCCGCCTGCGCGGCGTCGGGAGACCTGCGGGGCAGGCGGGGGGGGGTCCCGAGCGCGGGTGAGGCCCGGCCCCTCGGAGCGGGTCGGCTGTTCTGTAACGTGAGGTTTGTCACCCGGGCCTGGGTGGAGCTCTTGAGCTCAGGTTCACGAGTTACTTTGAAGCAGAACTTTGATTTAGCCGAGAGTGTGTGGTTGGCAGAAATAGTCAAAAGGGAGAGGGGCAGCAGCACGCCCCTTTATGGAGAACTTTCACGTTGAGCCCTCGCGTGATCTCGCAGCAGAGCTGGTGAAGGCTGGCCACGTGCTGGGGCAAATGGCGAGGCAGCCGGCCATGTGGGTTGGTGGTTCTCCCCGGAGCTTTTCAGAAGCCTGATGCCCAGGCCTCGTTTTGGACACACTACCCCACTCCCATCAGCTCCTCAGGGTGGTTCTGAGAGGCAGCCACCGTGGCAACCGGGCATCTGGACCTCTCATGAGCTGCCCTGCAAACCGAGGTCCCCCCTGCCCCTTAGGCGCCAGCTGTTCTGCAAACTCACCCTGCGGCACATAAACAAATCCCCTGAGCATGTGCTGAGGCACACGCAGGGCCGGCGCTACCAGAAAGCTCTGCGTAAATGTAAGTGATGTGGGGGCACAGCCTGCCTGAGCCCCGGAGATCCCGGTGCATGCCTGCCCTCACCTGGGAGCGCCCCTAGAGGGCAGAAGTGGCGCCCCGGTCCTCCTCGGGTGGATGCGGCAGTCCCGCACAGTGGGGAGGTGCGGGGCCGGCAGCAGGCTCCCTCCTCAGTTAGCGTCGCTGCAGAACCTGGGACTTCTAAGTGCAATGACATGCACCTAAGCTGGTTTTACCTTCGGCTGATTGACTAGAGTCGCGTTCCTGGGGCAGCTCATCCGTGTGACAAGGAAACGGCGTTTTTGGTGTGCCTGTGATGGACGCTGCCAGGGGATGTGCTGGGACCGGCAGGGCCTGCCTGACTCAGGAGGCCTGGGAAAGCTCCAAGGGCTTCGCTGTGGGTTGGGGGGCGGCAGGACCTGCTGAGTGGGAGAGGACAGGGTCCGAGGCACGGACACCAGGCAGGGAGCTGCTGAAGTACATGCCTTCGTTTTGTCACCACGCACCGTGGGTGGAAGGGAGGGTGGGCACAGCGGGTCCCGGCTGCACTGATGGCGTGAAAGCCGGGACCTGCGGGCCAGCGTGTCTCAGCATCATCGCTGTTCCTGAGGATCGGGGAGGAAGGGACGGTGGGTGGCTGTGCAGCCCTTCAGGTGTGAAGATGGTGGCTGTGGTTCCCAGCTGGTCGCCAGGTGTTGGGAGGGAAGGCGGAAGGATGTGGTCAGGTCTTGGCTGTTTGTGGGCAGGATTGCTGGCTGAGGAGTGAGGGGCAGGGGCAAAGCAACCAAGTCCCAAGTCCTCCGCTTGAGAACTGGCAGGTGCTGGCGGAGTCTGGGTCATAGGCTTTCGGGGAAAGTTAAAAGTGAAAGGTGAGCACTTCGAAGGGGAGGTGTCAGGGTGGGAGGCTGCTGGTGCAAAACGTTGGCATCCAGGTCGTATTTGCATCCAGGGAGCCAGGTGAGAATGGACAAGGCAGGGCCTGCGCACTGAGAAGGAACCAGGTGTCTGGGATAGAGAGGAGGTTCAGGGAGCAAGAGGGGGACTCTTACCAAAAGTCAGCAAAGGGGAGATGAGATAGAGGCAGGCTGGAGCGGGGCAGAGGGCTGCAGCCCGCGAGCTGGGGAGGGGAGGGGGGACCAGGCAGGGGCGGCCAGGTGGGTTTGATGACGGGAAGACAGGACCAAGCGGCCAGGGCACTGCTGCTTCCGGCGGAGAGTGAGGCCCCATCTGCACCGGTGTCTGGGGGCCTGTGGGGCCCCTTGCTGTGGGCAGGAAGGAGTTGGGGGCAGGTCCAAGGCTGACTCCCAGGGCTGAGACCAGAGGAGGCGGCTCCACATGGTGGTGCGGGCCCCTGGCCAAGGACGCTGAGGAGACACCGTGTTCGGGTTCTGGTGGCGAAAAGGCTGTGTGGCCGCAGAGTGGGAGGCAGTGAAGAAGAAGGGGTGAGGTGCTAGAGGTGGTTAGGTAAACACAGGGACCCCAGCAGGGCTCGCCCATGCCGTGAATGATGGCAGGAGCTGGGGGGATGGTGGGAGCCAGGCCCCCATCTCCACCTGTCCCTGGGGGAGCCACACTGCCCTGCAGAGGCTGCTCCAAGTCCTTGGTGCAGGGGGAGCAGTGGGGCTGCAGCAAGGTCCTTCCAAGGGAGCCCCGTTCCTGCCCCGGAGCCCCAGCCAAGGCTGGCAGAGGAGGTGCCAACTTCCACGGAGCCGCCGTGCCTGTGAGGGGCTGCAGCCTCCCAGCAACAGGCTGGCGTGACTTCCAGGTCCGGGGCCTGAGCCCCATATCGCTCGGCTCCCTCCCAGCTGGAGGAGGGTGCTCAAGGTCCAGTAGACTTGTCCCGTCTTCTCGCCCCTTGGCCACACTTCTGCTGGCCTCTCCTGTCCCAGGAGGAACTGAGCTGGTGACATTCCTTGTCGGTCGCTGCAGACCTGTGCCTGGGGGGTGGGGCCCAGGGGCCAGACATGGGGAGGACGGGGCAGTGTGCGGCCTGTCGTGCAGATGACGAGTGCCAGAAGCAGGGTGTGGAGTACGTGCCCGCCCGCCTCCTGCACAAGAAGAGGACGAGGGAAGACCAGGTGGACAGCAATGGGCCACCCTGGCCGAGAGCAGCCTTCTGGGAGCCCGAGTCCAGCGATGACGACAACGGAGCAGCCCAACATAACAGTGACGACAGCATGGCAGACCTGTACCCGGGTGAGTGGGGACGTGTCCCTCCCTTTGCCCTCCCGTTGGCTGTTGGGTGGGTTCCGGTCCTGTTCAGGTCACAGCATCGAGCGGGCTCTGGCCTGTGCCCCCCCCTCACCACTCCCTGCCCACCCCGCTTCCTCACAGCCGAGCTGTTCACCAGGAAGCACCCGGGAGGGATGGAGCACAAGCACGACCCTGATGGCATTTTGATGGATGAGGACGAGAGGCCAAGGCGTCTGGGAGGAAAGGGCCCGGCGGACTCGCAGGAGGTCGGGGTGGCCCAGGAGCCGGCCCTCCAGCGCCAGAAGGTGAGGGACGAGCAGGGCTGTGCCCGGCAGCAGCTTCCTTGGTGATGGTTTTCGGTTCCCTTAGAAAGACAGAGGGAGCCGTCTGGCAGGGAACACACCCCACTGACACCACCTCCGTGAGCCTCAGCCGGGGCTGCTCTCAGTTCCACACCTGTGTACAACAGGCTTCCTGGTCTAAGGGGCAGCTCCCGGGGTGCAGCAGGGACCCTAGGGAGGGGCCGACAAGACACTGCCCTGCGCCCGCACCTTTGTAACCGGGGTGGGGATTTCGACCCCTCGGGTGGGTGAGCAGAGTGGAGCAGGAGTCGTCCAGGTCTCTGTTACGCGGTTGGGGTCTGAAGTGCCGCCTTCAGTAGGGCGGGCAGGTGTGGGAGGCTGCGGGGAGAGCACCAACCCGGCTGCCCTTTGCCTTGGGACTGACTGGAACTCTGTCCCCACCACAGAAGCAGTTGAGCTCCTCGAAGAAGCTGGAGAGCCGTCAAGGCCGGCCGCAGCGCTTCGGCTCCTTTAAGCAGTTGGGTTAATGAACGGTCGCCGGAGAAACACGTCGTGGCCTCGCTGGAGTTGGGACAGTCCATGGTGTTCCTCTTCTGGCTGCTCGCCGCGTGTCCCCCACACCGCCGGGGTGTCCCCAGGCTTTGTCCATCCACTCCTCGTCAGCTGCCCCCGACGGCAGGGCCCTGTCCTCTGCACCCAGGACGCAGCAGGGGCCCGAGGGAAGGACCCTGTCTGGACGTGGCCTAGGTGCTTCTCCCTGCAGCACCTGGAGAGGGAGGGTCCCGCCCCCCTGGACAGCACCTGAGGGTCACACTGTGTACAACAAACGCCATAGTTTATTTTGGTGTTTCCAAAAATCAAACTGTTTCCAAACACAACTAAGATATAAAATACAGCGTAAGATGAGATTGATACCTATTTTCCCACATAAAGCAAAAATATTTTCAGAAATTATCTGCCGATACTAACTGGTCGATCGTCTTCTGTTGCTCCCTGCAACGGTGCCAGCCCCGACCCGGGCACTGCCGCTCAGGGCCGGACTGGCGGCAGCAACCTCCTGCCGGCGATCCACGAGCTGCGCCGCTGGCCTCCCAGCTCAGTCCACCCCACAGACCAGCAGGGGTCTCCTGGCAGCCCTTTGGTGGGGCTGTCAGGCTGTGTTGGGGTGGGGGGCCGGATGAGAGGCCGCCAGGCCTGGGCCGAGTCAAAGTGAAGAGACACTACGTAGTGAGTGACCGAGTGACCAGGAGCAGAGATGTCCTGTTCTGTGGCCACGGCTTCGTCTAGGCAACGCTCGGGATGAGCCTCCGCTGTGTTTGGGACATGGGAAGGGGGGCAAAAGGTGCACCACTACCCCCTTGGGATAGGTGGAACCAGGCTGCAGAGCCAGGTACGATTCTAAGGGGCCTGGAGGGCAAAAGGCAGCTCCCCCTCCCTGAGCAGCCCATGGGGGTGGGGGGAGGAGGGCCAGGAGGCTCTCCTGCACTCTGGCTGGTCTGGAAGGCAAACGTGGCCCTGGCCCCTGGCAGCCCTGGGGACCCCCAGGCTTGCCCACCAAGCTGATGGCCAGGGAGCCAAGTCCCGAAGACAGGCTCTGAGGGGCCCATGGGCCCTCTTCCACATCTGGCTGGCCTAGCCACGGGGGTCTGCCCCCGAAAGATCTGGGGAAGAGGACAGTGGGAGGCCCAAGGACCTTCTGGCTCCCCTGGTGGCCTTCGAGAGGACACAGACGGGTGCGCAACAGCAAGTAGTGCAGCATAAGGCAACGTCAGAGAGCCTTAACTACAGGAGTCAGACCCGACCGGCAAGGCATCCAAGTCGTAGGGTGATCCGGGCTGCAGCCAGCAAAGCGAGCTGCTCTGAGTGGGCAACAGCCTCGTGGACACGGAGCCGTGGCCGAGTGGCCTGGGAGGACCCTCAGGCCCAAGGAAAAATCCAGGGGGCACCCGGCCAGGGCAGGCCCTGCCCAGCATCAGCCGAGGCTATGAAGGGTCGAGTGCGAGGTAACTGGTCTGAGCCGGCGCTGCCACCACCCTGCCCCACTGGCGGCGGCCCCGGCACTGCCAGGGCCTCTTCCCCACCATGAGCCGCTTCGGCTTCCAGGGTGCGGCCCCGTGTGAACTACGCCTGCCCGGGCCAGTTTTCTGATTCGTCAATGACTTTGACCAGGAACTGTGAGTGGCCCCTCTCATACCGCCCAGTTCTTGCGGGTTGGGGTCCCTCTAAACTTTTCCACCCCTACGAAGTGTCACAACGCAAGGCAGAGGCACCATGGAGGCCACTGGGCAGTTCTGAACCAGGGAGTTGGACAGTGTGTTTGAGGCTTGGCTGGGCCATCCGAAATCATTTAGTAGTTTTAGCTAAAAACGTAAACCTTAAAAAAATAAGAGGGAGACCGCTTCGAAGGGTACACAGATGTATCTGCTCACAGGACAGCTTGAAGGCCCCCATCACCCGAGAGAGAAACCAGACAGGAAGGGCTGCAGCCGTCCAGCTGCCTGTGCCGAGCAGCGGAGCCGAGCTGATGCCTCACAGGGGGAGGGCCATGCTCACTGTCCGGCCAGCACCGAACGGTCAGGCCGCAGGTGGTGGGTCCAGAGCAGATTTGGCCATCGATTTTCAGGTATCTGTCAAGAAAGTTCTCAAACATCTGTGCCTTTATGGAGGGGGGAGGAAGCAGGGTACGCAGATGCTGGCAGCCTGTCGAGCCCACCCCGAGCCGGTCCTCGACGGCCACGGGGCTCAGCCGGCAGGGAGGGTCCGTTACCACTCTTTCTTCTTCTCGTCCATGGAGACGCCGCCGGGGCCCAGGGCCACCACCAGGAGCAGGCCCCCGATCACCGACATGGTCTGGAAGAAGTCGTACTTGAGGAAGTCGTGCATGGGCTTGTAGACGGGCACGGTCCAGAAGGCGTTGAAGTACACGTTGATGGCGAACAGCCAGACGACCAGGGTCAAGGCGGCCAGCTTGGTTTTGAAGCCGACAGCCACCAAGATCATCAGTGCGGTGCCCACGATGTTCTGCAGGATCTGCGTGGGCGGGGAGGTGAGAAAGGCAGGTGCGCGTGAGGGAGAGGCGGGCCGTGCCTTACAAACGGGCCGCTGGCACCGAAATGTCCCTGCCCAGAGCCGGGTGGGACGAAGGGGTGTACCGAGACGCCAGCCACCAGCTGGGGACACGCATGGGGGCTGTGGGCACAGGAGGCACCGCGCAGCAGTGCTTTGCGTGCAGCGAGCCAACAGCCCGAGACCGCTCGAGGCTAAGCTCAGAGGACTCAAGTCCCCAGGGTCCCTGAGAACCAGCCGGCCGTCCACTGCCTGCTCGGTAAGCCCCTGGGGGACCAGGGCAGAACCTTCTCCAACTCTGCACGCCCAGCACCAAAGATGAGACAGGACCGGCAGCGAGCAAAGAAAAAACAGGGTCTGCGTCAGGGACTGGCGCCGGGGCCCTGGCGCAGCTGGAGGTTCGGGGCCCAGCTGTTCGTAGGGCAGCTTCTTGGCACACAGGAGCCCAAGTCTCTTCCTCCTGTGGGGCCCACAGGCCTGCTTCCCATGAGCCCGCCCAGCTGCCCCGCGCAGGGAGGCCCGGGCGGCGGTACTCACGGAGAAGAAGCTGGCGTCGAAGTGCAGCAAGGTCATGAACATGAGCACCAGCAGCACCCGGCCGCCCAGCTGCATGTACTGCCGGGGGGAGCTCTCGCGCACGGTGGGCACGCCTGCGAACATGCTCTTCCCCTCCGAGCGGGACTCCGCCAGCAGCAGCAGCAGGCCCCCGCCCAGAGCCAGGTTCCTGAGGGGCAGAGATGCGGGCTCGTCACCAGACCTGACGGGGAGACCATGGCCCCTCCGCTCCCTTCTGCAGACCAAGCAGGACACGGAGGTTGCGGGCCCCTGGGGCCACAGAGCCCTGTGCCACCTGCAGAGTCCCACCACTCACACGACTGAGGACACAGGTGTGCGTGCCACCATCGCCGAGCACACTCGGAGCCCTGCACTGGCCTCAGCTTTACTGTGGACCAGCTGGGTCCCTGGGAACAGTGTTTCCACCTGCCCCCCGCCCCCGTGAAATCTGGGGTCTGGAGAGGTGACTTCCCTCTCACTTGAGTGCTAGGGGTCCTGGGCGAGGGGGCTGCAGACAATCCCCCACCCCCCACGGAGCCCCAGCCCAAGCTCGGATGGGGAGGGGAGGGGAGGGAGCGCACGTACCTCATCAGAAACTTCAGGTCCCATAAGATGCTGTAGGCGATCGTCTGGGGGGCAGGACAGAGACACTTGGGTGGGGGCACTTTCAAAGAGCCTTCTTCCCTCCCCCACCCCCGGGTTACCAGCATGAGGCAGTTTCCCCAGTAGAAGACTCGTGAACCACCCCAGGGCACCCAGGGCAGCCCCGACTTTGGAGCGCCCTGCTGAGTCAGAGCTGAGCCCGGGTGCCCGGGAGAGCCCAGTGGTCGGGGAGCCTGGCCCAGACCCCACGGCTGTGGGCTAAAGACCACTTCTGACTAGCCAGCTGCTCTTCTGCGTGAGGGAGAACGCTAATGACAAGAGGGTCCTGGCTGCAGGCAACCCTGGGATTCGCCCATCTGTCAGAGAAACCCCAGAAGGTGGAGAAAGGGGGGACCCAGTGCTGGGTGCCCACGCAGGGCACAGCCTGCCCGGCCCTGCTTGGCCGCCGCTTGTCCCGAGTTTGCCTGGAGGAAAGTCAAGCCATTTTTCAGAGGAGAGCAGCAGTGCCAGGGACAGGTGCACGGAGGGCCGCGGGACAGACAGAGCCCCCAGAAATGCCTTTCCAGAAGCTCTGTTCCAGCCAGAGCAAGAAGCAGCAAGGCCCCGAGCACACTCCCTGGTGGCAGCACTGGGGCTCCTAAGCGAGACGCGACCCTACGCCCTAGTTACCTGCAGCGCGATGATTCCGAAGAGCCCGAAGCAGGCGTACTGCACGAAGTTCCTGCTCAGCACCAGGATGCAGCCGGCTGGAAAGGGGGAGGCCAGGGTCAGAGGGCATGGCGTGGGTCCTGGGCCAGGAGACACTGCCTCGCTGCGCCCTCAGGGACAGGGGCGGCCCAGCGAGCTCAACTCAAGCTGTGGGAGGGTGAGGGCCAGGCACAGCCCCACCGACATGCCGACTTGCTACAGAGAACGGGCAGGGTCCGCGGCGGCAGCCACGGGCTCTGTGTGGTGCTGCAAGACAGGCTGCCAGGGCTCGTCCCCACCCCGCCCTGCGTGCGCACAGCCTGGGGCGGGGGAAAGCCTGAGGCCCCCGGAGCCGCATTCCGGCCCCACCTGTCCTCTCCCTTCTCCTGGACTCATGGTCCTGGAAGCCTTGGGAGCTCACTGCCGGCTCTGCCCCATCTCCTGCTCTGGGCCGTTCGACGCAGGGGCCGGGCACCCCCGCGATCAGCCAGGGCAGACACCCAGCACCAGGGAGCCCGCCCGCCCCCGGGGCCACTCACTCAGCTGCCCGAGCAGGTTGAGGAGCACGAAGGTGGAGGCCACCAGGTAGCCGCAGCCCCAGGTGCTGTCGATGTAGTCCCGCTGCTCGCCCCACTGGAACCACATGCGCACGCCGTCCTCCAGGAAGGTGCTGATCAGGCAGAGACGTGCCACGTGTGGCAGGTACTGCTTCGTGACGCGGAGGAACTGTTGGGCCACAGGTGCCAATGAGGGGCTGCGGCCAGGCCCGGCCCCCCGCTTCCCAGGCCCCTGCTGCCAGCACGCCCGCGCTGGGACGGCGTGACCCTCTTCTGTGCCCTCCTCTGTCACCTCAGCAGACACATCGAGCGGTCGCCAAGCAAGAACTGCCTCAAGACGCAGCCTCTGCCCCCACCACCCAGCGGTGCTCGGAGCCCCTCGGGACGGAAGAGGGTGGAGAGTGCCGAGACGACGGTCCACTTTGGTCACAGCCGGGCTCCCAGGCCTGGCGTCCTCGTGGTCAGCCAGCCCGAGCTCCCCACTCACACCCACCCAGCACCTCCAGGGCAGTGAGAGGCTGGCCAGCACTCGTGTGCAGTCAGGGCCACGGCGCACTGCCTGGCCCGTGACAGCCCCCCTGCAGAGCTTGGGCGGCTCCGTGCGCGCCACTGCTGGTGAACACCCGGACTTGGTGTGGGTGACGGCCAGGAAGCTCAGGGGCTTTCTGAGGGCCCGAGTAGGTCTCAACTAAAACCACGGAACAAACGGGGCGGACGGCCATTTCAATGGCACTGACATTCAGGTGTGCAGAGTCCCTGGCTAAGGTCGGAGAGAAACATGTCAATCGCTTCCACCGGCTCCGTGCCAGCCGCACCCTTTACGACGCTTGATCGGGAGACAGACACAGGTGGACACTGAGGTACAAGTGTCACCAGGTGTGCCGCGGGCACAGTCGCTCGCCAACCAAACGCGGCTGGAGTACAAAGGGGCAGAAGCCCTGGGGCGCACGATAGCAGAGCAGGAACTCGGGAGAAAGATTGGGGACCCACCCACAGGCCTGGTGTGTCAGCAAGTGTGAGTCCAAAGGGCGCTGGTGAGCTTGACCCTCAGAGGGACAGTCTAATTACTGTCCTGGCCCCTCTGGAGGCGGGGAAGCCTCCTGCGGGACCAGAGGTGAGGATGCAGAGGAGAGTGTTTCCGGACTTTCGGCATTTCTGAGAAGTTGTGTGAAGGTTCCAGAAACTGCTGATGCTGCCCGTCGCATGGACGGACGAGCCTCTGGCTGGAGAGCACAGGGGCGCCGGGGCAGGGGCAGACAGTTGCAAGCGGCCACACACTGGGCATCTGCTCTCTTCCACCTGCTGAGCTGGAGCCACCCCCACGGCTGGCTCCTCGCACTTGTGCTCCACCCCCACCCCAAGCAGTGGCAGAAGCTGACAGACAGGCAGCCAGGCAGGCCTGGAGGTCCCCGGGTGCAGAGGCAGGAGCCAGGGCCACCTCCTGGCTCTCCCCCCAGCAGCGTGCTCTGTGTGACCACGGTGCTTTGCGGGGGGTCTGGGCCACCCTTCTCCACAGTGAGGCCGGCTGGTGTGACAGTCGCTAGGGGTTGTTCCAGCTCCAATGAGCCAGAAGGAAGGGGCGGGGCGCGGACCTGCTGTCGAAAGAGGCCCCAGGTGCTCCCGGGTGAGCGCTGGAGTCCACGCAGAGCACGCACACGGATGCACACACCCTGGTGCGGTCCTGCGGCGGGCGCCGCGACCCCTCCCGCTCCTGCCTCGCAGCTGCCTCGCGACACTTTCAAGATGCCCAGCAACGGTACAGGCGCCCTCGTCCGCAGCCAGGCCTCCTGCCAGGGCCCCGCCGAGAGACGCTGGCACAGGACTCAGCAGGACAGGCCTCCCGGGGACGTCGAAGCCAGGAGCAGTGCTCGGTGAGGCTGAGCAGACCCAGAGACTGGAGCCACGATGGGCCGCCGGATGAGGGGTGCCAGGGACGCAAGGACAGAGGTCGGCGGTGCTCTGACTTGCCTCCCAAGTGATGCTCCCCAGGGGGGCATGCAAGCCCAGGCCCTGGGCTTGGGCCTGAGAGCGCCCTGTCTGTGGTACACCAACAGGCGGGAGAGCCTCCGGGATGAGTCCCGGCTCTTAATTTCAGTGTCTGGGTCAGAGGATGAAAGAGCCGCGCTAGAACCTTCCCTCCAGACAGGTGACTCACTCCCCGCCTCCCGTGCAGGCGGGCAGGCGGGGAGACAGCCGTCCTGTACTGTGGAAAACCCACCGCTACAGCCCAGGCCCCAAGCTCTCAATGGAGCTCAAACCTGGCTCCCAAAGTCAAGTGAGGTCCGGGTGCAGGCCGCCTTCCTGTCTTGTGAGTCTAGCCCGTTCAGAGCCCCTCCCAGACCAGCCATGCCCCCCAGTGGCACCCACGGGACTGGACATGAGGGAAAGAGCTGTGGTCAACACCTCGAGGCCTGGCCCAGTCTTCACCTCGTCCCTGACGTCTGTCTCGGTCACCTTGGTTCAGACGTGGCCACTGAGCACACTCTGAGCTGCTCTGGGCAGTGTTCCTAAGCCAGCGCTCCGTCGGAGGGCAAGAAGAACCTGGCCACAGGCCTCCGGCAGCACCCGGGGGCGAGGCTGTCACCTTGCTGGCGCTCCCGCTGGGCGGGCCGAGGGCCCGAGACCCAGGCTGCTGCTCCTGGGAAGGACTTGGGCAGGACGACTGGAGGCAGACCCGCATGGGAGGCACCGTCAGGAGGGACGGCCACCCCGGGGGGGCCAGCCTTTCACAGGGATCTCCGAACCTCACAATCAAGCCCCACTGACAACAGCTAAGCAGCTTCAGAAACACGGGGAGCCGAGATTCTTTCCGAGGGGCTGCTACTTTAGAGGTCTGAAGGGGGCTTAGGAAACACAACCACACCGGCCTGGCCGTCACCCTGGGACACAGCGACCAGGCCCTGCAATCACCTGCAGCGCCTGCCAACACAGAAACCGCTTTCTCTTCCTACGTGGGGCCGAGGGACCCAGGGACAGCTGCCTGCAACTGCTGGCTAGCAAAGACTCTGAGGAGGAAGAAGAGGTGGCCTGGCTTTCCTTATCACTGGGGTCAGGGGCTGTCCTCCCCCAGGCCAGCCCATGCCCACACCTCCCTGGAAACCACAGCCTGTGGCCAGGCGACCTTCCTCGGGCGGATCAGGCCGGCGCAGGTGTGTGGCAACTGCCTCGTGGGAGTCCACCGTGACCACAGGACTCCCAGCCAGTGTCCCCGAGTGCTGCTCCGTAACTTCGTGCCGCACCCAGAGGGACAGGCAGGGGTCAGCTGGCCCTCAGCTGGAGAGATGGCCGGGCTTTCTCCACAAACACTCCACGTGTGACTGAGAGCCTCCCTAACCGCAGGGGCACAGCCAGACGGCTGAGAACCCAGCGGCGCCTCACCCTCCGGGGAAGCCTCACTAACCACAGCCTCGCCACATCCCCACCCCAGACAGGTGAGCGGGGAAGAGGGCGTCAACACCCTGCCATCCTGTCTCCTCACTCCTGAAGCATGGGGCAGGAAGCCCGGGTGGGGGTTGGGGGCGAGGGACAGAGCAGAGAAAATGCTCAGCACCCACACTACACGGCACCCATGAGCTGTGAGACCAGGGCCTGACTCCGTTGGCCGTGCCCGGGTCAGCGTGCTATGAGGCTGTCCCCACCACCCAGAGCTCTCCCAGAGGCCGCAGGTGCCCCTGGGGTGACAGCCCTGGGCCTGGCCGTCACGCTGGAGCGCAGGTAACAACGGCAAGGCCGCACTGGAGAACGGCCCCTCGCCATGGGCACGTCACCTTGGTGACCAGCCGTCAGGCAGAGCCCGTTACGTGCTACCACGCCTGCTTATGGGCATCACATCCTGCACACAGGCAGCAAGCACCAGGGCAGAGCGGGACATCTTTGGTATGCTGAGCTCACATGCCTCGGCCCCTCCGACCTGGTCTCAGATGGCTTTCCAGTGCCCAGCTCCCGCGGGGAGCACTCTCAGCACTTTCTGCAGCACCTGGCCCGCTGGGGGCTGGAGGACACCGTCCCCGGCTGCCCAGGGCAAGGAGCCTGATGCCAGCGCCAGCTTGGGAGCAGCCTGCCAGCACCAGCTAACCAGACGGCTCACCCTGCGCTCTCGCTGCTGTGGGCCTGAAGGAGAGGTCACGGATGGCCACGCAACCTCCCTCTCCACAACCGAGGACGGAGACATTGGCCGGCCTGGCTCGGGCAATGCGTGCAGAGGGCTGGCTCGCCACGGTGCCCGAAGGGGCCCGAGTTCCTGGCCTAACTGCCCGAGGGTGCACGGGCCTTTTTCCGCGACACTCTCGGGTCAAACCCTGTCACTTCAGTTTTGCTTTTGTTTTCTGAAAGCAAGGCTAGAGAAGAACAGGTATGTCGCATTATCTGATGAGCGACTTCGGTATTTCCCCATTCCCTTCAAATTAGATGGCTTTCACTTGAAAGGCCTGGACTCTCGTCCCTTTGTTCCTGGCCGCTTGGCTTTGCCACTTTAGGGACAAATGTTAAAAACAAGAGTGCGAGCCCAGCTTGGCCGGATTTGCTCCTGGGAAGCCGAGACTCTGGCTCTGCCCCCAGGGCCCCACCCACGCCCTGCTGTGTGGGCCTGCCTAGGGCAGCAGGACCAGAGCTCCGTCCTGGGGAGCCCTGGACCTCTGGACCCCTGAGTCGCCCACATGACCTCTGCCATCCCCAGGGCAGCTGACACGCTGACAGGGACCGCCTGGGCCGGCTCTGGTTTCCAGGCTGCGCGCCTCCTCGGTGCCCTTGCGCCAGAAGAGGGACCCCAGCCTCGGTGGGCCTTGCCAGCCCCCCCATAGCAACCCTCACCCGGTGCTGCCGCCCCACATGCCCGCCAGGGCCTTTCTGGGCCCCGGATTCCGCTGTGTTCGTGTAGAGCAGACAGAGGGCACAGAGGGAAAGAAGGGCGCGTCGCTGGGGAAGGAAGGCGGTGGCTGTCGGCAGGGAGCTGACCATGTGGTAGCCGGCAGCAGCCCAGCTACAGCCGTTGTGTCTGCACTTGGTTATGAAATTCACTTGCAAAACCAGGCTCCTCCAGGCCAAACAGCCAGGGTCCGCAGCCCTCGAGGTTCTCTAGGCTGAAAGGAGCCAACTTCCTTGGGAGTTGCTGACTGGGGAGATAAAACTGGGTCACCAAAATTATGTCAATGAAAACCGACAAGGCCTGCGTGGTTCCTGAGAGCCCGCGCTCGGAGCTGTTTCCGCGAGGTATGCAAGTTTGAAACTGTCTGCAGACGCAAAGTCAGGACCTCAGGGAAGACTAGGCTCCATGGCAATATACGGCCCCCCAGCTGGTTTTGTAACATCGGGTCACAGCAGAGCGCTGCACTGGGAACCCAATCACCCCTGGGGGGCGAAACGGAAAATCTTGTTCACTGGTAACTGATTAGAAAACACTCATTTTTTTTTTTTTTAAACACAGCCTTCCAAGAAGTGCACCCAGAGTGGGGTGGCTGGGTGCCCCCCTCCAAGAGTCGGTGACTGGCCCTCGCTGCTCTGAACTCAGGCAAAACCCACACGAACGCCTGTCGTGGGCCGCGCTCTTGCACATTAAGGGACGCCCCCTCTCTCTGCCAAGACTGGGCGCTCTGTCCCTTCCGCCTGCCAGGACCTCTGACACCCTCACTCAGCCTCCCGCCTGGCGGCTCCCCAGGACTGGAGAGGCCGCCCGCGCTCGGGAAGGAGAACCCGGGAAGCCGGGCGTCCCCTCCTCCCAGGTTTGTGTAAGACATATCTTCATTTAATTCAGCCCAGGGGCAGAGTCCAGGGAGGGAAACTGCGGGGTCAAAGGGACCCCACCGAGTCCACACACCTGGGAAAGAGAAAAAAAAAGGGCTGTGCTTTCTGCAGTTGGGGTGCATACCAGGGCGCCCCCTTTCCTCCGGGAGGACCCCCAGACCGCCTTGTCTGACCAACCCCGCTTCAGGATCCAGCTCCCCACCCCGCCTCCTAGGAGTGGAGTGCCCAGGCAAAGGAGAGGCGGGCAGGGATCGCCCCAGCAGCTGGAATGGAGGGCGCTCCCCAAGCCCCCCAGGGCTCGGGCCACCGCCTCCGGGCGGGGAGGCAGCCGCTCACACCCCTCAACTTCCAGGAAGGCCCGGGCCAAGCTGGGGGGACGGAGCACCCGAGATGAGTGCCGAAGCAGGGCCCGAGAACACACCCTAGACCGTAGTGAGGAGGCGGCGAGAAGGGCAGGCTGGGCCCAGGGGCGTCCCAGGCCGGGACAGGCAACGAGCCCAGGCCGGAGGGTCGTGGTTGGGGGAAGGGTGAGCGATCCCAGCGGTGGGATCCGGAGGGGGCGAAGGCACGGCCCAGGCTTCGGGGCGGCCCTGCAGGGCTCGGAGCGGGGGCCGGCTCTGGGAGCCGCCGGGGCGCGAGGTCGGGGGGTGGGGAGCGGGGGACCCGGTGGAGGGGGCCCGCGGAGGGGGCTCGGGGGAGGGGGCCCGGGGAGGGGAGGCCGCCGGGCCCACAGGCCGCACCTGGTCCGCGAAGTCCTCGGCCGTGCCCATCAGGTCGTTCTGGCCCATGGCGGCGGCGGGAGGCTCGGCTCACTCGCTCGCTCGCTCGCTCGCTCGGCGTCCCGCCCGTCGGCACCCTCGCCCTTCGCGGCCTCCACAGGAAGTGCCCGGCGGCCGGCCTGGTTTCTCGTCGGCGGCTCCAGCGGCTGCCACGTAGGCCAAGCCTTAAAGGGGCCGCGCCGGCGGGCCCGCCCGGGCCTCGCCTTAAAGGGGCCTCGCACTGCCCGCAGCCGTACGGCCCGCCGCGCACGCTGCTCCGCCCTCCCTAACCCTAGGCCCGCCCGCCACGCTCCGGCCACGCCCACCCCGTCCGACTCGCGTGAGGCTCCGCCCACCGGGCTTGGACCGCGTCGGCCCCTCCCGGCCCGCCCATAGGTCTAGGCCCCGCCCCCGGCACTCGAGGCTCCACCCAGCACGAAATTTAAAGCGGTCAGGCCCTGAGGGCCTGCTCTCCAGAGGGACTAGTGTCCCCGCGGATAACGTTTGGGCAGGAGGGCCACGTGGTCAGGCAGACACACCCGGGCTGAGGGTCATCCCCAGGGTGGGGGATGGGGTGCTTGCCAAGACCCGGTCCCGACTGAGCACGCTCAGTCGAAGGTCCCACTGCTGGCGCCTGCTGGGGGCGCACCCCCAGCGCCCCACCGAGGGAGTCAGAGGACTGGAGTCATTATGGAAAAGTACAAGGTGCTGATGTGTCCCCTGGAGGGGAGGCTGGGGGCACAAGGGCCCGACCGGACTGGGGATAAATCACCAGGGTCCTGGACCTCCTGCTGCCACCCCGAACCCCTACTTGGTTTAACGGTCGCAGCCTCGGTAGAGGCTGCAAGCGAGGTCCCCCGCCAAGGGAAGCACTGGACGCGCTTTCTGGCCAGTGACTAATTCCAGCTCAGAGGGTACCCCCAAAGGTGACCTCCTGGGCTCCCTTTGTCTCTCTGGGTCTCAGTTTACCCCTTTCTGAAACCATGGGTGAAATAAAGGACTCCCCAGCCTTGTCTGCCTGAATTTTGCCAGTGGAGACAGCTCCATCCTTCTCTCCCATGGGTCTGTGGGCTCGGGCCTATGAGGACCGGACACCCAGAACGCGGACAATTCATAGGAGCCCCTAAACTCTGGACACACCTTGTCAGTAGTCCCCAGCCAGGGGACTTGGGCCGTTTCCTTGGCCTATGAACAGGTGTAGGACCCTGTTCAAAAGGAAAGCTGCAGAGTGCAGACCCATGGCCGTCCAATTAAACGCTTCCACACGTCAGACACCAACGCCATGCAACGTTCGATGTGGCCTTTGTGAAAACGCCATTCTTCTGAAAATCACCCGTGCCTGAGATTTTTCTCACTTTGGGTGGGGGGACTCTAGGGCAGCCCACCGGTGGTGAAGCAGGTGGGTTTCGGGGGGCCAGAGATTTGAAAAGCAAAGGTACTGTTTCAGGGGGAAAGAAATTCTTATCCGACACACAGGTGCATTCTACCGTTCAGTGTGCTGCCTCGGATGAGGGCCTAAGCATCTCGCGGCAGCGTCACCTGCTCAGGACGCTGCCCCTGTTCCTCCCTGAGCAGGATTCAGGCCGCTCACAGAGGCTGGGTCACAGAACCCTAAAACTTTTCTGGTCTCAGAAAGTCCCTAGACAGGGGTTCCGCCCCCACACCTCTCCTCTGCGTCCCGCCCCGCCTCCTCCACCCATCAGCCAGCCTGCAGCCATCTCTAAGCAGGTCTGGCTCACATCCAGGCTCCAGGGTCCAACCCGAGTGAGTTCCAGTCCAGTGCAGGACACCTCAGCTACTAGAGCTACAGCCTCAGGCAGGACCTGCCCCTGGGTCTCCGTGTCCTCCAGCATGGACAGGGGATGGCAGTCGTGGGGACCGGCATGCAGAGCGCGTGGCACCGTGCCAGGCACACGTGTGGCTGTGCCTAAGATTGTACTGGTTACTTTCTTGTTTGGATGCCCGGTTTGGAGGCAGGTGCTGGAAGTTGGCATCTCAGGGGGCTGGAGAGAGTGGACAAACCTGTGCTGGCTCTTTGGATGCCCGCTGACCCTCACTGCAAATTGAGGACGGGGCCCGGGGCCATCGGAAGAGCTCCGGAGCCGGCCCCAAAGAGATGGGCTCCAGTTCAACCTTCAAACGGCTCCTCGGCCTTCTGGGTCATTCTCTCTATCTGCCAAATGGGGCAGAGATGCTTGCGGGGCCCGAAGGGAAGTCGGGGGTGGGGGGAGCCGGGGCAGCTTTGGAGCTGAGCACACTTTGGGAAGGGAAAAGCAGGCTGAGTTTCCTGAAAGCCTTTTCCCTTTCTGCGGGTAGGTTTTGGACCAGTTGAACCCTGGGGCCTTGGGGGTCAACCTGGTGGTGGAGGAGAGAAAAACCAGAGCAAGGCTTGTGATAAAGCAGGTAAGTGGCTGCACCCGGGCACCCACTGGGGGTGGGTCCCCTTGTTAGAGAAGCTTCCCAATGCGACAGCCGACAGCCAGACTCCTATCAGCCAGCCTCCAGGCAAACCCAGTCGGGCGGAGGCATGGGGGTAGCTAGGCGCTCCAGCTTCCCCTTATACATGGCTGTCACCTCGATGGAGAGGAAGTGCCCATTTTCACCCTGACAACAGCCACAACCAGTCATTCAGTGAGGTATCATCTTGTTCAGTCCCCTGCCGGCCCAGCAAAGCGGGAGCCACGGCCCCACTTCACAGCCACAGAGAGGGAGGTTCCGGGAGGCTGCACGCAAGCCAGGGTCACGCAGTTCCCTAGACGAATTGAATTCAAGCTGCCTCACTGGGGGCCACCGATTTTACAAAAGAGGGCAGGGACTTGGCCAAGGTCACACGGGGCTAAGAAGCAGACGCCAGGCCCTCTCTCCGGCATGGCAGGGTGCGGTGCGGACCGGAGGGGGACAGCCCTTGCGTGTCCAAGTCTGGTGGGCCAGGTGGACCAGGGGCCCATGAGAAGAGAGCTGGCACCTCCTGGTGGACCTCGGTGATGGCGGGGACACATCGAGGTCAGGACACCCATGTAGGTGGCGAGCCCTTGTGCTCTGCCAGGCCTCCTGTCTGTGGGCTTGGGGTCCTCTCCCACCTCTTGCTCTGTCACTGGCCCAGGTGGGGACGGCCCTGTTGTCTCATGGGCAATCAGGAACTTTGTAAAAAGTCAGTGCAGATGGTGGTGATGGTGATGATGGTAGTGATGATGATGGTGGTGATGGTGGTGGAGGAGGTGGAGGAGGTGGTGGTAGTGATTGACCGTGGTGGTGATGGTGGTGATGGCGGTGGAGGAGGAGGTGGTGGTGGTGGTAGAGATGGTGGTGATGATGGTGGTGGTGATGGAGGTGGTGGTGGTGGTGATGGTGATGGAGGTGGTGGTGGTGGTGGTGGTGATGGTGGTGATGGAGGTGGAGGAGGAGGTGGTAGAGGTGGTGGTGGTAGAGGTGGTGGTGATGATGGTGGTGGTGATGGAGGTGGTGGTGGTGATGGTGATGGAGGTGTTGGTGTTGGTGATGGTGGTGATGGAGGTGGCGGCGGTGGTGGTGGTGATGGTGATGGAGGTGGTGATTGTGATGGTGATGGTTATGGTGATGGCTTATGACAGGTTTACTGAACTAGTGTTCCTGTGTCCCTGCAGGTGGAGTGTCTCGACGATCACCATGCCAACGAGGCCCTGGAGGAGGTAACTCCGGGTGGGTCCCCCCGAGGACACGATGCAGAACACACGGAGAACATTCTGTGCTCTCCTGCGGAGTGACGGGGGAAGCCTGGGTGGAGGCGGGAGGGTGAGAACCAGGTCTCACCACGTGCTGCGGGGAAACCAGAAGCCCACAGCTCACGAAGGGCGCCTGTGCCTGAACACGAATGTCTCCGCCTGGGCGCACACAGCTTGGTGCACGTCCTCAGGGAGGACCAAGTGTACACGTCCACCCGGTCCCTCGGCTTCTCCCCCAGTAGCCATCTCCTAAAAGGTGTTTTCAATGGTGAGAATACCCATTACACTAGGGGACCCGCAGAGTGCAGAGTCCTGTGAGAAAGAGGCTGTGCGCTCTTTCACGTCCCTCGCTCCCCCGGGCAGAGCTGGCGAGCCATCCGGGCCACGGCCATGGCCACGACAGAGGGACAGAAAGCCCACCTGTGGCCCCCAGACCCCCAGACCCCACAGCCTGTCCACACAGGTGCGGTCCTGGCTCTCGGGCGCTGCGGGATCCCTTGCTGCTGCCTGCTGTGTCCCTTTGCACCGCACTTCCAGCTGGGGACAGGGCCAGGGCACCCGCACGTAGGCAAGGAGGACGAGCGCGCCTCAGTGCACCCCCTCCCATTAGCCGCCCACCTTCTCCCGCCTCCCCTGCTTGTCTCTCTCCCTGCTCCGCCAGTCACTCGGCTTGCATCGGGGCCCTCGGTCCTTGTGACACCCTGCCAGGCAGATGCCACTGTCACCATCTTCAGGTGCGGCGAGGTGGCTCAGAGAGGTTGAGGAGCTGCTCCTCCGTCACACAGCACAGGCTGTGTGCACCTGCTGGAGCCAGGACCCACACCGGGTCACGTGGCTCCGAACCACCAGCCAGCTACACACTGTCCTTGTGCCCTGCCTGCTCGGAGCAGGAAGCTGGCATTCAGTTGGCCTGTGGGACAGGGAAGCAGGAACTGAGAATCCAGGTCCCCGACCGCCTCCCCTCCTCTGTTCTCGTGCCCGCAGCTGATGCCACTGCTGAAGCTTCGGCACGCCCACATCTCCATCTACCGGGAGATGTTCATCGCGTGGAGCAGCCAGGTGGGTCAGAGCCGACGCCTGTGGCCAGGGCCCCTTGGCGGCCGCAGGAAGGGCGACTGCGGACAGAGCGCCCCACACCGTGGCCCCCCCTTGAGTGGCAGTGGCAGTGACTGTAAACGTGGTCACCCCTGACTCGGCACTTTCTAGGGCCACAGTGGGGGCTCTCTGGGCATCGGCTCAGGTGCGCCCCAACAGACTCAGTGGGGGAGGGGTCATTATCCCAGTTCCAAGAAGAAGCTAGGTCCTCCCAGTTTCTCACCCAGGTGGTGGCCTGGCCCGGAGGTGAGGCTGGTGCATGTGACTCTAACACCAGACACATTCAGCCCCTGAGTGTGCCCCGCCCCCTGAGGGTGGAGCCTTGCTCTTCCCAGAGGGAGCAGGCAGGCCTGGGGGGCCTGGCCCTTGCTGCCCCCTCCACGTCTCCAGGCTGTCCCGGTCCTCTGGACCCGCACGGCTGACTAGGGAGCTGCACGCTCCTCCTCAGAGCCGGGAGGCCCTTGGGGCTGGCAGTGCCATCCCCACGTCCCTGGCGCAGAGAGGTTCAGAGGTGCCCCAGGGGTGCCCGGCCGGGTCTCGCAGCCCCTGAGCCTGTGCTCCGCCCTGTAGGCTATGTGCCTTCTTACCCTTCAGTTACTCCCCCCCACCCCACCCCGGAACTGAGGGGAGGGGCAATGTTGGGGGTGGCAGGGCTGCAGGTGAAGGGAAGCTGGGAGGCCTCTGCTGCGTGTGAGACCCTAATCACCTGGCCACAGTAGTGTCTCAGCTGGGGCTGACAACCCTAACCCGAAGTCCCCCTCACACACGTTGCCTCCCTTTGGGCTGGGCTCTGAGAGAGGACTTGAGGAGAGGCCAGCGCCCCATCCATTTTCTGAGCGTCTCTAAACCCCCTTCAGGAGACACGGAGACACCAAGCGGGTGCGGTTTCCCTGCGGGAGGGAGAGCGGGGTCCTCCTAGGGCCCTAGGCCGTGGCCCCTGGCCCGGTGTGCCAGGGCCCCCTCAGGCAGGCCCCTCCCAGGGAAGGGGTGGATGGGAGCTGAGCCCGAGAGAGGTTCTCCCGTGGAGGGGCGGGGTCCTGGCCACATGTAGCCTGCAGCCAGGTCCAAGTGCAACAGGGGTGGGGGTGAGGCTGGAGACCTGAGCAGGGGCCGCTCATGGGAGCTCGAGCACCCCAGCCCCAGCAGGCGGAGCTCCCCCAGCCACTACGAACGGCGGCTGGGGTTTCTGGGGCCAGACCTGCAGCACCTGGCCAAGGGGCCCCATGTCCCCAGCAGACCTCCTCGTTGTTGCTCTGCCTGGTGATGGACTACAGCAAGGGAAGCTTCCAGAAGGTCATCGAGAAGAAGAGGGAGGCAAAGGAAGTCATTGACTGGGAGGTAAGACAGACTGTCCGGGGCTCCAGGCCGGGGGCCACCTGGACCCTGTGATGTCTCAGGCCCCCCAGTGGGGGTGGGGCGGAGGGGAAGGCCGGGTCCCTGGGGCCTGTCCGCCCTTGTCCTTGGGTCCGTGTGTGCAGCTAGGCACGCTCACACGGTCGGACCCCCGCAATATCCCTGATCGGGGTGTGGAGCACCCCCGCAGCCCCAGGCGGTCCTGGTCAGTCAGGACCCGCGGTCTGGCCTCTGCCAGCCCTGAGGTCCGTGCGTGCGGACACGTGCAGCTGCGTCGTTCACGTTCGCTTGTGTCTCGTTTCTCTCGTGGTGCCTTTGAGGCCCACCAGTGCCAAGCGCACGTCTGGACTCCCTCCCTTTCTGTGGCTGCTGCTGCGGCTGCGTTACGGCCACGTGGAGCCGGCATCCATTCGGGCGCTGTGGGCATTTGGGTCACTGCCAGTGCGAGGCTCCGAGGGACAACGCGGCCCCGACGTGGCTGGGGTTGTTTTGGTGGACCCAGACGCTCATCTTTCAGGGACCAATACCGTGGCGAGGAGCCCCCGGGCCGCAGAGCAGGCGTGCAGCTTGGGCGCACGTTCCGTGTTCCTGCTGGCTAGGCGGCCCGGGGCTCGCTGTCACCGCCAGCACGAGCACTCCGGCTCCATGTCCTGGCCGCACTTCGGCGTGTCTGCCTTTTTTACTTAAATGAAAGAATTTAAGTAAACTTAATTTTAGTGATCGTGAATGACCAGAGCGAGCGCTTCCTGGCCACGGGGGAACCGTCTGTATCTGGTCGGGTCTGTTGCCGCTTTCACCCGGGCTGGTCTGCCCTTTCCTGTTGATCTGTGTGAGCTCCTTCTGCGTCCTGGGCACGAGGGTCCGGAGAGTCCTCTCCCGGCCGGTGGCTCGCCAGTTCTCTTTCTTCTCTTCTTTCTAATCTTTATTTATTGGGTTGAGAGGCAGAGGGAGGGAGGGAGACAGGCAGAGAGAGAGACATCGATCCGTTGTCCTTTATTTGTGCACTCACCGGTCGGTTCGGTGTGGGCCCTGACCGGGATTGAACTCGCAACCTTTGGGTATCAGGACGATCTAACCACTGGAGCTACCCGGCTGGGCCGGCTCTCTCTCGACAGTGAAGTTCTTCGTTGCAGTGAAGTCTGCTTCAGCGTCCCCGGTTGGCTGGTGCCCCTGAGTCCTGGGGGAGAGGCCCCTCCTGCCCCAGGGCACATGGTCTCCTGAGCCAGGTCGCCGTGGCTTTCACAGTTAGGTCCACGGACCACCCTGAACGGCTCTTGTCTGCATGTGCTCCGAGCACCCTTGTGTTGGGTGGCGCCCCACACCATCTCTGTGCAGAGGGGCTGCTAAGGCCGGCTCCCCGGGGGGGGAGGGGCTCTCCAGCCTGAAGTGTCCTCAGAAGCCCAGCCGGTGAGCCAGCCTCGGCTGTAGGCGGATGGGGGGAAGCCCGGGGTCCTGCCCGCTCGGCTGCTCGCTGACACCCCAGTGTGGAATCCCAGGGACGTGGTTGGAGAGTCACTACCCTGGAGACGAGCTGCATCTTGTTTCTGATGCAGAATGCTTCCAGAATGTTCTCTGTCAGGGCTCTTTTCATTGTTATGACAGAAAGGTGAGCCCCAAGCAGGCCCTGAGCACTTCTCCCTCTCTGCCACCCACCCGTGGCCCACAGCCACAGGTGGGTGTGGGTCCAGAGCCGTGGGGCACCCGGCGTCCCCTCATGGGGACAGGAGTGTGGGGTCTGAGCTCTCGGCTACTGCGGCCATCCGCAGCCTGGCCCGGTCCTGCTGGCTTCCCAGAGGGGTCCCTGCCCTGGATGAGCAGCTGCGGGGGCCCCAGCGCTCGAGCCTGCGGCCCCTGCAACGCGGGCCCCTCTCGCTCTCTCCCCAGTGGATGCACAATGTGCTGGGCCAGGTGCTGGACGCTCTGGAGTTCCTGCATCGGCTGAACATTGTCCACAGGTGACTGGGCGCGGGGTGGGGGGGCAGGTTGCTTCTGCAGGAAAAGGCGGCGTGTCCCCTTGGACATCAGTGCTGCATGTGGGACCCAGGGAGACGGGCTGGGGCCGCGGCGCACGCAGCCGTGGTGAGGGCCAGAACCTGTCCAGAGCGCCAGCCTTCCTGCCACCGTGGTGAGAACGCCGCCACCCCAACCTCCAGTGACCGCCCTCCCACGCAGCTTCAAGGAAGGCGAGCTGACTCTGTGGCCCGTTCCAGAGTACGAGGAGAGAGGGCAGATAAAGTACTCCTCCGACCAGACTGGAGATTAGCTGACCGGCCCCAGTCCTCCCTCTGGAATTGATGGTCTGAGGGGCTGGGAATGGCGTCGGCTGGGATCAGTGTCGTAGGTCAAGGAGGAGGGGAAACCAGGTGGACCGCATATCCGGGGGAAGCGCTCAGGGCTCAGGGTCGCCCCTCGAGCAAAGGCGTCAAAGCTCAGGCCTGGGAGGAGCCGCAGGAGGACGGGTGGGTCCCACCTGCAGGTGGCTCGCTTCCTGCGACTTGAAATACCCAGTCGTGTTTCCTGTGTATAACTGACCACGTTCAGAAAGTGGGCTGCAGGGGGCTTATGTGGGGGAGAGGGGCGGGGCTGCTGCTGCGGGGCTGGGTGGGGCAGGGGTTAGGTTCAGGGCACACGCCGGCCCCGTGGGTGCGGCGCGAAGGTGGCCCCTTGGTTTCAGGAACCTCAAGCCCTCCAACGTGGCCCTGGTCAGCCGCAACCACTGCAAGCTGCAGGACCTGAGCGCCCCCGCGCTGATGACCCACCAAGCCAAGTGGACCATCCGAGCAGAGGAAGGTGGCCGGAGGCCCCCCAGGCCTGGGGCGGCTGCGGTGGCTGGGGAGCTGCAGGGGTGGGGCTGTCCACCCGAAGCTGGCTGCTCGGAGTCCAGCAGGCGGTGGCCACTCAGGGGGCTGGAACATGGTGACCTCAAACCTGTCCTTGGTCCCCACATGGCCCCCCAGGCTTATGGAGGCTCAGACCGTGCCTGGATGGAAGCTGAGCCACAGCCCCGCTGGGGTGGAGGAAGGCACGCAGGGTCCACCCAGCCCCCAGAAAGTGCTGACCACCATGGAGGGAGAAGAAGAGCCTCAGGAGGACAGTGATGGGCATAGATGGAAGGCTGTGGGGGGCAGGCGCTGAAGTGCCCCAGAGGATGGAAGAGCTGGGGAGTCCAGGGCATGAGCTCCCCCACCTTTGAAATGACAGGGCAGAGGGAACCGGGCATAGCCTTGCACAGCTTTGGGGAGGGAGAGGACCATCATGGTGGGGTGTTCCAGAGCCCTGGGGTGGCAGGTGCTGGTGGCACTGACCTACTGCCGTCAGTGCACAGAGGACATACCGGTGGACGGACAGGCGAACAGGTGGGTAGGTGGGTAGGTGGATCAGCTGGGAGTGTGGATGGCGGGGGCCCTTGGCCGCCACCCCTGTGCTGTTTGACCAGGGAATGGAGGTCCAGAGAGGGAGGGTCTGCCTGCGGCCAGCCAGGGCCTGACAGAGCTGGACCCAGGACTCTGCTCGGTTGGCTCCTTGTCTGGGGTTGAGATTAAGAAACTAGGGTGGGGCAGCTGGAACTTTGCCTCCAGGTCCTGACGTTTAAAGGGGCAAGACGCGCCCTGAGTGGAGCGACTCAGCAGGCTGGGCGTCCTCCTGCAGGCCGATGGGTTGTGGGTTCAGTTTAGGTCAGGGCTCAGGCCTGGGTTGCGGGCCAGGTCTCCAGTGGGGGGCACATGAGAGACAACCACACATGGATGTTCCTCTCCCTCCCTTTCTCCCTCCCTCTCCTTGTCTCTAAAAATAAAGTCTTTCAAAAAAGAAAAAAGTAATAAAGGAGCAAGATGCTCCCAGAGGGTGCAGATTTGAGCCTTCTTTCTTCTCCTGCACCCACAGCAGCTGCCGGGCGGGCACCTGCCGAGGCAGGCGGCTTCACAAAGACCAAGGGCCGGGGCCTCTTCCTCCCTCCCGCAGCAGACGCTGCCCCTGCCTCCCTGAGCAGGGCGGCCAAGGGCTTCTTTCTTAAGCTGCTGTTCCCCCGGGGAGGCCAGGACTCACACCCCCCCTCCTGCCAACAGACCCCTTTCACAAGTCCTGGATGGCCCCCGAAGCCCTCAACTTCTCCTTTACCCAGAAGTCCGACATCTGGTCCCTGGGCTGCATCATTCTTGACATGGTCAGCTGCTCCTTCCTGGGGGTGAGACCCAAACCCTGCACTTCCAGGTGCCCCTGACAGTCCCCCCACCCCCGGCACCTGGCCCTGCAGTAACCGTGACCCCAGGCCCCTCCGGGCGTCCTCATCGCCCCGTGGTGGTGGGACGGGCCCCAGGTGTGCCCGGCGGTCCGTTTGAGTTTAGCATGGGTTCAGCTGCAAGCCATGGGGGCTGGACCTATGTTTGTCACCAACGGGCTGGGGTGGTGACGCGTCCCCAGTATGGGGCCTGGCGCAGCCCGAGGGACCCTGCCTGTGGGCAGGAAGGAGGGTTGTCCCCCATGGCCCCGGACACCAGCTTCTCTCTGAGCCACCAGTCCTTCCGGAAGGACCCCTGGGCCCCGGAAGGTGGAGGTGGCGCCACGTCTTCCCCACCTGCTCGCCTGGCGCTCGCCCCGGTGCCCTGGCGTCTTCATCGCCACCATCCCCTCACAGGCCACAGAAGCCATGCTGCTGCGCAAGGCCATCCGGAGCCAGCCGGAGGGCCTACGGGACGTCCTGAGGGCGGTGCAGGAGAGGCGGGTCCCCCACACCAAGACCTTCTGCTCCCTTCTGCCCGAAATGCTGCAGGTCACCCCCTCGGAGCGAATAACGGTCAGGTGAGTTCGGGGCCTGGGGCTGCCTGGACCCCAGTTTCTCTCTCCATGCTTCTCTACTGCGTTCTGGGAACAGCCCCTGGGGGGCGAAGGCCACACCCACCCTGCCTCCCTGGTCTGAGCGTCTCCAGGGGTTACTGTCCCAACCTGGTCTGGTGACACGTCCTGGAGGACACAGACAACAAGGCTGACTTCTCCATCCGTCGAGGGGCGGGTGGCTGCAGGACCCGGCAAATGTACGATTCTAGTTTATTTTAAAAGTCAGAGAAGTGAGCCTGTAGCGCTGAAGCCAGCCTGGGCTGTGTGCGCCTTCACACCACCGTGGCTGCAAAAGCTGATTTTTGGTGTATTTTGTGGAGGAAGGGCCCACACGGGCGGAAGTGCTGGGGCCCGGCACCCTGCTCCCTCGGCCAGGGCGGGAGACTGTCCCTCCTGGAGGTGGGACACTGGGGCACCCGGAGGACAGGAGAGGTGTGCCAGACAGAGTCCAACCGGGGAGGGGGGCCAGCGTCCGCCTGTGCAGGGCCATCCTCAGTCCTGAGCCTGCCTGTCATCTGTCCCTCCGTCCATAAGCCCAGGGGAGCTCCGCAAGGGTCAGCTCCCCGGCCACGTGGCTCTGCCGCTCTCTCCAGGGACATCATCCACCGGGCCCTGGAGAGCAGCAACTTCAGGCCCCCGAGAGTCATCCTGGTGCCCCACCAGCGCGCGGTGCCCGCATTCATCTTGAGCACCCTGCTGGAAGGCCACGTAGCCAGCATTCTAGGTGATTATGGGGGCCCAGGGGGCCGCGGTGTCCTAGCCCCCCAGGGGCAGTGCCCCTCCCACAACCCAGCCCCGGGACTGCTCCTCCTGCGTGGCCGGCAGGTGGGGGCTCCAGCTGCCCTCCCAGCTGTCACCAGCGCACTTTGCTCAGGCTCCCCTGCCCGCGCCCTCCCTGGGCTTCATGGCCCGCAGTCACGCTCATCGCCCCGCCTGAGCCCCCTTCCCTGCCTCTGTGGCTGCTGAGCCTGCCCTGCCCCTGAACGCCCAGCACTGGCCCCCAAAGCCAGCGAGTCCCCCGCACAGCAGCCTTTCCCGCGTGGTTACTGCTTGCCCAGAACCCCAGGCCAGCAGGTGCACCCTGCGGGGGGAGAAAGCATGTGGGGCTCCGTCGGCCACTTGACACCCTCAGGCCTCTGTCACCGGCCCAATGCTGGCCCAGCACCCCGCACCCCAGGTGCCTGTGCTGGGCTCTACTGCCTGCCCCCCGCTGGGGCACAGGAGCTAGAGGTCCTTTCAAGTCCCAGGGCAGCTCCGCCCTCCCGGCCCTGTGTCACTGTGTGGGGTGTGGGTGGGCTGCTCACTCCCTCCACCCGCTGCGTGGCTCTCCGCAGGGACCCCGCACCGTCTGCCCGCTCTGCCCCATTTCTGTGTAAAGGCGTCTGTGAGGCACTAGCTGCTCGGCTTCCCCGTGTCTCACGGTCACGGGCTTTGGAGGCAGGCAGGCCCCCTCCCCACACCCTCCTGTCCCCTGCAGAGGTCATGCACAACTTCCCCAGACGGCCTGAAGTGCAGCTCGAGGTCATGAACAAGCTCCTGACGATGCCCGACGACCAGCTAGGTAGAGACCCCTCTGCTCCCCTTGCCCAGCTCCTCTGGGGGAGCCAGGCCCCCATCCCACCCTCCCCAGCAGTGTCCCTCACACCTCTGGGGCTGGTCTCCGTCCCCACGAGGGCCGTGCCTGTCCGACCCGCTTGGATGAGACGGGCCGCGGTTCTGTCGCCACCGCCTCCCAGCGCGGGGGTGCGTGGCCCGGGGTCCAAACCGTCTCCCGCGGCCTCCCTTCAGCCGAGCTTCGTGGCTGCCACAGAAGACACCACCGCTTCCCACGTCCCCCCTGGAGGCACCCGAGCACCCTGCAGCCCACGCGAGCGCTCGTGTGCTTCCGCGGGGCACACTCCTAGGCGTGTAGAGCATGAAGACCTCGTGCTTTCGCAGACACTGCAAACTGCCCTCCACAGATGCACCCACTTGCCCCCATCCCGAGTGCAGGGGCCGTTTCCCCAACACTCCATCATCGAGGGCAGCCTCTTTAACTCTGCCAACACGCGGTTCCCTGAAACGTACCTACTCAGCCCGTCTCAGCAGCTTGAAAACGAACACACTTACTCATCCGTCTGTCTGTCCACCCACCCAGCCACTGATTCAGCCATCTGTCAACCCATCCGTCCACCATCCACCCGCCACCCATCCGTCTGTCCACCGCCATCCATCCATCTCACATTCATCAGCCCACCATCCCTCCTTCCGCAAAGGCCCGTCGCATGGCCCCAAAGAGCAGAGGCCCCACAGTGCTGGGGCCCTTGTGCTGGCCCTTCCCCTGGCCCTCCCGCCCCCTCCCCCGTCCCCCCTCTGGAGCAGGGTATGGCGTGGCACGAGGCCATGGGACTTCTTCCTTCCTGTAGAGACCAAGGGAGGCTGCTGGGTCCTTCCCATGGCAGCTTTTCCTGCCACCCAGAGCCGGGCCTGCCTCACACAGGTCTGGAGAGGACTGGCCCTGGCCTGGCTTCCTGGGCACCAGCACTTTAGGCCTGAGAGGGAGGGGCTGGGAGAGGGCAGCAGCGGTGGAGAAGGAGCAGGCCAGGATGGACCCTTGGTCACCTGCCCGTCACTGTCCCTCGCCAGTGCGCAGCACGGCTGGGCAGGAAAGCCGCGGGACCCCAGAGGGCACTCCCGGGGCAGTGTGGCCAGGGGCTGCGGACGGGCAGGCTGGTCCAGAGCAGAGCTGCCCGTGTTCACGTCTGCATGTGAGCGTGGCCCTGGGAAAGCTCTGGTCGCAGAGCTGTGCCCTGAGGACAAGATGCCTGGGGTGGCCACATGCCAAGCACAGTCACCCTGCCCGCCTCCGGCCTGTCCATGGGGCCTATGCGTGATGCCCTGCCGACGCCAGTCCTCTCTGGTGTCCGGTCTGGCCCGCACCCCCTCCCACCCTTGCCCCTCTGCCAAGTCTCCCCTTGCCGCTGCCCTGCCAGGTCTGCCGTGGCCGATGGAGCAGGTGGAGGAGCTGGCTGCCATCATGAAGCAACACCAGAGCATCCTGGACATCCAGCTGTGCGGCTGCTCCCTGCTGCTGCGCATCCTGGGCCCAGGTGGGCGCCCGCCCCTGCCGGTGAGCTGTGTGGGCTCTCGGGAGCCAGCACCTCCGGCACTGGCCCTTCACCGTTGGCTGCACGACCAGGCGGGTCCCCCACCCGTGGGTCCTTCACCCCCTCGTGCAACAAGCCCTCACGGGGCCCTGCTCCATGGCAGTAGCACAAGGCCGACCCCCGCTTCCTGCACAGAGAGTGAGGGGCTCCCCGCCCCTGGTCCCCAGGGCTGGGGGTTAACCCTGGGCTTCTCCCGTTGGCTGAGCAGTGCTGGAACAGGACCCAGCTGAGAAAGCACCGAGGGACAGCTCGATCACCTCTGTGCTGCTGAGCACCATGCAGAGCCACCCGGAGGCCCGGCAGCTTGTGGTCATGGTGTACAGTCTCCTCACCATCATCTGTGGCCAGGGTGTGTCTGCCCGCCCACTGCGCTGAGGCGGGCGCCTGGGCTGCGCAGTGCAGGGGGGCCTTCGGGTGGTCTGTCCCACCCCCTCGTCCTGTTTTCCCTCGTTCCCTCCACAAATGGGCACAGGCATCAACTAGGGCTGCACGCTGATGCCTGCTTCTCTTGCCCCACTGGGGGTGGGAGGGGAGGCGGGGGAGAGGAGTGCCCAGGGTGGCACACACCAGCCCCCCCACCCCCAGTGCCTGGTAGAGCCACCGACTCTCACCTGGAGGCCTGTGGTGGCCAGGGGCAGCTGGGCGATGGACCGGACAGCTGGCCACGCATCACTGATGCCACTTTGGGGAGGGGGCAGGGCACGTCCCAACAGCAGGTGTCCGCCAGAGCGGCCTGTCAGGCCCATCTGGTAGTCCCACCAGGAACCAGCAGGATCCCAGAGGGTTCAGGCCGCTCAGCGTCCCAGGGGGCTAGGCTGGGGCCCGTGGAAGGAAAGCGACACTGTCGGGGCCCATCCTGGGATGGGACAGGTTTGCTGGGGCTTGTGGCCCCTGGGACACCAGGGACGGGCCCAGCAGGGGCCCAGTAACAGGGAGTGCACCATGGGACTGCCTGACTGCGGACAGTGTGTGACAGAGGTGGTGCTCAGGGAGGGCTTCCTGGAGGAGGTCTTCTCCATGGTCCCAAGTCCACCTGCCCAGCAGGGCACGCTGCAGAGAAGCTGCAGAAGGCCGGGCTGCTGGAGCATGTGGTGGAGCGCCTGGGCACCTGGTCTGACCACAGGGATGTCTGTCTCGCTGGTCTGCGCCTACTCTGGATCCTGCTGGTGGACGGTGAGTGGGGTCCCCCTCCTTGGCCTATCCCTGGCGCTCTTCAGGAGCGAGGAGCAGAGGGGAAGAAAGGTGAGGAGAGGCCCAGAGGAGGAGCTGTCCTGCGGAGTCCCTTCCTGGGGTGCCTCCTGCCCAGGGGACCACCCCCTCTCACATCTGCAGTCCCTGGTTTAGGAAGTCAGCCCACCCTCCACCTTTGTTTGTGATGCGGAAATGGGCCCCCGCCAGGAAGCGCAGTTATGATGGACAGGAGAGGCCCACTCCAAGACACACTGTTACTGAAAGACCAAAGGTTAAAGATAAAGAGAGGCTCTTAACAGCAACGAGAGAAAAGTTATGGGAAGGTTGCCAGATGGAAGGTTGGGGGGATGGGGAAGAGGTGAGGGATTAGGAAGTACAGATAGGTAGTTACAGAATAGCCACAAGGATGTAAAGTATGGCACAGGAGATGGAGCAGCCAAAGAACTTGCACACGTGACCCACGGACACGAACAAGGGTGGGGGGATGGCCTGAGGGAGTGGGGGCTGCTGGGTGGAGGGTGTAGAGGAGGAAAACCAGGACACCTGTAACATTGTAATCAGTCAAAAAAAGAAATGGGGCCCCGCCACGCTGCCCCCTCTCCTCCCGGCCCTGCCTGAGTCTGGCAGCACCTGGGTGGTGGCTTTGCCCAAGGGAAGAAGGCTCCCAGCCAGGAGAGCCCCCAATAAGAGACAGCCCCGCCCACACCCAAGCCCCACCTTGGGACTCAAGAGAATCCCCCCAATCTCCCTGGTGGGCTAGAAAGCAACCCTCACCCCCACCCCCGCCAGCCACCTTCCCATCTCTGAGGACAGCTGGCATGGCCCCCCAAGCTCCTGCTCTGTTGGACTTGGTGGGAGGCAGCGGTGGGGGCCTCATGCACAGTCCTGCAGGTGCCCAAGGGTGAGGTGTCCTCTGTCCTGGTTCCAGTTGACACCGTGAACAAGGGCCTCTTGAAGAAAGCCCCGGCCTCCATCACTGAGTTGCTGGCCACCTACCCTGCAGATGGGGAGATGGCCGAAGCCGGCTGTGCGGTCGTCTGGCTGCTGTCCACACTGGGTGAGCCTCCTGGGGCCCCAGGGCCTGGGAGGGGGCCCTGGGCCCAGGGTGACGCGAGGCCGCACCGGCCGCTCCCTCTGCAGGCTGCATCGAGGAGCACCTGTTTGAAGAGGTGGTGTCGCTGCTCCTGCAGAGCGTCCGGCTGTGCCAGGACGGACTGCTGCTGGTGAACAACGCCTACCGGGCACTGGCCAGCCTCGCCCAGATGTCCGGTGAGCCTGGGGCCAGAGCTGGCTGCCCCCTGGGGCAAGACACCAAAAAAGGAAAACAGGAGCGAACTCTACTCCTGGCACCCAGAAGGTGTCATGGAGACGTGCACTCGTTAACTCTTTTCTTTCCCGCAAGGCCAGCTCGGACTGACCCTGTCCATGCAGACACAAGTGGGCCCAAGTTTTCCGGGCACCTCGCTCATCAAAACTGCCGAGGAGGCGGGGCTGTCTCAGTGCCCCCACTCCCCTACCCCCCCGCCCTGGCACAAACCCCTCCGTGTCGCCCACACCCAGCCCTCTGCCCAGATGTCCTGTGGCCTGGGGGCCCCCCAGGGTCGCCAGCTGGTGTGTGTGGGAGCTCCTGCCCCGTCCCCAGGTCTGGTCCCGTCTGTGTGCGCAGCCAGGCCAGGCTCTGCCTCAGGTGGCCTGGGCCTGAAGAAGGGAGTGGGACCACCTTCACCACCGGGAGGGGCTCCGGAGGGCGTGGCAGGGTCTTCCCTCCCAGACAGAGGCACCCTGGGCTGCAGGCCTGCCTCCACCCTGACTGGATGCCCCCAACTCCAGTCTGGGTTGGATGCAAGCTGCCACCTTTGTAGGGCGGAGGAGGGGCTGAGGTCCTGAGGGCCACCGCCGGGCGCAAGGGGGTGAGGCTGGTAGGGTCCAGTGACCAGGACCCCAGAGGCCTGGCCACCCGCTCTCTGTGTGACTGTGGAGCCACCTCCACGGAGAGTCAGTCCCCTCAGGTCCCAGGAGGGTGTGTGATGCACTGTCCACGCAGCTTACACAGGCTCCACCCACAACACGGGTGCGGTAGGGCTCCCCAGCACCCTCCTGCAGGCCCAGGCACCCCCTGGGAGCTCCTTGTTTCCACCAGGAAGCGGGGGGGGGGGGGGGGGGGGCGTGCAGCTGCCCTTCACCTGCTGGAGGGGGGTGGTGACCTCAGAGGCTCCCAGGCTTTGAGAGACCATGGCCACCTCTGCCAGTGCTGAGGCCCAGGCCCGTGGGTCCCAAGCACTTTGTAGTCAACAGCCCGAAGGCCCCGGTCCCCCCTCCACGCCCCGTTTCCAGAGGACGCGGAGCATAGGCAGCCGCAGGGAATGACTGGGCCGCCCACCTCCCCTCACCCCCAGAGCTGGCAGCGCTGCGGGTGGTGGTGCCAGAGGAGCGCAGCAGTGGCAGCGGCCTCGCCCTTGTCCGGGAGACCTATGAGCGGCACAGGGATGACCCGGAGGTGGTGGAGAACATCTGCCGGCTGCTGGCCCAGCTCGCCTCCTACCGTGAGCGCCCTTGCTGTGCCACCCTCTCCAGGGAGCTGGGGGAGAGGGGGCAGCAGAGGCGGCTGCTCCCAGCCTGCCTGGGGGATGGGGGGGCCTGAGACAGGACTGGTGCCCACTGTGCATGGAGCCCACCGAGGCCCACGCCCAAGTTGGAGGGACCCAGCCTTTTCCTGCCGGCCCCTCCTCCGAAGTGCCTGAGCTGGGGCCTGGAGCAGCAGGCTGGCAGGGCTCGGGCAACTGGAGAGGGGCACGGCAGGCCGCAGGACCCTTGCTCTGCCCACAGGGGACATCCTGTGTGAGCTGGCGTCCAGCGGCATCGGGGCCCTGGCCCAGGAGATCAAGGAACGCTTCCCCTCCAGCCTGGTGAGTGTGTGGGGACCCTGGAGGCCAGGCTTATGCAGCAGGGGCCTGGTGGCTGCAAGCCCAACACCCTGTCCTGGAGCTAAGGGGGAGGGGTGGGCAGGCCTGGTCAGAGGGCTGAATTAAGTCACAAAGTAGCTCCTTGTGGACGAGACTGCCGGTGGAATGTGACCTACTAAGTGCACCCTCTCTTCCCAGGAGGTGGTCTCGTGCGCAGAGCATGTGCTCCTGAGACTAAGGGAGGCCAAGCTGCCCTGCTCTGCCGGGGCACTGTCGCCTATGGCCTGAGGGCAGACGCCATGCCCACCCGGAGCCTTCTCCTCACCTCCCGGATCCGATCGTGCACCTGAAAGGCGTTTTCCTTAGGGCGGGGCGGGGGGGGGGTGTGTGTGTGGGGTCTGCAGCTAGGGTGCTGGATTCTAGTCTCCCTGTGGCCACAGCCCTGGCCGATCAGGTGGCCACACTGGATGCCTCAGGCCTCCCAACCACTCTGAACAGGGACCAAAACAGGCTCCACTCCAGTAAAACCCCCTTTATTAGCTCCTACATTCCGCAGTGGGCTGGACCTCTCTGTTCCCGCCAGCAGGGGCAGGGACGCCTTGGGCTTCGCACATGTGGCAGCTCCCGTGCCTTCTTGGGGACCCTGGACCAGGCCACCGGCATGGACAGGGCCTGACCGGCATCATCACGCTTGGGGGCCACTGTGGGCCCTGACCTCACTCGGCTCAGCAGGCAGTGGCAGAGTGGACAGGGAGGGGTGCTGCTGCCAGGAGCCTGCAAGTCCAAAGGCAGCCACGGGACACCCCTGGGAGGGGCGAGTCTGGCGGTGACAGGAGAGGGGCCTCCTCAGAAGACGGTGCTGGACCCAGGGGGTAGCTGGGTGCTCCCTGCCCTGGGACGTGGCGGGGGCAGGAGGGGCAGACATGGCCCCAGCTCCCGTCCTGATGCCGCCGTGCTGGGGCTGGGCCAGCACCTCCACGCGGGTCCCCCTCGGCCGCCTCTCATCTGCGGGGCCAGGCTCGGACGGACAGACTGGAGGGGAGTGGCTGTTCTCAGCAGCGTGTGCCACCGTGCCCTGAGATGCGGCCACAAGTGCCTGTGGACGGGGACGCTGCCCTTGGGCGGGGTGCTGGGCGCCTGTCCTGGGCCTGGCGCTCCCACTGCTTCTTCACCAGGACATAGAGTCTCATCGCTGCCTGGGCGTCCTGGACCTGGGTGGCACCGAGCACCCGTGACTGTCCCCGCAGGTGGGAGCACGCCACACGACGGACACCGGGTAGGTAAGGGGGGGCCGAGCGGGCGATGCTCCTACAACTCAGGGCCCCGCACGCAGAGGGGACGTTGCGGTGTGGGGTCACAGCTGTGCTCCAGGGGAGGGGACTCAGAGGACGGCACACGTCAGGGACGCAGTGGAGGAACGCAGGGACAGAGGGACGGCACGTGCGTGCTGGGGCACAAGGCGCTGGGCGGGCAGAGGCCAGAGACCACAGTGCAGTAGCACCAGGTCCTGGGACCCACGGCCCCTCAGAGGCACCTTGCCCACTGCCCACTGGGGACAGGCGCCTCTGCGGCAAGGGCGGGGACGACCCCACTCACCGAGCAGTGCCCCGTCTGCTGCACCTGGATGCCCAGGACCCTCTCTGCCAGCAGCTTCAGGGACGGCCTTCCACTCTGTGGGGCGGGGACGGCACACAGCACACTGGGAGAGGACCCCACCCAGGCCACCTCCCCTGGACGCGCCTGCAGCGGCTGCCCTGCGGCTCGTCCTGGGGACAGGCTCTGCCCCGGCACCTCCGCTGGCCTCATCAGAGATCTGCGGTGGACACAGCCCGGCCTGGTCACACCAGCTCTCATGGGCGGCCTTTAGGGCTCTATTCTTCCCTTGGGGCTCCTCCTAGTCAGGTTGAAGGGGAAACAGAAGCCCCCAGGGGCCAGCGAAGCCACTGCGACGCAGGGGACAGCGCGACGCACCCGCACTTGGCTCTTGAAAGGCTTGTACTTCTGCGTGTCCCGGATCTTCTTTTTCGGATGGTCCAGGAAGAGCACCTGGGGGGAAAGACCACCACGGTCGCCGCCGTCCTGCGTCTGTAGCCATAACTCGTTTTCTTTCAAACTACCTCTTACAAGGAATTCCAGTGTCACACACAGGGGTAAAGAGAGAAACTGATGTGAACTTCAACTTGCGGAAAAAGTCTCACGCTGACTCCAGATGGTGCCCACAGTGGGAGCCACGTTGATAAAAATGATGTGGTGGAACTGGGGGGTGGGAGATGGCCAGTCCCTGTCACCCAGCAGCCAGTCTGTTCTTGGGGGCAGAGGACGGGGAGTCCCCATAGGTTGGGGCTGTTTTCAAGGAGGTGCAGACCCCCCGCAGGGGTGCTCCCCAAACCTGAGGACGGAACACGGTGCGTGGGGCCCAGCCCAGGGCAAGCTCTGGTTCTGCCTGCCCCACGGTTCTCCTCAGGACAGACCCTCAGGGAGCAGAGGCTGGAGGCCATGCCATCTGGGACTCCAGAGTGGGACCCTGAGCTCGGCCGCCACCTGCCATGGGTTCCCAGCGGCAGCCACTGAGAGGGGGCGAGCACAGCCTTAGTGCCCGGATGGCTCCCTGACAAGAGGGGTCTGACCTCACAGGCGAGGGCGGCTGTGCCCCTGCAGAGGGTGCTGGCGCAGTGGGCGAGGCCGAATCCGGTGCAGGTCACACCCAGCTCTGCTGTGTGACACTAAGGAGGCGGAGCCTCAGCCTCCGGCCAGAACTCGGGAGAGCCCTCTGATGGAGCACCCGGCCGGCTCCTAGAGCACAGGGTGCTGGTCAATACCCGCCCCACGAAGCGCAGGCGGGGGGGCTGGGGGAGCGCACCTTCAGGTCGTTGTGTAGAGCGTGTCCCACGAGGATCCGGCCCCTCAGCATCTCTGCCACTTCTTTCTGCACAACTTCAAGCCGTTCTCCTGCGACCGGCCCATGGGGTGCTGGGTGAGAGTGAAGTCCCGGCCATTCCCTGGCCTCTGGGGCTGGCCGGCTGAGTTCTGATCCAGGACGGGGGGCCAGCTGCCCCAAACCCACACAGCCCAACTGAAGGTCGATGGCTGTCCCACCCCCGCCAAGGACAAGGGCCGCAGGCATCACCGAGTCTGCTAAGAAACCAGGCTCGTGTTCCCTGTCTCTCTACGTGGAGGAAAGAACAGACCGGTCCTCGGCTGCGGCCGGCAGGAAGTGCAGCCCCGGCCCTCGGGCTCGGGGGTCCCCCTTGGGGGCTGCTCCCACCCCACAAGGGAGGGAGAGGGCTGGCACCCCATGACTCCGCCCCCCCAATTCCCCCAGCAGGACCAGGGGCAGCACAGGGCCACTGTCTCCTGGGTACAGAGACTTGGGGGCTGAGAAAGAGGACCCAGTGGCCGTCCCCTCACAGAGCAGTGGCCTCAATTCCCAACTTCTAGGACCTCCTGGTCCCCAACCTTGGCATCAGGTCAGATGCCTCTCTGCCCCTCCCGCCCCACAGCCCTCCCACCAGCAAACCCCAGACTCGGCCCTCAGGGTGTACCCAGAGCTGGGCCATGTGCTGTCACCTCCTCCACCCGTCTCCTGACCAGGTCCCCAGTCACGCCTCACCCTCCACCCCCACCCCCAGGCCCCGGAGCCCATCCTGATAGCCAGACCGGGCCCCTCACTGTGCACGGCCTTCCCATGGGCTCCCACAGTTGTCACAGGTCCCCAAGGACCTGTGTCACCTCCTGTCCCCCCCAATGGCCTCCAGCTCAGCCCCTGCTGCCAAGGGACACAGAGCAACTCAGGGACAGCATGCTGCTCTTCAGGCCGGGTGGTTCGGAGGCCCCGAGGCGGAGACCGCCAGCCCCAGGAGGGACCCACCCTGCTGCAGGTGCTCTGGCCGGATGCCGCTGACCGCCGTCCTGTAGTTGGTCACGGGCTGGGCTGGCCTGACGTACTTGTCATAAATGCACCTCCCGTACTGGTTCACGATAGACACGCGGGCAGCGGCGCTCTCCTCCCCCGCAGGGCCCACGCCCACCATCTCACAGTCCATGGCCAGGGCTTTGGTCAGGCTGCCGGAGAGAAAGGCACCAGCGTGGTCAGTACGGCAGGACCCCGGACAGAACAGCAGCGGCACAGCTGTGACGCCGGGGGCACCTGCCCGGGCTGCAGAGCAGAGGGGCGGCTCCTCCTGAAGGCCCCCCACCCCCTGCCCAGGCCCTGCCATGTACCCGCTGAAGGCCTCCTGCTTCTCCAGCGCCAGGCTGCTGTCCTCGCCCCCCAGCTGCCGCCTTGCTATCCGGGCGGCCTCCGGGCCTATGGCCGCTTCGATGTCCGCCGGGTCCACGTCATCGAACCAGATGTCTTCTCTGAAAGGGAGAGGGGCAGGCTGACCGAGCTGTCCAGGCAGATGCCCAGCAGCTGGCGGGTGGAACTCTGATGCTGGACGCCTCCCCTCGCCACCACTCTGTGCAAGCAGAGAGCACGCTCCGCCGAGGCCTGACGACTAGGCTGGCGTCTCCCGTTTACCTTCAGAGTGGCGTGTGTGCACCACCACCCACCCAGGAGACGCCACAAACCCACGGCGATGAGACAGACACGCAGACCCCACGTGCGTCCCGGCCGGCGGCCCTCACGCCAGGCACGCAGCCCACACAGGGAGGGGTGTCTGCCTGGGGCACCATGCCCTTTGGGCTCAGGTTACAAGTCACTCCCTTAGAGATCTCTCTCCCGCCCCACTGAGCGGCCGGCTCCTTCCCGACTGCGCCCGCAGCATCACCGAGAGTCACTTCAGTGCGTCGTTGGGCTCCCCTCCTCAGCATGGAGGGCCTGCGACGGCCGCTCTACTTCCAGGGGCGTGTGTGGCCCAATGACACAAGCCAGGCCCTCAGACACTCCTGCTCTGCACCCCTGGGAGACTCAACACCCCGGCGACACCTGGCCTCCAGCAGAGCTGTTCAGAGGCGGCCTCTGCCTCCAGGTCCTGCCTGTGTGAGTGACCACCAGAGGCCCCGGTGAGGAGCTGCTAGGTGCTCAGCACGCTGCATCTCACCCCCGACCCCGCGAACAACTCACGTGGCCAGAGGGAGGTTCGGACGTCAGAAACTTGCCCTGAACCACCCAACTATCAAGGTGCAGGAACTGACCTCAGACCCGAGAGACTTCGTGGCTCCCACTTGCTCATTCCACAAACCCCCGCGGGGGGCCACTGGGTGCCTGCCCCGCCCTGCCCCAGAGACAGGGAGGCTCTGACGTAGCCTGCCCTCAGTCTGCCCACCTTCCAGGGGCAACAGGGAGCGGGCACAGAAACAAACAGTGCAGGGCACGGGGCAGGGGCAAGGGCTGTGGGAGCAGCCCTGCCTCGGTCCCCTGGAGGAGGCGGGCCCTGGCTGCCGTGACTGTCCTCAGCATGTTGATGACCGAGGCTGGCTGCAGCCAGTGGCGAAGAGGCCGAGCTGGGCAGGGCAGTGTGGCTGGTCCTTGGTGCGGCACTTACTCAGTGGGCGGGGCTGGAGTCACGGCGCCAGTCACCTCCTCTGCTTTCCGATTCTTACGTTTGAGGTCCCCTCCTTTTGGAGCAAAGTCACCATCGGTCCTTCCCTTGGTTCCCTTCTCACTGTGCTCTGCTCTGTTGCCCTTTGCTGGAGGCGCTGGAGGAGCGGGGCCAGCCGGGGCCTCCTGGTGTGCCTTTTCCACGCCCGTCTGGCCCTTCTTTGCTTTTCGGCTCTCCGGGAGGGTTTTGGGCTGCTTTTTGGAATCCACGTGAGAGGTGACATGAAGCTTTTCTGGGGCCTGCGGTTTCTGTTTCAGCAGCTGATGGGACCCAAAATAAAGCACAGGACAACTTTAACTTGGATACCACGCACAAGGGAGTGAAATAGCTCACACATATCTCTGTACACGCACACGTGCACACACACGCACACGTGCACACCAACCACATCTCAGCGCACGCCCCACAGACGTTCCAGAGACTCGTTTTCAAACAGCCTGGGGACGGCCCCTTCACTCTTCATCTGGGAGTCGCTTCAGGCGAGGTGACTGCTTATCCCTTACGATGAGAACAGCGAGCTCAGGTCCACACCTTAACTACCTGGTGAGTAAATGAGCGTGGGCTCCTTCACTCTGGGCCCGAGGGAATGCAGAGCAACCTGCTTTCGTGTTTGCGGTTAACCCAGAGTTCACTCCAGAGTCGCTTCCTCCCGGACAGGCCACAAGCTGGTGCACGGACACCGCGTCCAGGGCTTCCCGGTTGGCTGCGGCTGTGAGGGTGTCGGGAAGATCTATGCCTCTCGATGCACTCGGCAGAGCTCAAGGTTTTCCCACCGTGAGCATCCCTTCCCTTCTACTCGGTTTCGCTTCACGCTCTTGAAACCAAGAGGCAGAGTCACAGCTCCAGAAACCAGAGGGGACTCAGCATGGACCACAGGAATTTCATGGGTCCTGTCTGTCCAGGCAGGAGCTGACGGGGACCTCCACTCTTAGATGCCTTCGAGGGGGTTAAAAGGCTCCAGAACAGGCTCCAGAAAACGGTGGAAGAGACTCTGAAGGTCAGCAGCTGCCAAGGGCACGCGCTCACGCCCCCATCGTGGGCTCTGCACCCAGCCCGAGGAGCAGTCGCTGGGTGGCCGTGGGCCACGAGCCTTGGTTCTCTGCTTCAATTGCCTCTCTGGAAACCAATAGCAGCAGCCAACTCCAGGGGCGCTGGGGAGCCCTCGTTAGTGAAGGCCACGGACCAGCGCCCCACTGCGGCGGAACACGGCGGCGGGATTCAGCGTCAGACTCTGGTTCTGCAGACCCATCTGCAATCCTGGATAAGCCGACCCTTCTGCGCCCATTTCCTCGTCAGTGAAACGGAGACGACAGAGGAGGCCCGCCTGACAGCGCGGGGACCGTATGACAGGGTCCGCACACTTTCAGAGTTCAGGGATCGAGGGCAGCTGTCATCAACTACTCAAAAGCCCTGCGCGAAGTCGCACTGCTAGGGTCCTCTACGCCAAGTTCCTGCTATTTGCCTGCCCGGGGGTTCACAAGACCCCCACAGCCCCTTCTCCAGAAAAGGTCGTGTTTACAAGGTTCTACTCCAATCCGCTTTCCGGACCCCCCGAGTCTTGCTCCTGTGTTCCGGCCGCGGAGGCCCGGAAAACGAGCTCAGCCCCGCTCTTACCTCCTGCAGCGCCTTCCAGTTCTGGGAAAAGTCCTCCGGGGCCTTCGGAGGGCGCAGCTCAACCCTGGGATCGCTTGTCGGTTTCTTTCTTACATCCCGCGCTTTGCTTTTCCAGAACTTTTTTTTCTTGCGGGTAGGCTTCTTGACAAGCCCTGGATCAGCCGCGGGGTCGCTCGGGGCGCTCTTGGGGGTCGGCACCTTCGCCTTCGCCATCCCGGCCCCACCTAGGGCCTGAGCAGAGCGCGGCGTCCAGGCCCAGGCCGGCCGCGGCCGGCGCCCCCAGCCCTCCCCAGCCCGGCCCCTGCGCCCACTCGGGGCCCGCTGCCCTCGCTCCGGGCTCTGCCAACCAGCTCACCAGCCTCAGGGAAACCGGCCTCCCCGACCCAGCACGCGAATCCGGAAGCGACCCCATGCGGACCAACACGCGTGCGCCCCGGCCCCCGGAAGTGCTCTTCCTTCCCGGAGGAACGCGGCCCTCGCCTCTAGTTCCGCGCGGCAGGGCGCCAGGCGGGGGTTTTGCGCGCGCGGGAAAAGGGTGGCCACCCCCGCGAACGGCGTTTGGAGTCGGCGACCTAGGGCTGGGGCAGGGTAAGCCCGGGATCCCACGAGAGCCGGGACAGGGATGAGAGGCGCAGGCGCCGGACGCGAGCTGGGGGGCCGCCGTCGGTGTAGCACCGAGGCCGGGCCACCGGGGCTCAGCGCCGCGCGCAGGCGGCCGCGAGGGAGCGCGAGTGGCCAGGCCTGGGGAGCCCGGGTCCCCAGCTCGCCGTCCCCGGCGCCTGCCTTAGGGAATGGGGAAACTGAGGCCCAGGAGCGGGAGGGGGACCCCAGGCCGCACAGCCTGCTTCACCGGAGCCATGGGGCTGCAAAGGCACCGCAGCGACACCCGACAGTAACAGAGGTTGTGAGGGTTGTACTCCAGTTAGTACTGTACGGGACGAGGAGGGGCGCTCCGGACGGGGCCCTGGGCAGCACGTTCCCAAACAGCGCAGGTCAGGCTCCATCCGCCAGCCCGAAGTTGCCATCCGAGGCTCTGCGTGGGTGCGGGTGTCCGGGAAGTGCAGACAGTAACTCAGCGAGGTATTTCGGGATAACGGTGCCGCCGGGAAGATGACCAAGTGGGACGCAGCGGACATGGACAGGGGAAGGTGACCAGACAGATGCAGGACACCCAGAGAAGCCGGAATTTCGGATAAGGGATCATTTTTAGGGTGGATACCTCCCACACAATGGTTGCAGTATTTGAAATAAAGTTTTTTTTGAGATTCACATTTAACTGGCTGTTCTGATTTTTATTTTCTAAACGTGGCACGCCGGCGCTGTGGGCAGAGGGGCTTCTAGAGCCTCGGGGGCTGCGGGAAGGAGTTTGCACATGTGATCCTGAGGGCGAAGGGACTTGGGGGCTGCCTGTCCTGCGAGTGACGCAACCCGACTGGAGCTGTAGGAAGGTCACTGCGGGGGTGTGAGGAACGGGAAGGGGAGTGAGGGTCAGGGACACAGAGACTGGTTAGGACTGATTACAGATGCCTGTCCAGGCCCCTGGTGGTGCTGCTGGGCTTCAGGCCGTGGGTCAGTGTGGGTCATGGAGAGAGGGTGAGGAGACAGTACCTGGGGTGGGAGGCCTGTGAAAGATAAAGGGGGCGGCCCAGAATGCATGGACGGGCGTCCTCCCTGATCACCAAGGGCCGGGGAAGGGGACAGGGGATGGCAGCAGGCGGAAGGCTACCTACTGAGACCCCTGTTCACTGCCTGCTGAGTTGGGGGCTGTGTCCTGGGGGTGTGAGGGAGTGTGACCAAGAGCCTTCCAGGCAGTGGCGTGGCCTGCCGGGCGGTCTGCGGTGCTGGGTGCAGTGCCATGCCACCCGCCTGGCTCCGTGACTCCGTCCGTGGTGAGCAGGCACAGAAGGAGTGACAGCTGAGCTGAGCGGGAGGGCAAGAGGCAGAGGGCTGGTCACCAGGAGCAGGTCCCGTGGGGGCAGGGCTGGAGTCTGCCTTGGGCGAGAGAGGGGACGAGGAGAGGACAGTGGAAGGTCCCTGAAGGCAGGGCGTCTGCAGAGGAGGGAAGCTTGTGGGAGGCTGAGGGTGGGTGAGAACCTGCTGCAGTCACCCGGCCAACCCCTGGACCAGCATTCCCTCCGCCCCCACCTCGGCCTGGGTGCCGGGTCTCCCCCTCCCAGGGGAGGGCCGAGAGGGTGCAGCGGGAGGAGTCTGCGGCAGGCCGCCCACCCCTCTGGGCCCTGCCCTGGGAGGAAGCTCCCACGAGTAAACACAGCCTGAGGGCCCCGCCTGCCCAGTGGGGTCTGTCACATTCCTTACCGCCTGGGGCCAGCTGGCTGTGGTCAGGATGCACGAGCCTCACCCCTGGAGGACCTGTGCTCGGGCAGTTCTCACCGCTGCATTCCTCCTGGGCTGCTGGGGACTCCCTGATGTCCCGCAGGTGGGTGAATGTCAGAGTCCTGGGGACCGGGCTTTCTGGATGCTGAAGTGGCTCCCTGGAGAGAGAGGTGGCTGCCTTGGGGTGTCCTTTGAGCTTCTTGGTTTGCACTGGGCAAGGGATGAAGTGTGATCACTGAGGAAGCTGCTGGTGACTCAGGCGGTCTGCTCCGTCGTCCAGTCCCTCCGTCCTCGTCCTCGTAGCTCCTGTCTCCGCGCCCCCCTCCTGCCCCACAGCCTTGCCTTTTGCCCCTTTCCCCCTCCTTGGTGTGTCCCCCCTCTCTCCTCACTTTCCCCTCTCTCCTGCAGGGATTCCTTCAGGCTTTGGAGCCTGAGGAGGTGACTCCCAACCTGCGCCCCGATGCTCCCTTGAAAGGTACTTGTCCTCACGTGTTCCTGGCGAGGGGAGCTTCTCAGAGCCTGCAGGGTGTTTCACCATTGAGTCCAGGTCTGGGGTTTTCGGTGGCTCCGCTGGGAGGGTCAGAGCCTCGGCCATGGCCCCTGGGAGTGAACTTCCTGCCGAGTGGATAAAGGCTGGCAGGGTGTTCTGGACCGAGTAGGGGTCTGACCTCGGGATCTGCTCAGTGTCTCAAGAGAACAGTCGCTAATGGGCTGGTCCCCTCTGCTCCTGGGCCTCCGCTGAGCGGACGCCTGTTGGTTTCTGGCCATGGACGTTAACATTACCCTTTCCGGGAGAACAGGCTGGGTGCCAGGGCCAGTCGCAGCCACAGTCTTTCCCGTGTCACCCGAGGGCTAGTCTGTGGACGTCTCCAGGGCGCCAGCTGCTTTCAGAGGGGCCTCTGGCACCTTTGATCAAAACACTGGTGGGGACCGAGGCGGGAGGGGGGCTAGCGGTCGGGAGGAGAGAACTGGGGGTCCCCCTTGTAACCGACTTCTCTGAGGCCTGAGTGAGAGGTACACTGACCAGGGCCTGGGACTGTGGGGGGTGGGGGAAGAGGGGGCCCTTGTTGAGGAGGGGACACAGTTTCTGGAGGACCAGGGCTTTCCTTGCCACGTTGGGGTGACTTGTTCTCCAATGTGTGCTCAGTGTGGCGTTTGGGGGTGACCGGAACATAAAAGCCACACAGTAGCCGCCCCCTGGGTCCCACATTGCCACCCACGCCCTGAGACGTCCAGTCACTGGTGGGACCAGGGCCGGCGAGGCGCCTGGAGAGGCTGTCCTCCCCAGACGCGGCCGTCTCTGTCCTGTTAGCTGGCCAGCACCGTCGGTTCTAATGGGCACCTCGTGAGCTTGGGATGTCAGCCCCCTGAGTGCGTTCACCCCGGTGGGGCTGGGAGGCCCCGGACGTCTTGAATCTGTCTGAGGGCGCTGAGAGGCCGGCTCCTGGAGGGCTGAGACTGGAGGGGAGGGGACAGGGCAGGCTTCTCACCCCGATGTCACCATGTCCCCAGGAGGCAGGTGTCCTCCTGTCCCCCCACATTGCCCACAAGAAAGCTGGGGCTCGGGCCTACCAACTCCCCAAGTGGTAAGTGACCGAGGCAGGACTCCACCGCTGTGTCTGCCAGCCCAGGAGCACAGGGTGGCAGACAGGCCTGGCCGTGGGGACCGTGAGGGCCATCGGGACGGCTGACCAGGTGGCTAAAGCCGCAGTTCGCCAGCTTTCTAGAACCTTCCATCTCACCCTGCCTCTTCCTCCCTGGCCAGGCCGCCCTTCCTCTCTCCTGCAGCGCCGCCCCCCACCCGTCCTGCACCTGGAGCTGCTGGTGGCCGTGGGCCCCGACGTCTACCAGGCTCACCAGGGGGACACGGAGCGCTATGTGCTCACCAACCTCAATGTGGTGAGTGCCGTGCGGGGCGGCGCTGACCACGGGGGGTGGGGCTCCTGGAGAGCCGCCACCAGCCCGTCCTCCCTCCTCCGGAGCCTCTGGACCCGGGGTCTGTCCCACAGGCGGGGCTTGTGGCTTATCTGGTGTTTGAACTCAGTGCAAATCTTGGGCTGGGTCACACTGGGGCCTCAGGGCTGGGGGGTGGGGACAGGGGCCTGCTCTTTCCTTCCTCCTGCCCCTCTTGCCGGGGGTGGAGGTGGGAGAGGTCCCCTCTCCCTTCCCTAGTGCACCCTGCAGCCACTTGCTACTCAGGTCCCTTTGTGGGGGGAACCCTCACGTCTGGCTTCTGCCCCAGACCCACGGGCGCCTCAGTCAGTGCTGCCTGGTGAGCAGCGGACCGCCCCCGCCGGCCTCCGCAGCTCCCTTCCTTGGGCTCTGCTGCACCTGGCTCCCAGGGGACAGGTGGGGCAGCAGGCAGGACGCCCCATTGTCTCGGGGACACAGAGGCAGCAGAGACACAGGTGTATCGACAGCCCAAGGGTCCCATTCCATTTCACCCTGCGCCCCGGGCCCACAGCGGGAGAATTCGCACGTGAGGCGTCCACAGCCACGACCGCGCCTGCCCGCCGGAAGCCTGCCCGCCGTCGGGAGGCCAATACCGGAAGACTGGTCGCCAAGCACAGCGCGGCGCAGCTGCACACCACCTGAGACACCCACACAGCGTACACACTCCCGATTACAACCAGTCTGGCCAAAGGGGTTCTGGGAGCATTTAGGGAAACAATCTGAGCTGCTGACAGACAGCCCCAGGCCCCGCCCCCATCCCCTGGTGGCTGCAGAGAGGGGAGGGGCTGGCTGGCGCTGTCCCCCTTGCAAATGGGCCCCTACAATGTGGGGTGCCTAGCACCACTTGGTCCCCAGCCTCAGGATGCTCACCAGTCTCGGAGCCCCTCCCTGTACCTGGGTCTGGGGGCCACACCCACGTGGTAGCCCCTGGCAGGCTTGGTTCACAGTCAGATTCGTCCTGCTTAGGTTTCCGCCTACAGCCTGGAGGTGACAAACATTTCGTCTAAGTCACTCTAAAGCTGCTGTTCTCGAGCTTTGGGGGTCTCCCCACTTCAAACATGCTGCAATTTGGTCACCAAGCCCGTGCTCTCTTGGGTCACTTGCCTTGTGCTCTGAGGGCCGATGACAGCTGGGTGGTTGGCAGGCTCCTGTCCTTGTGGCTGCTGTCCTCGTGGGCCCTCCCCGTGTGCCTGAGTCTGCCCCTGGCCGCGGAGGCTGCATCTGCATTCCACAGCTGAGGACGCCAAGGCCCTGACCAGGCTCAGGGGACAGGGCCCTGAGCACGCGGGTGGCAGTGGCGGAGCCTGCGTCAGACTTGGGTCCCCTCAGGCCAGCGGTTGTTGTGCCTCTCTCCGGGGTGCCGTGCCTCATTTAGAGGACAAGCCGGTGCCAACCACCAGCAGCATCTTGGCAGATGTGCGCAGAAAGCTGGCAGAGGCAGCCCGGGAGAGGGCTCTCGGGGGTGGGGCGTCAGGCCACCTCGTGGGCACGGGCAAGTCAAGCCAGCAGAGGCAGAGAGAGGTGTTTCAGGAAGACACAGCGAAAAGCAAGGACAGGACGAATCGGCTGTGAGAGAAGCAGTGTTTGACTGGAATGTTCTAGAAGGATGACCATTATCCCCATGCTGTGGTTTCGGGGTTTCTTCTCTCTGCCTGGTTGCTCTGACTGTCTCCCAGCCTAAGGACTAGTGCTCTGGGTGCCCCTCACCCCCGACACGCTGAGGGAGCCCTCTCCCTGGTGACCCCCAGAAGTCAGCAGCTGAAGGGGGCTGGTGACTACCCCTGCCCAGGTCACCTCTCCCTCCCTCCCTCCTCCAGGGTTCGGAGCTGCTGCGGGACCCGTCCCTGGGGGCCCAGTTCCGAGTGCACCTGGTGAGGATGGTCACCCTGACGCAGCCGGAGGTGGGTGCCGTGCGGAAGCCCAGTCTCAGAAAACCTGCTCTGTCCTCTTCACCTCTTCCTGTGGTGCCTCAGGTGGTGGCAGGGCTTCTGGCCAGCACTTGGTCTCCTCACCTGTCATGTGCGACACTAGCAGTCGGTAGGGGGACCGAGGTGCCGCAGCAGCTGTGCCCTGCTTGGTGTGGGTCCCAGAAACAAGGGCTCTGTCTCCGGTCCCCAGGATGCGCCAAATATCACCGCCAACATCAGCTCCTCGCTACGGAGCGTCTGTGAGTGGGGCCAGACGGTCAACCCCCAGAATGACACGGACCCCGGGCACGCCGACCTGGTCCTCTACATCACCAGGTAGCCGAGCTCGCCACCACAACAGCGGGGTGGTTCAGCCTGCTGGGAGCTGCCCCCTGGACCTTCCCACCCTCTGCACCCCTGGCCCGGCAGCAGGCAGGCGCCTCAAGGGTCTCTTCTCTCTCCCTGAGGTTTGACCTGCAGCTGCCTGATGGTAACCGGCAGGTTCGGGGGGTCACCCAGCTAGGGGGCGCCTGCTCCTCCTCGTGGAGCTGCCTCATCACTGAGGACACCGGCTTCGACCTGGGGGTCACCATTGCCCACGAGATCGGGCACAGGTATGTGGCCCCATGAGCTGTCGCCAAGCCCAGGCCAGGGAGCCGACCGGGGTCCCCTGAGGGTGGGGGAGGTGGAGGCTGGCAGCGGGCCCTGGCGCTGGAAGGAGCCCATGCCCTTAACCCCAGCAGACCAGGGAGTGTGTAGGGGGTGGGCTGGGGCAAGGGCTGGAACTCTGACACTTCGTGGTTCCTGTGCAATTAAAGGATGCTTAAAAAAGAAACGAGCAAAACAAAATTAGTCATTAGGAAATAAGGTTTGGCCCTGGCTGGTGTAGCTCAGTGGATCCAGTACACAGGCTGCAAACTAAAGGGTCACCAGTTCGATTCCCAGGCCGGGCACAGGCCTAGGTTGCAGGCCAGATTCCCAGTAGGGGGCGCATGAGAGGCAACCACACATTGATGTTTCTCTTTATCCCTTTCCCTCTCTCTAAAAATAAATAAACAAAAAAAGAAAATGGGGTTTGTAGGACACTCAGGTGAAGAAAAACTGAGCTGTTAAACGATCCCCAGTCCCACCACTGAGAGGTAACACCTGTTCACGCTTTGTGTGTAGCTTCCGGTCTCCTCACACACACGCAGTTTTGTGTTTGCAAAATGGGCTTAAACTGTGTTTTGGTTTGTTACCTGCCTTTTTAATGCAACAGTATATTTCTCCCAAACGTTTCCCCAAGTCTTTTAAAAATTGTTTTTGTATGTACCCTAATTTATTTAATTAATCCCCTATTGGGGTATTTATGTTATTTCCAAATTTTTCCAATTATGAACAGTTATGCATTTTTTGTCTCACACTTTTATTGATTTTATTCCCCTTTTTTCTAAGTATTTTATTTATTTTTAATTTATTTTTAATTGATTATGCGATTACAGTTGACCTGATTTTTCCCCTTCCCCCTCCTCCGCCCAGCACCCCCACTCCCCCAGGCCATCCCCCCACCCTCTCAGGCCATCCCCCCACCCTTGTTCGCGTCCGTGGGTCACGTGTGCAAGTTCTTTGGCTGCTCCATCTCCTGTGCTGGACTTTACAGCCCCAGGGCTCTTCTGTGACTCCCTGTCTGTACTTCTCAATCCCCTCACCTCTCACCTATTTCCCCACACATGCCTCCCGTCTACCAACCATCAAAATGCTCTCCGTGTCCATGATTCTGTCTCTGTTATTCTTGCTTGCTTAGTTTGTTTTCTAGATTCAATTGTTAATAGATATGTATTTTTGCCTTTTTGTTCATACTTTTGACCTTTTTCTTAAATAAGTCCCTTTAACATCTCCTGTAATAATGGTTTGGTGATGATGAATTCCTTTAGATTTTTCTTGTCTGGGAAGCTCTTTATCTGCCCTTTGGTTCTAAATGACAGCTTTGCTGGGTAGAGCAGTCTCGGCTGTAGGTCTCTGCTCTTCAGGACTTTGAATATTTCTTGCCAGTCCCTTCCAGCCTGTAAGGTTTCTTTTGAGAAGTCAGCTGACAGTCTTATGGGAACTCCCCTGTAGGTGACTAACTGCTTTTCTCTTGCTGCTTTTAAGAGTCTCTCTTTATCTTTACTCTCTGGCATTTTAATTGTGACGTGTCTTGGCGTGGGCCTCTTCAGGTCCATCTTGTTTAGGACTCTGTGCTTCCTGGACTTGCATGTCTATTTCCTTCACCAAATTAGGGAAGTTTTCCTTCATTAATTTTTCCAGTAGATTTCCAATTTCTTACTCTCTCTCTTCTCCTTCTGACGCCCCTATGATGTGAGTGTTGGACCTCTTGAAGTTGTCCCAGAGGCTGCTTACACTCTCATTTTTTTTGGGGGGGGGGGATTCTTTTTTCTTCCTGTTGTTCTGATGGGTTGTTTTTGGTTCCTTATGTTCCAAATCATTGATTTGATCCTCGGCTTCATCCACTCTACTGTTGTTTCCCTGTAAATTGTTCTTTATTTTGGTTAGTGTGCCCTTCGTTCCTGGCGGGGTCTTTTTTACGCTGCTGAGCTCCTCACTAGTTCCCTGAGCTGCCTGATCAGCAGTGTTGTGAACTGTGCGTCTGATAGGTTGCTTATCTCCAATTTGTTTAGCTCTTTTTCTGGAGATTTGATTGTTCTCTCATTTGGGCCGTGTTTCTTTGTCTGCTGGTTTTGGCAGCCTCCCTGTGTTTGTTTCTGTGTATTAGGTAGAGCTGCTGTGACTCCCTCTCTTGCTAGTGTGACCTAATGTAGTAGGTGTCCTGTGGGGTCCAGTGGCACAGCCTCCCCATCACCCAAGCTGGGTACTCGAGGTTTGCCCTTCATGTGGGCTGAGTACACCCTCCTCTTGTAGTTGAGCCTTTGTTGCTGTTAGCAGGTCAATGGGAGGGATTTCCCCAGGCCAGACAGCTGCAAGGACTGGCTGTGACCACTGACCACCAGCCTCCGCCCTCTGGGGAGGATCAGCTGTGCAGGGACAGGGTGGTGGTGCTCCAACTGGTCCACTGGGTGTGCTGGCCCTGGGGTTTCCCGGGTGGTGCAGGGCAAGGTCAGTCCCTGCCTGTGTTTGCCTGGGGCCACCCTGCCTGAGCTGTAAAGCAATCTGAGATGGCTTCTCCTTGTGCTGGGCTTGGAGATCCCCAGGGGAAGCCAAGCTGTGAATCTAGGCTGGCTGCTGCTAGTGCTGGGCCTGGGGCTCACTAAACCTGGCTGTTGCTTGTTTGAGAGGATTTAGGAGCCAAGACCATTCATATGGAAAAGCAGCTTGGGTGGGCCTGTAAGTTGGGTGGGGCGGAGTCTCTGGGGATCTCCAAGGTGGGTCAAACAGTGTTAGCCAGGTTGATGGAGTCTCAGATATGATACCAGCTTGCCAGCTCTGTGCTTCTATGGGGACAGGGCCCAGAAAAGGGACAATGATCTGTGCTTGCCTTGATGGCAGACACCTCAGCCTCCCCTGCATGCCACTGGTGCCTTTCAAACTGCCCCCCTGGTGCTGGAGCCCAGAGGAGTGAGTCTGAGTACGTGAGTCCGGGTGTGGGTTCTTTAAGAGGATCTGCTTGGGGCTCCAGCAGTTTCTTCCACTGACTCAATCCTTGCTGGTTTTGCATCCAGAAGTTGCGGGGACTTATCTTCCTGGCACTGGAACCCCGGGCTGGGGGGCCTGCTGTGGGGCCGGGACTCCTCGCTCCCGGTATATCTCTTCCGAATGTTTACCCACCACACGTGGGTGTGGGACCAGCCCCCCCACCAGTCTGGGTGGATGTGGTTTCTCTAAGTCCGTAGTTGTCAGGCTTCCACTGAACGTGACTTCTGACAGCTCTGCGTGACGGTTGCATTTTCATTGTAATTTTGATGTGGTTGAGGGAGGAGGCAAGCTGAGTCTGCCTGCGCTGCCATCCGGCCCGGAAGTCAACATTACGCGTCACCTAGGCCAATAGCCGCTCCTCTGTAGTATCGATTCCTAAGATGGTGGGTTCCTTTCTTTTGGATTTTCAGGGTTTTTTTTTTTTGAGATTTTATTTATTTATTTTTAGAAAGAGGCAAAGGGGAAGGGCGGGGGAAAGAGAAATACCAATGTGTGGTTGCCTCTCATGCGCCCCCCACTGGGGACCCAGCCTGCAACTCAGGTGTGTACCCTGACTGGGAATCGAACTGGCCACCCTTACGGTTCACAGACCCGCATTCAATCCACTGAACTACACCAGCCAGGACTGATTTTCAGTCTTTTAATTACAAAACAACACCCACTTGCTGTAAAATTCAAACAGTGGGGAGACACCTACAGGAGTCTCTGTTTTCTGTCTTCCTTGCCCACTGTTGCCCTTTCGGCCCCTCTTAGCGCTTCTGGGGAACTCCTTCCCCCACCTTCCCCTATCTCGGGGAGCCCCGGTTCCACAAGGCGGGCACTGCCAGCCCCACCCCGCCCCTGCATCTCCACTTGCTTCCTCCCTTCCCCCACACCCCAGGACAAGTCCTCCATCCCTCCTGTTTGGAGGGAAACTGGAGTGGGAGGGATGGTCAGGGGCCCTCACGTCTTCGCGGACACGTTTTTAACTCCGCCACAGTCAGTCATGAACCCGACGGCGCCCCCGCGCCCCGCAGCCGCATCCTCCCCAGACTGACAACACCGCGGGTTAGTTTGCCTGCACGTTTCTAACGCCTCTCGCTGTTTACCCACCAGAAAGAGGCAGGCGCCACCCTGCCTGCCCAGCTGGGGCGGGACCCTGAGGCCGGGAGGCCGGGGACTCGCTCTGCCTGTGGGGCTAACTGGTGGAGGGACCAGGCGGTGACCGGGTTGAGGACATGCCGCCCCTGGTAGCCTGAGGGCGGCGGGTGTGCAGGAGCGGACTGGCCGGGCCACGGCCGCGCCCAGCACCGCCCTGCCCTCCGTAGCTTTGGCCTGGAACACGATGGCGAGCCAGGCAGCGGCTGCGCGCCCAGCGGCCACGTGATGGGCGCCCCTGGAGCCCCGCCTGCCCAAGGGGCCCTCACGTGGTCTGCCTGCAGCCGCAGGAGGCTGCTGCACTTGCTCAGGTAGCCGCATCCTCCACCTTGCGTGGTCCCGCCCCCTCAACGCCTCCGTCCCGCCCCACTTGGCGCCCCGCCCTGCAATTCACCCCCTTCCCTGCCCTCCCCTGGGGCACCCACCTCTCTGTCCTGTCGCTGCCCCGGGTCCCACCCACACCTGCCGCAGCCCCTCTCTGGCTACCCCCACCGCCCCAGCCCCTTCCCTGGCCCCACCTCCCCTACGCTCCTCCCAGGGCTCCAGCTTGCCCCAGCCCTGTCTCCGCCCCTACTTGGGGGCACAGGTGGAGAATTCTCACACCCCCCAACCCGAGCCCATCCCTCCACCCCGCCCCAACCGGCGACCAGCTGGGCCTGAGCCGGGGCCTTGTCACAGTGCTGGACAGGTGCGCTGCGTGCTGGACCCACCCGGGCCGCAGTCCCTGTCCGCAGGGCGCCCCCCGCAGGCACACCCCGGTCTCTACTACGGCGCCGATGAGCAATGCCGCATGGCCTTCGGACCTTCAGCAGTCGCCTGCACCTTCGCCAGGGAGAACCTCGTGAGTCCCGGCCTTGAGCTGGGGCCCAACCCTCCCGCCCGGCCCACAGCCCCTTGGCCCAGCTCAGGCCCCACAGTCCACTGTGGGCACCCCGGGCCGCCTGTCAGTTGCTCCTCAAAATTCTAAATTTTTGAACACGGTCCCACATTTTCATTCTGACTGGGCCCCACCAATTACATAGAACCTGCTCTGGCATGGCCCGTGAGCCGTTCAGCCTAAATAGGCAGGTACCAAGGGCTTCTGACCCAAAGGGAGCTAGCTGGAGGGCTTCCCGGAGGAGGTGTCTCCCCAGCTAAATCCTGCGGCAGGAGCGAGTGGGCAGGCGGAGGGGAGGCAAAGGGGGCAGGCGCCCCCAAGAGAGACTTCCTCCCAGGGCGCACATTTGCCTCTGCAGACCCCTTCCTCCATTCAAAACATCAAGAACGCTATCGTAGTGTTTTTATAAAACGTGTGCACTTTGATGTGTTATTACAGATATATACGTCAATATTGTAAACACTCTGTGATGTGAAAGTTTGTTTCCCTTCTGATTTGGGGGGAAGTGAAAACACGCTCATGGGCCCCTAAAAGGCCTGTGGGCCACTGGCCCTGGTTCTGGTAAGAGCAGACACCTGTGCTCGTTCCCTGCCGAGAGGCCGAGAGATGACTCTGTCCCTGTTCCCAACGACTGAGTCCGCCTGCCCACCCTCCCCGGCCACCAGCCCACCCAGCCCTGACCCCTGCAGCCTGGAGGGGCTGCGAAGGCCGGACACCGACCTAACAGGCCCTGGTGGCCCCGTGCTGGCCACCCGTTCCCTCTCCTAGGACACGTGCCAGGCCCTGTCCTGCCACACAGACCCCCTGGACCACAGCAGCTGCAGCCGCCTGCTCCTCCCTCTCCTGGACTGGACACAGTGTGGCCCCGAGAAGGTCAGAGCGAGGGGTGGGGGGCCTGTGAGCATGTGCGTTGGTGTGTGGGTGTGCGGGCTCACCCGGGCTTGGGCAGGGAGCCTGCAGCCTGGCAGCCTTCACTCCTGGGGCCGGAGACAGGAGGGCCCACGAGCCAGGGCAGAGGGGGCCGGAGCTACCTGTGGTCCCCTGGTCACACACACGGTGGCTGCACCCTCTGGTGTGGGGTGCCCTGCGGGTGTGGGCGCAGCACCTCGTGGGCGCCTGTGACCTGGCTGCGGGCCCGCAGTGGTGCTCCAGGGGCCGCTGCCGCGCCCTGGCGGAGCTGCCTCCCGTGGAGGCCGTGCACGGGCACTGGTCAGCTTGGAGCACCCCCAGTCCTTGCTCCCGCTCCTGCGGAGGAGGCGTGGCCACCAGGAGGCGGCAGTGCAACAACCCCAGGTACCGGTGGGGGTCGGGGGAGGGTGGGGGCACCCCTGTCCCCAGCTGGGCGTCTGTGGGCCACCTCTCATGCCTTGGGTCTCATGGGCATTTGCAGACCTGCCTTCGGGGGACGTGTGTGCACCGGCGCCGACCTGCAGGCGGAGATGTGCAACACCCAGGTGGGCCTGCTCCCCCGGCCGGGCGGCTGTTGCTGGTGGTTCACACCAGAAACTTTGAGGGCGCAGGCGGTGCTGCTGGTGTCTGCACTGGGACCCCAGGGTGTGCACCAGGACTGTCCTGTGCCCGAGAGCGGGGACCCTGAGTGTCTGTTCCCTGCCCCGGAGCCATCTCCTGCCAGGGCCCCTGAGTGTCTGTGGTGAGAACCCTCTATGTGCCCGCCCCCAGCACTGCAGTTCAGCCTGCCTGGGTTCTTCCAGTAATAAATTCGGGTGTAAAACTGGCCGTTTCAAGTGCTATTTCGCGGCATCGAGCACGTGTACAGTACTGTGCGGCCACCACCTCTGTCCAGTCCCCAAGCATTTCCACCAGCCCAGACTGACACCCAGGACCGCTAGCAGCCACTGCCCGCACTCTGCCCCTGGGCCCTGGCACTGCCAGTCCACTCTGTCTCCGTGGATCTGCCCGTCCTGGACATTTCCTGGACACGGAATCACACAGCACATGGCTGTTCCCGTCCAGCTTCTTTCCCGGTGTTTCCGAGGCCCCTTAAGTTGCGGTGGGTGTCTGGGTTTCGTCCCTGTTCGTGTCTGCGTCCCGGCCCCCGCCCCCCCAACGTGTGGGCGGGCCAAAGTGCGTCCCTGCACTCACCCTGCAGCGGTCCCTGGGTTCCTTCCGCCCTGCAGCTGCCGTGAAGACTGTTGCTGTGAGCCTCCTGTGCCCGTGGGCTCTTTCGAGTCCCATCTCAGATTCTTTGGGGTAGACACCTAAACACGGAATTGCGGGTCACACAGAAATTCCGTGTCTGGCTCTTTGAGGGACCTCTAAACCTCTCCCACCCACCACAGCGCACCCCTGGAGCCTTCCTGCCAGCCCTGGGTGGGGATCTGATTTCTCCACACGCTTGGCGGCCCTCACTGATTCCTTTCCGCTAAGACCTGCCCTCGGTGAGGCCACCCTTGCCCAGGCCCCCTCTGTGCCTGACCTGACCCTGCCCTCTCTGGCCAGGCCTGCGAGACGACCCAACTGGAGTTCATGGCGGAGCAATGTGCGCAGACTGACCGGAACCCTCTGCGCCTGTCCCCAGGCAACGTCTCCTTCTACCACTGGGGCCCTGCTGTGCGGCACAGCCAAGGTGGGGCCTGGGGCTGCAGAGGGGAGCACGGTGGGGCCTGCAGCCCCACCTGGGCCACCCTGAAGGGTCATCCCTATGCCCTGCCACCCCTGCATCAGGGTCCCTTGTCCCTCTGCCTTCCCAGGGGACGCTCTGTGCAGACACATGTGCCGGGCCATTGGCGAGAGCTTCATCGTGAGGCGTGGGGATAGCTTCCTGGATGGGACCCGGTGTGTGCCCAGCGGCCCTCCAGAGGACGGGACCCTGAGCCTGTGCGTGAGGGGCAGCTGCAGGGTAGGCGAGGGCCAGCAGAGGGCGCCTTTCCTGTGCCTGCGGCCCCAGGCAGGTCCCAGCAAAGCCCAGAAGCACAGGGGGCCCCCTGGGGTGAGGGGTGTGGGCGCTGGCCCCATGATGTCTGCACAGAGTGACGCTGGGACACAGGGCTGCCCAGGGTCAGCGGGGCGAAGAGCCGCGCTGTGACCTGGAGCCAGTCACGGGCTTTTTGTGTGGGCAGCAGAAGCCCCAGAAGTGGTCCCGTTTGTCATGTGACTGAGTGCTCAGCACAGTGGGCGTTGTGGGCCAGCCCCCCAGTGACACGCGGCCCAGCTCCCCTGCCACTCCCCTTTACACAGATGTTCGGCTGTGACGGCCAGATGGACTCGCAGCAGGTGCCAGACGTGTGCCAGGTGTGTGGGGGCGACAACAGCACCTGCAGCCAGCAGAGCGGCTCCTTCACATCGGGAAGGGCCAGAGGTAGGGGCGGCCCCCCGGCCCCCGGGAGGCGTGGCAGCCAGGAGCTGGCACCAGCTGCCGGGTTTGGGGGTGGGGTGGGGGGTCCCCACACTGGCTCAGCCCTGGCGACTCCCAGTGGGCCTCAGCTTCCGCCCTCCACCTTGCCAGCCGCCTCCTGTGACTCAGGGGTTGGGGATGTGCCTGCCGCAGGGCCTGCGGTGCGTCCGCCGTAAAGGCCTTGGCGGCTGCGATGCACACGAGATACAGACGCTGGGCCGTCCCCCACTGCCAGTTGGCCTCTCCTCTCCTGCCCCAGGAGTCTCATCAGGAGGGATGTTGTACCTGGAAAATCTTTGACCTTGATCTCTTTGTAAAAGAGGTCGGGTCAGTTGCGACGTCAGCGCTTGGAGGGTCAGCGGAGGACTTGAGTCCTGCCTCCCTCTGGCAGGCCCGAGGCTGTGCGCAGAACCCAGAGTCTGGCCCCGCCCCCTCACCAGGGCCACGCCCCCATGCTGGCCCACCAGCCTGGCCTTGCTTGCCCGCTGTGACAGGGGGCTCCCCGCTGCCTGAGGCAGCCCCATGGCGTTGGAGCTTTCTGTGTTGAAGCCCTCTTTGCACCCCTGGAGTCTGCTCCCTGGGTGGCGACGCAGGTGGCTGAGGCCGTCCACCCTCCTCTGCTCTCCCAGAGTATGTCACCTTCCTGACGCTGACCCCCAACCTGACCAGCGTGTACATCGCCAACCACAGGCCCCTCTTCACGCACCTGGGTGAGCTGGCCAGGGGACGCGCACCCAGCAGAGTTAGCCCCACCTGGGAGGCCGAGGGTGTGGTCCCCGAGACACCCTCACTTCTGATGCCAACTTCAAGCTCGGGGTTCCCCAGACCCCCATCACATCTGAAGGCTACCACCAGGAGGGCTCCCAGGACTGAGGGATGTTTCGCTGCTGCTTATGGCAGACGAGGGGCAGGAAACAATAAAATCAGCCCAGGGGGAGACGCGGGGCAGGGCTGGCAGGGGTCCGTGCCCACCACGGAAGCCTGACGCTAGCCCGGGGGGCTCAGCCAAGCAGCGTCCAGGTTCTGTTGGGGCCTGACTGGTTGGTTGGTTGCTCACGTGGATAATCTCAGTCTCCAGGGTGACAGATGCCCGAAGCCCACCAGGTCACACATTTGGTCTTGCCAGTGGGGCCAGACCCCCCCTTAAACAGACGCACTCCTCCGGGCTGCCTGTCTCTGGGCCAGGCTGACTTCTTGACCGCTCAGTGCCGTGGCGGAGCTTTGTCTCCAGACCTTTGCATCTGGGGTCGGGGCGCCTGCCTGTGGAGCCTGTGTGAGCCTGCTTGGCACTGGGGGGAGGCAGGCCCGTGGTGCCCCCCGGCCCTGGGAGGAGGCACAGTCGCTGCTGTGAGGGAGCCTTCTGTGGTCAGGCGGTGGGTGCATCTTGGAGGGTGGGCCCGCAGACCACGCAGCTGCAACACCAGGACTGCAGCTGCTGGAGGGTTGGGTCCTAGTGAGGACAGTGTGGTGTGGCTGTGGAGGTTACCTCCCATTGGCCCATTCCTTAATCTGGGACCTCCTCTGGGAAGGGTGGTTGCCCCCAGCCCCGCCCCATGCTGACAGCCTGGCCCCCCCCCCCAGCAGTGAGGGTCCGAGGGCGCTACGTTGTGGCCGGGAACTCAAGCATCTCTCCCAGCACCACCTCCCCTTCCCCTCTGGAGGACAGCCCCATCGAGTACAAGGTGACCCTCACGGAGGACCGGCTGCCCCGCCTGGAGGAGATCCGCATCCGGGGGCCCACCCGGGAGCACGTGGAGATCCAGGTGACCAGGGGGGCGCCATCCACCCGTTCACTCACTTGCTGACCCAGGTGCTGTCCTGTACCTGCCGGGCACTTTAGGGTTATCAGTCGCCACCCCACCGGGAACTTCCAGAGGCTGGGACCGTGTCCAGTTTGCTGTGCTGTCCCCAGAACCTAGCACATGGGCACCTCAGCAATGGCTCCCTGAGCAGAAGAATGCAGGCATGGAGGAGTGAAAAGTCCTAGGCTTGGGGGGTGGGCGGGGTGGTGACCCCAGGTGGCCGCTGGACCTGCCCCGAGCCCGTGTCCATCTGTGCAGGTTTACAGGCGCTATGGTGACCAGTACGGCGACCTCAGCCGCCCTCACGTCTCCTTCACCTACTTCCGGCCTAAGCTGCAGCTGGCCTGGGCGTGGGCCGCCGTGCGGGGCTCCTGCTCGGTGAGCTGCGGGGCAGGTGAGGCCCGGGGTGGGGCTCGCCCAAAGCCTGGTGTGCCCCCTGTGTGGAGGCGGCCTAGCCTCCCTCTCCCTTCCCAGGACTGCGATGGGTGACCTACAGCTGCCTGGACCAGGCCCGGGACCGGTGGGTGGAGGCTGCCCTGTGCGGAGGGAGCCAGCGGCCGGTGGCCTGGCCAGAGCCCTGCAGCTCCGGGCCCTGCCCTCCGCGGTGAGTGCTGCGGGCGTGGGCTCTGTCAGTGTCCCCATCTTGCAGGCGAGGACACCGAAAAGCGGCGGACACAGGTGGCAGTGACCCACACCTGATGTGCCTTGTCTGCGGGCGCACATGCCCTCTCTGAGCTCAGGGGTCACTGTAGTGGAGGAGACCACCCTGCTAGGAGGGGGAACTCGGGGGTCCCCAGGAAAAGTGCCTGGCTGTCCGCGCCCTGGGCAGGTGTGCTTGGCAGGAGCAGGACGTTCAGGACAAGGCTGCCCCTCCTGGGTGCGGGGCTGGGGCAGCCGCCCGCCTGCCCTTCGAATATTCAGGCCCTCCTTCGACTCACCTGCAACTGGGGGCCACCTGGAGGCTGAGGGCTGGGCTGGCTGCCCCTGTGCAGTGTCCAGGTATCTGCAGAGACATGGGGCCCAGCCCAGACCGGGGAAGGGAGTCCTCTGGGCAGGTTTGTCTGCCTCCCACCCTGTTCCCTGAGCCAGCCTGGGGACCTGGCCAGGGGCCGATATTCTGTCCCTGTCTCCCTCAGCTGGGCAGCGGGGGACTTTGGCCGTGCAGAGCGCTGGCCCAGAAGCCAGTGGTGGTGGAAACCTGCAACTCCCAGCCCTGTGCCCCCAGGTGGGCACAGAGTGGAGGACGGGGGTGGACTCTCCCCACCAGGGCTTGTCCCTGCACTGAGCCCCGCCCCTGCTGAGGGGCCCCTCTCCCAAGGCCTCTAGCCAGGCGCCAAATCCTGGTGACAGTGTTGGCCCCGAGTAAGGGGTGCCGGCTTCAGAACTACCTGCCGCCCAGCAGACCCTAGACTGTCCATTTCTGTCTCTGAGCTTCCGAGTCCCTGCTCAGGGAGAGGCTGCAAGGACCAAGTGAAGCCACGAATTAAAGCAATAGATGTCACCTCGTCATCACTGTCATCACTTCCGTGGTGCCTCTCCGCCCCTCAATGTCCAAGCTGACAGTGGCTTATCGTTCTGATTTGCTGCTAGTTAGCTGGGTGACCGGGGCAAGTGCCCTCCCTCTTGGGGCCCCAGTTTTGTTGCTTGTCCACTGGGGGACGGGGCGTTGGCCTCAGTCGCTGGTGTCCCCCACATGGCTCTGGGCTCCTTTCCCCTCTTGAGTCCCTGCCAAGTGCTGGCCCTGCCCAGAATCCCCCACACACAGCAGCCCAGGCGGCCTGTGGCTCTCAGGGCGGGCACGCACACGGAACGACTTCTGGGCCCTACCCGGGTGGTCCGTTCGCACCTGACACCTGCTTCTCAGCACCTGCTGGGTGTTGGGGGAGCCACCTGATGACCGGGCCACAGGGAGAGGCCCTGGGCTTGCTTCCTTGTGGGGCCCCTCTCTGGGCTCTGGGATGCGGGAAGCAGGCTCCCCCCGCCCCCGTGGCTGGGCCACACGGAGAGCCCGACCACAGAGGCAGGGCCTGACGGCTGTGCTGTGCCTGCAGGAGGGCAGTGTCGGGCGCATGCTCACCGGCCTGTGGAGCGGACCTGGCCGTACAGATTGCAACATGCGTGCAGGGGGCAGGGGGCCTGGAGGCAGCAGTGACTGCTGGGCCCTGCTCCCCGGACAAGAAGTCAGCTGCCCCCGGGCCCTGTGCTGGGGTGACATGTCCTCCGGGCTGGGGCCACGTGAGTGTCCTGGGCAACAGGGTGGCTGGGGCACCTGGGTCCTCGTCTGGTCCAGAGAATGGGGAGTCCTGGGTCCTGGCCAGAGAAGATGACCCTTCTGCAGGGCTGCTGTCTGCCAGGCCCCCTGTCCAAGGACAAACAGGAACAGAGCTCAGGGAAGCCCCTCCTGCTGGCAGGCCGAGCTTGGAGGCCCCGGCCCTGTTAAACGCTGCCGGGCTCCTGCCTGGCGCCCAGGGGCTCTGGGCTGGGTGCTGCTGCTTCCAGACAAAGGTCCTGCTGGCCCCGTCCCCTGGAGGCCACTGAGGGCTGCCGGCCACGTGAGCGGACTGATCCAGCTCCTGAGCCCCTGGTTACAGCCTTGCCCCCAGGGAACACTCGGGCTGCTGCAGAGGCAGAGGGGGGTTGTGGGGGGCGTGGGGGGAGCAAGTCTCCCTGGAGGGGATCAGCCAGGAGAGGTGGGCCTTGGGGTGCTGGTGACTACTGGTCTCTCCTGAAGAAACTGGGGAGGGTGGAGGTGGAGGAGCCTGGACGCAGGACATCCAGACCCATGACTTGCTGCTTGCCCCCTGCAGCGGGACCCCCAGCACCCAGGGCAGGAGGCCACACCCTCGCCAGGCAGCACCAGGCCGCAGACGCAGGCTGCGCACACATGGACGCCGCTGGCAGGACCGTGCTCTGTGTCCTGCGGGAGAGGTGAGGCCCAGAGACCAGCCCCCGTCAGCCAGCTCTTACCTGCCTGTGTCTTGCTTGTCCTACAAAGCGTGTTGGTGGCTTCCAGACGATGCAGACTGCACGGAGTCGTGACACAGTGCACAGGGGGGTAGGGGCCAAGTTCAGGTGGCTGCGTGATGCGTTTGGCGACTGGCCCAGAGATAGGAGGAGATCGGGAAGCCGGGCGATACTGGCACCTGGAGCATCTCTTAAGGTCCAGAAAAGCTGCGAGAGACGGACCCCAACCAGCTCTGCTCTGGGGGCCGAGCCAGAGGAACACAATGATCTGAAGGTGGGCCGCGCGCTTTCCCACCCTAACGCTGCAGGAGAAGCCCGTCGCGTTCAGCATCAGCACCAGAGGTTTCTTTTGAGGAAACTCCTAAAATCATGTTTGTGAGAAACGCGATTAGAGGTGTTCCTATACCAATTCTTTTTCTTTAATTATACATTATCGATTATGCTACTACAGTTGACCTGATTTTTCCCTCTTCCCCACTCCACCCAGCACCCCCACTCCCCCAGGCCATCCCCCCACCCCCTCAGGCCATCCCCCACCCTTGTTCGCGTCCGTGGGTCACGTGTGCAAGTTCTTTGGCTGCTCCATCTCCTGTGCTGGACTTTACAGCCCCAGGGCTCTTCTGTGACTCCCTGTCTGTACTTCTCAATCCCCTCACCTCTCACCTATTTCCCCACACATGCCTCCCGTCTACCAACCATCAAAATGCTCTCCGTGTCCATGATTCCGTTTCTGTGCTTCCTGTCTGCTTAGTTGGGTTTTTAGATTCAATTGCTGATAGATTTGTATTTTTGCCATTTTATTGTTCATAGTTCTGATCTTCTTTTTCTTAAATAATTCCCTTTAACATCTCCTGTAATAATGGTTTGGTGATGATGAATTCCTTTAGATTTTTCTTGTCTGGGAAGCTCTTTATCTGCCCTTTGGTTCTAAATGACAGCTTTGCTGGGTAGAGCAGTCTCGGCTGTAGGTCCCTGCTTTTCATGACTTTGAGTATTTCTTGCCAATCCCTCCTAGCCTGTAAGGTTTCTTTTGAGAAGTCAGCTGACAGCCTTATGGGAACTCCCCTGTAGGTGACTAACTGCTTTTAAGAGTCTCTCTTTATCTTTACTCTCTGGCATTTTAATTGTGACGTGTCTTGGCGTGGGCCTCTTCAGGTCCATCTTGTTTGGGACTCTGTGCTTCCTGGACTTGCATGTCTATTTCCTTCACCAAACTAGGGAAGTTTTCCTTCATTATTTTTTCCAATAGATTTCCCATTTCTTCCTCTCCTCTCCCTCTGGCGCCCCTATGATGTGAGTGTTGGACTCTTGAAGTTGTCCCAGAGGCTGCTTACACTCTCCTCATTTTTCTGGATTCTTTTTTCTTCCTGTTGTTCTGATGGGTTGTTTTTGGTTCCTTATGTTCCAAATCATTGATTTGATCCTCGGCTTCATCCACTCTACTGTTGTTTCCCTGTAAATTGTTCTTCATTTTGGTTAGTGTGCCCTTCGTTCCTGGCAGGGTCTTTTTTATGCTGCTGAGCTCCTCACTAGTTCCCTGAGCTGCCTGATCAGCAGTGTTGTGAACTGTGCGTCTGATAGGTTGCTTATCTCCAATTTGTTTAGCTCTTTTTCTGGAGTTCTGATTTGTTCTTTCATTCGGGCCGTGTTTCTTTGTCTGCTGGTTTTGGCAGCCTCCCTGTGTTTGTTTCTGTGCATTAGGTAGAGCTGCTGTGACTCCCTCTCTTGCTAGTGTGACCTAATGTAGTAGTAGGTGTCCTGTGGGGTCCAGTGGCACAGCCTCCCCATCACCCAAGCTGGGTACTCGAGGTTTGCCCTTCATGTGGGCTGAGCACACCCTCCTCTTGTAGTTGAGCCTTTGTTGCAGTTAGCAGGTCAATGGGAGGGATTTTCCCAGGCCAGGCAGCTGCAAGGACTGGCTGTGACCACTGACCACCGGCCTCTCTGTGGAGGATCAGCTGTGCAGGGGCAGGGTGGTGGTGCTCCAATGTGGTTTGTAGCTGTCCACTGGGTGTGCAGGCCCTGGGGTTTCCCGGGTGGTGCAGGCCAAGGTCAGTCCCCGCCTGTGTTCTGCCTGAGGCAGCAATCTGAGATGGCTGCTCCTTGTGCTGGGCTTGGAGATTCCCAGAGGAAGACAAACTGTGAATCTAGTCTGGCTGCTGCTAGTGCTGGGCCTGGGGCTCAGTTGGGGCCCCTGGTGGTTGTTCGAGAGGATTTAGGAAATTGGAAAGCATGAGCCAAGACCAAGCATTCACAGGGAGAAGCTACGAGTCATAGCTCTAAGTTGGATGGGAACTGAGCCTCAGGGGACCTCCCAAGTGGAGCAGAACGTGTTGGCCAGGTTGGTGGAGTCTCAGATATGGCACCTGCCGGTTCTGTGGCTCTGTCCACCTTTCTGTCTGGGAGAAAGTTGTCCCCCAGCTCCCGCCTTGATGCCTACCACCTCAGCCTCCCCTGCATGCCACTGGTGCCTTTCAAGCTGCCCCCCTGGTGCTGGAGCTCAGAGGGAGTGAGTCTGAGTAGGTGAGTCCGTGTGTGGGCTCTTTAAGAGGAACTGCTTAGGGCTCCAGCAGCCTCCTCTACAGACTGATTTTTGCAGCCAGAAGTTGTGGGGACTTATCTTCCTGGCACTGGAACCCTGGACTGGGGACCTGGTGTGGGGCCGGGACTCCTCGCTCCCGAGATATCCCTCCCGAATGTTTACCCACCACACGTGGGTGTGGGACCAGCCCATTCGCCATCTGCGCCCCTCCCACCAGTCTGGGTGGATGTGGTTTCTCTAATTCCGTAGTTGTCAGGCTTGCATTCAACTTGGTTTCTGACCATTCTGAGTGGTTGTTCTATATTTTAGTGGTAAATTTTTTCAAAGTTTTATTTATTTTTATTTTTAGACAGAGGGGAAGGGAAGGAGAAAGAGAGGGAGAGAAACATCAGTGTGTGGTTGCCTCCAGTGTGCCCCCTACAGGGCACTTGACCACAACCCAGGCATGTGCCCTGACTGGGAGTCGAACTGGTGACCCTTTGGTTCACAGGCCGGTGCTCAGTCCACTGAGCCACACCAGCCAGGGCTATATTTTAGTTGTAATTTTGAGTTGGTTTTGCTAAGAGGCAAGCCATGTCTGCCTATGCCGCCATCTTGACCAGAAGTCCTACATAGCAATTCTGTTAACACCTCTCACTAAACAGTAGCTGCTACTGCTTGTTCAGCACCTGCTATGTATCTCCCAGGCACTTCGTTTCTCCCCTCTAAAAATCTGTGTACATAACCCTGCAAGTGAGGCACGAGCGTGTGAACAACCCTGAGGTTCAGAGAGGTTCGGTCATTTATCCAAGGTCACCCAGCTGGTAAGTGGCAGAGGCAGGACTCAAGCCCTCCGCTAGAGCTCTTCAGAGATCTGGACGCCTGTGGTCCCCCCGACCCCCCTCTCGGGGCACGGGGTCCCCACTTTCTCCCCACAGGCCGGATGGAGCTGCGTTTCGTGTGCATGGACCCGGCCCTCAGGACACCTGTGCCGGAGGAGCTGTGTGGCCCGGGAAGCAAGCCAGGGAGCCGGCAGGAGGTCTGCCAGGCTTCCCCGTGCCCGGCTCGGTGAGTGGGGAAGCCGACTGCAGAGGGAGGCAGGTGCCACTGGCTGAATGCTGTATGAGGCTGGACCGTGGGCGCCCCGTCCCCCTGGCTCACTCCCAGTGCTGGCCAGTGCCCTGGCCCGGCCCCCTCAGGGACTGCAGCCCTGAGCCCTGCCCCAGCAGGCGGGTGCCTTCTGAAAGAGACAGGCGGTCCTGGAGGGGGGCTTCACAGGTGCCGGATGCAGGATGGGGGGGCGCACATGGTTGGGGGTTCATTCTGTCATCACTTGCTCTTCACTGAGCATCTCCTATGCCAGCGTGCCCTGAGGCCAGGGTCACAGCAGGGAACAGGACAGACAGGGCAGACGCTGGGGACAGGAGATGGACGACAGATAAGGCAGACGGGAGGCACCTCGTGTGATGGGTGGCGATTGGTGCCGAGTGGCCAAGGGCTTCCCATTGGAAACAGGTGTCTTAGCGGGAGTCTGCTGCCTGCCTTCTGGGCATGTCCGTTTTCTGCCCTCATCTTCCCCTTCTGTGCCGTGGGCTCTCTGTCCCTGTGCCGAGCCTCTTGGCGGCGACATAAGCATGGCCCCCTGAGAGAGAGCCCCTCTGGGCCCTTCCTTGTGTGGGGAGGTGGGGGAACCTTGGCTTCTCTGGACCCTGCCCTGACCCTGGTTTGCCCCAGGTGGCGGTACAAGCTGGCGGCCTGCAGCATGAGCTGTGGGGGGGGACTCGCACGGAGGATCCTTTACTGTGCCCGGGCCCACGGGGAGGACAAGGACGAGGAGATCCTTCCGGACAGCCAGTGCCAGGGGCTGCCTCAGCCGGAGCAGCAGGGGGTCTGCAACCCGGAGCCCTGCCCACCCAGGTCAGCAGCCCTAGGACGTCCAGCCAGTGGCCTGAGCTCCTGGTGTGTGCAGATGCCAGGCAAGGTGCCACGGGGACTGAAGGACAGCTGATGGCACAGGAGGCCGTTCTTAGGACACGGGACCCCCTGGCAGTCTGTGCTGGGTGTCTGGGGGAGGGGCGGGCGGTGCTGCCCAGCAAAGCACAGGCTGTGCCTTGGTCCCACCGCGGGTGTGGGTGTGCTGGGTGCTAGGGAGAGCTCCGCAGCAGGGGAGGCAGCAGTGGGCGAGGCCTGTGGGCGGGCCCAGGAGGGCCGGAGTGCCATCCACGCTGTCCAAGCAGGACAGGACTGCGCCCAAGCCCGTGGGGCGCAGGGGCCAGGCTGGGGCCCTGAGGGGAGAGCAGACACTCGCTGCCTCGTTTACAGTTCTTCCGGGTTTTCCTCTCGGTGCTTCTGCGTTTTTAACAGTGGGACGCGTTTCTGTCTGGTCCGTGAACGTCCGGGAAAGACGGTAGCACGCCCGTCTGTGCTGCCCCAGGTCTAACAGATGTCACCACAGTGCCCTGTGTCCTTGCCACTGCCTCTTGTTTTCAAAGAAACGCATCTCACAGATAAGACTGCATCTGAGTTTTAGCCCCTGAACTCGCCTGCGATTTGTTTGGGGCACGTTGCAAAGTTGGGAGCAAACTTTATTTTTCCAGGTCGCCGACCAGCAGCGTTTGTCGGCTGTTCCCAGGTGGCTCTTCGGTCACCACTCGGTTTTGTGTACGTGGGGCCCAAGCAGAGGCTTCCGGCGCTTCTGTCGGTTCCCCCTGCCCGACTCCCACCCCCACGTCCAGCTGTCGGACCCGCTCACCACCCCTCCCAGAGCGTCTGTCGGTCCGCTGCTCCTGCGGACGTCCCTGGCTGGGCCCCCCGTTTCTTTCCCCATCACGTTCGGAGGCCGTCTGGGGTTTGTGGGAATTTCACACACGTGTGAAGTCTGGCTGCCCCTGGAGGCCTCTAGCCACTCTGGCCCCCTCGATGTCCTGGAACATTCCGGGGGTGCCCGACTCAGGACTATCCCTTTCCCCTGGCTCGGCTCAACACACCCAGCAGGCGGTGGGGGCCCTGCCCTGGCACGTGCACCCCGCCTATGCCTCGGGGCCCTGCCCAGTGGTCCTCAGCAGCCTTGGCCGCCGCCTCGCATTTGGTTCCATTCATTGTCTCTCCCTTCTGTGGCAGAGGTTCTCCAACGAGGGGCGATTCTTCTTCCCAGGGGACGTGTGGCACTGTCTGCAGACATTTCCATCAGCTGTCACGAGTGGGGTGGGGAATGCCACCGGCATCGAGTGGGTGGAGGCTGGGCAGCTGCTACGCATCCCGCACTGTGCACACGGCCCCCACGGCAGAGAGCCATCAGCCCCAAATGTCCGTGGGGCTGAGGGGGAGAAGCATACAGGCTCTGAGGGGGCTCTGGTCTGGTTCACTGCCGTCTCCCTGGTGGCTAGAACAGTGCCGGGTGCGTGCTGGAGAGGCAGCAGCCCAGGGCCTTGAAGGTGGTGTGGGGGCTCGGTGAGGACCCTGGCTGCCTGCATTCAGTCTCCGCTCTGACAAGGTCAGCTGCTCCCATTTGCTGAGTGGTCACAGAGGGACTTTGACAGGACTGGCCAAGGTGGAGATGTTTTCCCTTTTGCTGGGCGTTGTCCCCGCCCCCTGTGACTGGGACCAGCCAGTGGCCCTGTGGTCTTCATTGAGGGCTGTGTGATGACGAGGATGGGGAGGGCACCTGGTGATGGGAAGGGATGTGTCTTTCCTGCAGAACCCTTCCCGGGCCAGTGAGCTCTGGCACCAAACGGGAGGGCTCAGGGCTGCCCCCGGGTCTCAGGGCCTTGGACCTGTCCTGGCGGGCCATCTGAGGAGCCCCCGGGGACAGTGCCACCCTGTGGGAGGCCAGCCCGTCTCTGGGGTCTTCTTTTCCTGCAGGTGGAAAGTCACGTCCCTCGGCCCCTGCTCAGCCAGCTGTGGCCTCGGCACCGCCACACGCTCCGTGGCCTGCGTGCAGCTGGACCAAGGCCAAGACATGGAGGTGGATGGGGCGGCCTGTGCGGCTCTGGTGCGGCCGCAGGCCAGCATCCCCTGCATCGTTGCTGACTGCGCGTACCAGTGGCACATCAGCACCTGGACGCAGGTGAGCGCTGCCGCTGGGGCTGAGGGTCCTCACTCACGGGGACCCTGGCAAGCTTTGAGCCATTGTGACCCCCGGAAATGAGACAGAGAGCTGAGTTTGTTGGGGAGGGGACAGGCCACCTAGAGGCAGCAAACAGCGAGACCCAGAGACATGGAGGCAGCTGGGCCTTAAGGGGTGTCGAGGTCTGGAGACGTGGGAAAGTGAAGGGCAGATAACTCAGTTCCAGTCAGACAAGCAGGTGCCGTCCTGGGCCCGGAGCCTTGCGAGGCACCAGGAAGACGTAGGTAAATAGGGCTGGATCCTCCTCAGAGGCTCGCTCCTGGTGTAGGGAAGAGACAAAGCCGATAGTCATGCCCACCTTGGTCAGAAGGCCGGGGGTGTCTGGGCCTGGGCAGGGCAGACAAGGACCGTGCAGGGCAGGAGGGCAGGGCGGGTGGGCAGCAGTGACTGACAGATGGGGGAGGAGGCCGTGGTGCCGGCTCCCTGCTCGAAGGTTTGCAGAGGCAGAGGCTCAAGGGTGGCAGATAGGGGCCTGACCTCGAATGCCTGCGCCTCCCCCTGTGCAACCCAAGCAAGGCAGCCTCCCTGAGCCTGTCTCCTCATCCGTGGAATGGCAGTGGGTACCCGCCCCCAGTGCTATGCAAAGACTATCCGGTTGTGCCCGGCTCGTGGTCTCCTGTCCTTGTCACGCTCGGTAAGGGACAGCCCAACTGCTCTCTCTTTCCTGCCAGTGCTCCGTCTCCTGTGGGGCTGGCATCCAGCACCGGCGGGTCACCTGCCTGGGACCTGGGGCCCAGGGGCCCGTGCCAACCGACTTCTGCCGCCACTTGCCTAAGCCAGGGGCGGTGCGGGGCTGCTGGGCCGGGCCCTGCGCAGAGCAGGGGACACCCGGCCTGGCGCCCTATGAGGAAGCCACTGCTCCAGGACAGAGCACAGCTGGCCCTGCTGCTGCCTCCCGAGAGTGGCCGCAGCCCTGGGCCCGCCTCCTCGCCCCAGCTCCCCGGACCCAGGAAAGCCTCACGGAGTCCAGTAGGTTTCTCCCTCCTTCCTGTCCGGGTGGCTGGCTGGCTGCAGGAGGGGTGGCGGGGGCACCTGCACCTGGGACACCTGGGACGGGTTCCTCGTGGGGCTGCGCAGGGGGCTGTCCTGTGGCCACAGCGTGTGGGTCACTGGGATGTGAGCAGCTGGGCTGCGGGGATGGGGCGGGGAGGCCAGGCCACGGCTGGTCCCCTTCCTCACTGGCCAAGGGCAAGCCCGCTTTTGTTATCATCAGGGAAGGTAACCCAGAGGTTTCAGAGTAAGACCCTGGCCCGTGACCCAAGGCCAGGTGCTCCTTTATACACGGCCTCCCTCGCTGGGGCACCTAGAAATGGCTCTGGATAGTGACATCTGACCCATGCAGCCCCCACCCCTGACCTGAGCAGGCTTCTAGCTCAGCTCCTTCCCCAGTGTGGGAAGCCCCAGCCCAGCCCAGCCCTGCCCCGGATGCCCCCCGGGAGCCCTGCTGCCTGCTCTCTGCTCTCTGTCTAGGTCCCTGTGGCCAGCAGTTCCTCGAGCCAACGGGAACCATTGACTTGCGAGGCTCTGGGCAGGCGGACTGTGCAGTGGCCATCGGGCGGCCCCTGGGTGAGGTGGTGACCCTCCAAGTCCTCGAGAGCTCTCTCAACTGCAGCGCTGGTACGTCCGGGGCCACATGAGCCCCTGCCCGTCAGTGGGAGGGCCGGGACCCAAACTCCACTCATCAACCCCAGCGACACGGTGCTGCCAACTGGATGGGGGAGCCTGACCCTCACTGCACCCCAACTTCCTAGGGGACATGTTGCTGCTTTGGGGCCGGCTCACGTGGAGGAGGACGTGCAGGAAGCTGTCCGGCGGGACTTTCAGTTCCAAAGCCAACGCCCTGGTGGTGAGGCAGCGCCGCGTGCAGCCGGGAGGTGGAGTGGTGCTGCGCTATGCTAGCCGGCCCGCCCCCAGAGCCTTCCACACAGGTACAGCAAGGCGCCGGAGCCCCCCACCTCCTGAGGCTGGCTGGGCGGGTGCTGCTGCCAGCGGGCTGTGGGCGTGGGCGAGGCAGACAGGGAGCGGGGCTGACTGAGAAGGAGGAGGCCGTACCTTCCTGGACACCCCCCCTCCCCTCCCCGTGGGGGCCAGTGTCAGTCTGCAGGAGCTGTCAGCATGGGGTCTCAGGGTGTGTGCCCCTTCCTTCTGGGACCCTTCAGCAAGATGGGCAGAGGGGGACTCCAGCCACATCCTCTCCCATCCCTCAGGCCACCATGGCCCCTCGCCCTGGCACTCATGTCCTTCAAGATCCTTTTAGATCCTTCTGTGAGCCGCTGTCCCCAGTCCTGTTCCCGAGCACAGTCCTCTTTTTTGTTTTTAAAGATATTATTTATTTTTAGAGAGAGGGGAAGGGAGGTAGAATGAGAGAGAAACATCAGTCCGTTGCCTCTCGCACACCCTCTCCTGGGGACCTGGCCGGCAACCCAGGCCTTTGACCTGACTGGGAATCGAACCAGCGACCTTTTGGGTTACAGGCTGGTGCTCAATCCACTGAGCCGCACCAGCTGGGGCCACAGTCCTCGTCTCATCCCCCACGCAGAGCAGCGTGTGTGCACACGCATACTTCGTGCAGAGGACAGCACCCCAGGGACCCCTGCTCGCCCTCTCCCAACAGCCCAGGCTGGCTGAAGCTGGCTTCCCCAGCCAGTTCCAGAAGTCTTTGGGTCCCTGCCCCAGGCCTCACGTGAGAAGTGGGACACTAGGGGCCTTCTCCCCCGTGGAGGTTTGACTCTGCATAGGCGCCGCGTGGTCTGGGGTGGACTGCCTTCGTGGCTCCTCACTGCCCAGCTGTCCCCACGCGGGTGCCTGCCTCAGGGGCGGCCCAGGAGGTGCAGGTGGGAGGGGCTCCAGCAGGTTGGAGTCCATCCTTGTGCCAGGCTCAGGGTAAAGTTCTTTCCAACGTGTGACTTGGCTGAGTCCTCCTAAAAACTACCCTACCCAGTGTCTGCTACTGTGCTCTTCACTTTAAAGAGGAAAGAGCTGAAGCTCAGAGGGTGTAAAGCCATCGCCTGAGGTCACACGGCGGGAGGTGGCAGACGTGAGAGTCAGTGGGGGCTTCTGCTTGGGAGTCCTGACCTTGACCACAGCGCCATACTGTCCTGCTCACTGCGCCCTGGCTGTGAGCTGCCCTGGCCTCTGGCAGTAGGTAGTGGTCTTTTGGGGGCCCCTGTGTCCACACCCAGTCCCTTTGCCTGCTGTCCCCTGTAGAATGTGACACGCAGCTCTTTGGACCCTGGGGTGAAATTGTGAGCCCATCGGTGAGTCCAGAGGGGAGACCCGTGGGGGGCTGCCGCGTCTTCATCGACGTGGCTCCGTGGGCCCGAATCGCCATCCACGCCCTGGCCACCGACGCGGGCGCTGCAACTGCAGGATCTGGTGCCAGCTACATCTTGGTGAGGCTACCATGATGGCGACAGGAATGGGCTGACTTTTGCTGATTCTGGACAGCTGTCCCTGGGGACAGGGACTGGGGGTGCTAGGCTGGAGAAACCTTTGACTTCACTTGAGACCAAAACCCTCAAAATCAGGGAAAGATGGGAGAAAAGGCCCCACTTACTCAGTTCCTCCACTTACTCGCCAACACAGGTTTATTGAACTTCTCACAAAAGGGAAACAGAAAATACCTTCTCTGGGGTAGACAGCCCTGAGGTAGCCCAGGACTGAAGCGGAATTTCAGAGCCTGAGATAACTTGGCCGGAAGAGGGAGCCAGCCCCTCCCCCCATGAGGCTTCCTGCGTTCTGGGATAATAGTCCTCTGCAAAGTATCAGCCCCTCTGGAGGAGGCAGCCTGGCTTCTGGAATCAGACAGACCTGGGCTCAAGTCCCAGCTCTGGCACCCCAGCTGTGTGTCCGTGGGGAGGTGGTGCCAGCTCTCCGAGCCTCAGTTTGCTGGGGAGGATAGGAGTGTCTTCCTGATAGGGCTGGTGCGTGGGGATTAAATGGGATCCGGAGTGTGCGATGCCTTGTCCACTGAGGGCTTCATGAACGCTAGCTAATTCTCACTTGTCGCTGGCCCTTCGGGGCTGCCCCTTTCCTCCCAGATCCGGGACATCCACAGTCTGAAGACGGTGACATTCCGCGGGCAGCACGCGCTCTACTGGGAGTCAGAAGGCAGCCAGGCTGAGATGGAGTTTAGCCAGGGCTTCCTGGAAACACATGCCCGCCTGCGGGGCCAGTACTGGACACTCCAGTCTAGAGCTCGGGGGCCCCACAGTGCCCTGCCCTAGCTTCCTCTCCAAGCACATCCCTCAGTTGGCCGTTCTGGAAGGGAAAGGAGGGAGCCAGACATTTATGAGCACCTGTCAGGTGCTTGGCCAGCTGGAGTGCTTTTCCCATTTGAATTCCATCCAGTCCTAACTATCGCCTTTGCCACCTCCTCCGACGTGCAAAACCTTAGTGGGTGGGAGGGGGACTCTCGGGAAAGCCCTTTGGGTATCAATAAACAGAACGTGCGGTCTGACAGGCATTTTCCTCACATGATGGGTCCAAAGCGGGCTTGAAAAGCCACTGCACAGCACCGCTAGTCAATGGAGTGTGGAGTCACGATTGCGCGCTAATACCGGCGTACCGGTTAATTCTCTGCGAAGTCCCGCCCCTATGCTAATCCCATTGAACCGATTTGTCCACCCGGGAGCTCCGCGCCGCCAAAGCCAGCCCCCAGTGTTAAAAAGGACAAGCCCTCCGGGCGCGAGTCCCCGCCGCCCTACGAGCCCCGCCCTCTATGCTAATAAGCAAGAGAACCACGCTAGGCCCCGCCCCTATGCTAAAGAGGGGCCGCCTCTCCCACAAGGCTGCGCGCCGGCCGACGCGGCCGGCTCTGGAGCCGTTTGTAAGGGCGGTGGGCTGCGCGGGTCAGCGGCGCCATGAGCGGCTCGGGCGGGGCGGCCTCGGCCTCCGTCAGCTCCGCGCCGCCCGCGGAGGAGGAAGGCGTGACGTGGTGGTACCGCTGGCTGTGTCGTCTGTCGGGGGTGCTGGGGGCCGTGTGTGAGTACACAGCCTGGGCGAGGGGCGGCCCCGCAGCCCTCTGCGCATGCGCGCCCCCGCGGAGCAGGCCTGTGGGCTGGGGTCTGCGGGTCCCGCGCTGGACTCGGCGGCGTTGGCGGCGCCCCGGCGGTTGCTATGGCTACCGCCGGGCGGCCGAGGCTCCCGAGTTTCCGGGCTGGGCTGGCAGCTCTGGGGACATTCCAGGAGGGAACCTGAGCTCCCTCGGGGAGTGCTGGGCACGGCGGGGTCCCGGCACTGCCCCTCCGCCCCTCCCGGAGCCTGGGGCAGGCAACGCGGCCTCGGCTCCAGGACTTTCCGATGTTGGTCGAGGCCGCTTGCAAGGCCCTGCCCTGCCTAGTCCGGAGGCAGCCGCACCTGTTGACTTGGTGTGGGTGGGGGCGGTGGCCGCCGTCACCTCTGTACCTGGGGCGGCGTTTCCTGAGGGCCAGGTGCTGCGAGGGGACAGATGGCCCCCAAGCCCGGGCCCCGTGCTGAGCTAAGGGAGGCGGCAGTGCGTGCCCTCCGCTGACTGCTCTGTCTCGGCCGCGTCTCACCTCCGCTCCTACCCCCAGCGCTGCCCGCGACACGCCGGATCTGCGATCTCGGGGAAGTCGGGGGCGGTTTTAGCACAAGCCCCACACAGGGGAGGTACATAGAAAGGCGTTCTACTACAGCAGTAAAATAAAGATCGCGTGGCAGGTCTTCCCAGGGCAAACAGAAGTCTGAATGATCTGCTGCCCTCAGCGCTGTCAACGACGGGAGTGGCCGAGGACACCGCTGGGGGCCTTGGAAAGGGCATTTCCAGGAAGCCTTCAGGCCTTGCAGGGCTTGCCTGGACCGGGAGGGCTGCAGGTGGGCGGAACCTGTATTCAGTTCCCTCTCCCAGGTGGATGGGGGGAGGAAGCTCAGGAGCCCAGGCCTGGGACCGTACTGACCATAGCCAGAGGCAGCGGTGGGACAGGCCCTCCCCCAAACCCGGGAGGCCCCGAGTCCCTGCACTGCCCTTGAGCACGGTTTTGACTTTGTATGAGAGACTGGGGGCTTGAGGTTAGGCCACTGACAGCGTCCCTGTGGGGGGAGGAACCGTCTTCCTGGACTGGAGGCCTGCATCCTGCCCGCCCCCGCTGCCCTGGCTAGCCCAGGCATCCCATCCACTTCTGTGCTTCTCAAAGGGGGGCTCTGTGCCACCCCCGGAGCTCAAGGTGTTGGGGCTGCAGGTGAAGCTGCAGGAGAAGCCCTGGCCCCCACCCTGCAAGGAGTTTCACCTGCAGGTGTGGGGGGAGCTGCCTGTGGAGCAGCAGGTCTGAGCTATGAGGGCCCACTTACTCGTGGGTCTCTCTCAGTAGATACGCAGTTGGCCCTGGGTGCCCCTGGGTTTTGCACCTGCAGAGCCAACCAGCCACCGGTTGGAGGCAGTGTCTTCACTGGGAGGCTGGGAGTACACGGGTGCAAAGGGCCAGCTGCGCCGTTGCATTGTCGGTCCGGTCTTGGGGTCTGTGGAGCCTGGTGTCCGAGGGGGCCTGGAGCCATCTCCCCGGAGGGGTGACCGGAAAGTTTTAGGGGGGGTCAGAAGTTATACTCAGATTTTTGATTGTGTGGGGGTCGGCTGGGCTGACCCCCGTGTTGTTCAGGGGTCAACTGCGGTCTGCTACAGGGCAGAGTGCAAAGCAGGCTGGGGTTTCTGGGAGGTGCACCCCTGGGGGACCTGACCATCCTTGGGAGGGGAGGGCTGCACGGGGTACCTCCCTCACTCCACATGGGTGTTGCCCATTCTGAGTGGACGTCCTCCAGCTCTTGAGTGTTGGGTTGGGCGGGATCCTGGTCCTCCCCAAGGTTGGCCGTTGGAGGACAGTGAGGTAGGGTCAGTGCTGGCCGTGGTCAGGTGAGCTGGTGCTGAGGACAGGCAGAGCGGGCTGTCTCTCGGGCATCAGCGTCCGTTGCCCTGGGCGCCTGGCTGCCTGAGTGTGTGTGAGATGGTCCAGGACCAGCGCTGCCTGTTGGCAGGCAGGACGTGCACCGTCGTGTTGCGGGGTCTCGGGGAAACACAAGGGTAGTCCCGTTGCAGCCGGGCTCTCTTTGCCTGGTTCCGCCCCCGCCGCCAGCTGGCCGAGTAGGGTTACGCAGGAGAGCAGGGCTCCAGGCCTCCAGGGGCCAGGTGCACAGGAGCCCTGCGAATTAAATGACCTGGTGGCTGAGGGCTGCCTCCTGGCTGCCCAGCACTCTCGGGGAGGGAGAGGCTGGGCTGTGGGCCGTGGATAGTCGAGGGAGGTGAGTGGGGCAGACCCTGCCCCTTGGGTGCAGCTGGGAGGGGTGGGCAAAGCTCCCCATTTGGGACCTCAGAGAAGCCACTCTCAGGGCAGAAGGGGGTGCACCCCTCCCCGACGGGATCCCTGGCTATGTCAGGGCTGGGCGGGCTGGTTGGGGGCCTGGCCCGTGTGCAGGAGAGAAACAGGCCTGAGAGGTGAAGAGAGCCTCCCGACCAAGGCCGCTCGGCTGCCATGTGGTCAGAGCCGAGGTTGCGACCCCGGTCTGCTGGTTCCGGCCTCCGCTCCGAGGGAGGCATCCCTCATCCCCACCCAGAGCCCTGTCTCCTGGGTCAGAGGACTTCTCGTGTGGCCGGCCCTGGGATGCGGCCACCTGCCCTGGACAGGCTTTCTCTCTCACGTTGGAACCGCCTTGTGTGGCGGGAATTGGTTCTGTTGGGGCTCAGAGGGCCCGAATTGCCCCCGCAGCCTCACTGAGCTCTGAGCCAGCCATGCTGCAGCTGCGGCGCCGGGAAGAGCAGCCCCCTCTCTGAGTCTGGTCCTCGCCTGCGACATGGGCGGCCCTGTCGGCCCCATTTGTCTCAGGTGGCAGAGAGGAGACTGCTAGGTGCTGCGAGAAGAGCTGAGCACGGGGTGTCGGGAGCGATTCTCTGGTGGCACAAACTACCTCCCCAGGTGGCCTGCCCAGCAGACTGTCCCTTCCTCTGTGCTGACTCCTGCCCGTGTCTCTTGCTTTCAAGCCTGCGCCATCTCCGGCCTCTTCAACTGCATCACCATCCACCCTCTGAACATTGCGGCCGGCGTGTGGATGATGTGAGTAGGCCCGGGCCTGGCCTGTCCGGTGGCCACCGTGCAGGTCTTCACCCCTTCATGCCCACCTTGCCCAGCTCTCCCAATTCCCGTGAGGCCCAGGGCCTGGGATGCCCACCGAGGCCTTTACTGGGTGTAAGGCCCAGGCCTCGAACACCTGCCCAGGGTCTGCAGAGCAAGCCAGCAGCAAGCGCACTGCCCTGGGCTGCACCCCTGGGAGTGCTCGAGGCCAAGAGGCCAGCCAAGGACTGAGTGGGGAGGGTGGTTCCTGAGAGGATTGCTGTCGGGTGCTGGCATCGGGAAAACCCAGCTTGGGGGTCGGCAACGGAGCCAGTCCCACGGAGCAGGTCAGAGTTGGTGCAGGGTCAGGCTTTAGGAGGCCCCAGGGGAGCCCTTGCCCACGTCCCGCCAGGTTCGCTGGATCTGGTCGGAAGGGAAGGGAGGGCTGAGAACTGGCCCGCACAGCTGCGGCTGGCACCCCGCAGGCACTGAGGACTGACCTGATCTGGGAGGGTGTGGAGCAGAGCTGTGGTCCCGCCCTCAGGGAGCTCAGGCGAGGCCTGGGGGCTTGCTCCCAGAGGCAGTAGAGACAGGGACTGGCAGGGGAGAGGCACTGGACCCTCTGGTGAGAAAGAGTTGGCAAAGCACAGTGACGGCCAAGTTGAGTGGCCTGGCCCAGGCTGGGGGTCAGGCCAAGGCCTTTGTTGGTTGTGCAGGGGGCACGGCTGGGCTTTTGGGATGCCCTGAGCCAGTGCTTCAGTCCAAATGAGGGTCCCCAGGGCGCTGTCCCCTGGGCCTGCAGGCAGACGGCAGGGCTCAGGGCCTGTGACTGCGACTCAGCCGCAGAGGACTGGAGGCCCACACAGACCTCCCGGGGCTTGGCTGTCCCCAGCCTGGACATGGGCTACACAGAGGGCTTCCCCCAGGTGTGGGCTTCTGAGGGTGGGGCTGTGTCGGCTCTGGGCCTGTCTGCGGGCAGGCTGGCCTGCTCCCACTCTGGTTCCTGCACCCTGAGCACAGCTGTCCCAGCTGCTGGGGTGCTGGTGACAGCAACATTGCCGTCCCTCAGGGAGGGGCTGGCCGACGCCTCCCTGGTCAGCCCGCGCCCCTCTCACTTGCCCTGCAGCACCAACGCCTTCGTCCTGCTGCTCTGCGAGGCACCCTTCTGCTGCTCGTTCGTCGAGTTCGCCAACACGGTGGCCGCGAAGGTGGACCGGCTGCGCTCCTGGCAGAAGGCCGTCTTCTACTGCGGGTGAGGGGCTGCGGGTCGGGCCCTGCCTGCTTGGGGGCCTGAGGGTCGTTTGGCTGCACTGGGTGGGGAGCAGCTGCACCGGGCCCCTCTTGGTGGAGGTCTCCCGGTGTACCTTTGTGCGCCTCTGGTAGCCCCTGCAAGATAGGACCCGTCGCTCTCTCATGTGTGGTTCAGACGGGGCTGCACGGCCACGGCGTCGCACGCAGTGTAGAGAAAGGAGAGGCTCCTGGCTTCCGGCCCTCAGCTGGTCGCCCAGCACATCCAGTACAGCCGTGCGCCCAGCGTCCGCACAGCCTCCCAGAGTGCCGGCGACCCCACACCCTGGTGGGAAGGGGAGAACAGGCCGCAGGGCAGAGAGCAGGCCGGCCCCCAGGCCCTGCTCCGCGTGGCCTGTGTTCAGCCGCGCACAGCGTTCCACCTGAGTTGCCCGGCGCACCAGCTTCAGCCTGCGTTCCACACGCAGGGGCTTCTGGAGCAGCGCCAGGTGCCTGGGCGGCCCTGGGCGGCTTCTGCAAGCAGCGGGAGCTGGGGTGGTCGCTGTCGTTGGGGCCATCTCTAGAGGCAGAGAGGAGGGTCTTGCTGTTCAGGCCGCTTCCCCTTCCAGGGCCCCGCCGTCGACCGGGCACGGAGGTGGGCCCCGTTTTGAGCCACGAACCTGCTGTGCATTTCGTGTCCCTTGCCCTGGGCTTTATTTTTTAATGTATTTTTTAAAGGCCAGCAGTAACATCTGCTCATTAAAAACAATTTGGAAAGCCCTGGCCGGTTGGCCCAGTTGGTGGAGCGCCATCCTGAGACCGAAAGGCTGTGGGCTCGATCCCTGGGCAGGCGCGTGTGGGGGGCCCCGGACCAGCATTTCTCTCACATCGATGCTTCTCTCTGTCTCTCTCTCCCTTTCTCTCTGTCTAAAATCAATAGAAAACATGTCCTCGGGCCCTTTAACATACCCTTTAACCCTTGTTAAAAAAGAAAACGTGGAAAAATAATGCCTATTTGGACAATGGGAACCGGCCGCCCGAAGCCCTGCCCCTGGTAACCGCTGCCGTGCGTTTGCGGCGTGTCTGCAGGGACTCGGCTGAGCCCGTTTCTTACGCAGCTTCACCCGCCATAAGCAGACTGACACCGGCTTTATTTCCGCCTGCGTCGCCACAGAAACGTTTTTAGCAGTGCCTCAGCCACCTCACACGGCCGCTCTCGGCGGAGGGGGATTTCTCCGCCGCGCGTGCTCTTCTGCATCCGAGCCGTGGGCTCCGTCACGCGGCCGAACGTCCCGCCGAAGCCCCTGTGCGCCTGCTGATTTCTCAGGGCAGCTTCCCGGAGCGAGGTGCGGGGTCCGAGGCTGCTACCGCGCAGACTCCGGTGGGCCGCCCGCAGTTTTGCAAAGAGGCTGCCTGGCTGCTCCCCGCCAGTGCTCCGCGCGCTCCCGCGAATCCGGCTGCTCTCTGAGAGGTGAAACCCGCCCGGGGCTTTCTCTGGTTGCGCTTTCTTTTCTGAAAACGGTCTGGGCTACTTTCTACCTGCCGGCCTCTTCGTGTCTCACTTGCTGTGTGTGCGAGATTTCTTAGCCCCCCGCGAGGCTCACTGCGGGTCTCTCCGGCCTGCTGTCGGCCTCTACCTTTGCCCGGACAGGTTTCCCCTGTGGTCCTTTTCCCTTGCGGTGTCTACCACCCTTTCACCACGGTTGGCCCTCGAAGAGCACGGGGTTCAGGGTGCCGACCCCCAAAGTCAGAACCCAGGTTACCTTTGACTCCCCAAAACTGAGCTGCCAGCAGCGTGCTGTTGGCCGGAAGGAAGCCTCGTTGATAACAAACTGTCGACTAGGACACGTTTTGTGTGTTATCTGCAGTCTGTGCTGTATTCTAACAAAAAGCAAGCCAGAGAAACTGATTAAAATCGTGTTTATTGGAAAAAACGCACGTGTGTGGACGTGCGCCATTCAAACCTGTGTTCAAGGGTCAGCTGCGCTGTGGCCCCCGGGTCGCAGGTTCAGCCAGACTGGAGACCCGGGTAGGATGCAGTCGGTCAGGTCCCACTCGAGGCCCCAGTGCAGGCTGCGGTCTTATCTCCCCTCCAGGGGGCAGGGGAGGCGGGGGAGGGCCGGCTCTGGGGGCCCAGGCAGCTTCCTCCAGGAGGTGACGGGACAGAGTGCTGGTCCTCAAGTCGCCGAAGGTTTCCTGGTGTTTTCCTGGCTCGGTTCATCTCAGGCGCTGCCGGTGGAAATCGCCCGGGATCAAGGGTCGTGGGAGAATACTTACACCTGAGCGCACCAAGGTGGCGCCAGGTCGCGGTGGGGACCTGCCGAGGACAGCCACTTAGCTGCTCAGGCCACGACCCTGCAAGGAGACTGTGCCTTCTGCAGTTCAACCCCCGGGATCGACCTCGTTGAGACAGGGCTGACTTTAGGGTGCTCCTCAGAGCCAGTATTTAATTAGTGCCTTTGCCGTTAACGACTTAACATGTCTTAACCCCGTCCGGTCTCCAAACCTCTGAGGTTTCATCCCAGCCTAACAGGGCAGAGACTGAGCCCCAGAGAAGCGGAGTGACCCGCCCACAGCCACAGAGCCCCCGAGGGTTCCCTGGCCGGCTGTCTGTGATGGGGGGCTGGGGCACCTCATGCTCGGGCACAGACACGTGAAGGCTCTGGGGCGTCTCACCAGAAAGTGCCTGGGTGTCCGAGGACTTAGGAAACCAGGCCGTGAGTCCGTCCCAGCTGATTCTGGGGCTCCTTCCTGTACCTGGTGGTCTGGGAAGGAGGTCTGGAAGTGGGATGGTGGCCGTGGGGTGGGCGTGCGCCTTGACCTCTGCTTCTCCCCCAGGATGGCCGTCGTCCCCATCGTCATCAGCCTGACCCTGACCACGCTGCTGGGCAACGCCATCGCTTTCGCCACCGGGGTGCTGTACGGGCTCTCTGCTCTGGGCAAAAAGTGCGTCTGCCCGTCCCACGCCCCAGCTCTCGGGAGGGGTCTGTCCTTCTGCCTCCCAAGCCTCCCCATGAGGAAGGCCTGAGAGCAGCCCCTGGGGTCCAGTTGTGGAAACTGAGGCACAGAGGTCGTCAGTGATCAGCCAGCCTCCGGAGGGCGCTCAGCTCCAGGGAGTGAGGGCAGGGGAACCCGCAGGGCCTCCGGCGGCTCAGCCCCATCACAGCCTGTGGCTGGGGTGGCAGACCTGGCTCAGGGGCGCCTCTCCCCACCCACGGCCCCCGCCCGGGCTGCCGTCAGCGGCTGCCCCCCCTCACAGAGCCTGGCCCCCGCAGCCTGTGCTGCTGCCGGGGGTGGCAGGATGAGGGCTGCCGCCCTAGCAGCAGCTCTCTGGGGACACCAGGGGCCCGAGGCTCTGCCTGCCGTCACGGCAGGGCCACTGGCCGCGGCTCGGGGCCTGTCCCTGTGGTGACACCCACCCACTCTCTCCCCAGGGGCGACGCCATCTCCTACGCTCGGATCCAGCAGCAGAAGCAGCAGGCAGACGAGGAGAAGCTGGCAGAGACCCTGGAGGGGGAGCTGTGACGTGGCTCTGGGTCCGCCCTGGGGTTCCCTGTGAGCGTGTTGGGGGGCAGGGCCTGCAGCGGGACCTGAGGACAGCCTGGAAGAAGAGCCTTTGCCTGGCTGCCACTAGCTTCCCTGCCCGCCCCCAGCCTGGACTCCTCCTGCCCCTCTCCCCGGGTCGGCGTCTCCAGGCCCCGAGCTGGTGCAGAGGTGCTGGGGTGAGGGCTCTGAGGGCCTTGGCCAGCAGTGAGGAGATGGGCAGTGCGAGCCGCAGCGACCCGGGCCACAGGACTCGAGGCGGAGCGCAACAGGCAGCAGCTCTGCACCAACAGCCTCCTGGCCCCTGGCAGCCTGGCATGGCCGGGGACAGGCCTTGGGTGGGCCTCCAGACTTCCACAGCGGGCAGGGTCACTTGGGCCCTGCCGAAAGCCTGGGAGGAGGTTCCCCGGTGACGTAGGTCTTCAGCCAGAGTGTGCTTCTTCCAGGCTGAGCCACCTGGGCCCTCTGTCCACTTGCCGTCAGGGCCCAGCAGTGTCCCGAGGGCTGTGTGCTGCGGCCCGTGGCCCTCACCACGCTGTGCTCTGTGGGAACCCCCAGCGCTCCCACGAGGCTCCCACAGCCCCTGGAACAGCAGCCTCGGCAGCAGCCGGAGGACTGGGTGGGGTGTCCTCTACCACTTCAGGACACTGGTGCAGGCCAGTGCCCCCGCCCCCCGCCTCAGTGCCAAGGCAATGGGGCTGACCTGGCCAGTCAGCAGCGCCCCAGTCCTGTCAGAGGCAGGGAGCTTGACCCACCGTGGGTGTCCCTGCGGGCCTGCCCTCAGCCTGCAGAGTGCTGGGCAGACTGCTGTCCCCACTGTCCCAGGCGCCAGGCCAGCAGGGGAAAGGCCTGGGGGCGGGGCGGGGAGTGTGCAGAGCTAGTTCGGGGGCCGGGGGCGGCCCTCTTGGGACCTGTGCCTTCATCTTCCCCAGGCTCCTTCCATACCTGTCCTTTCCTTCTGACCCCTGGCCTCAGCCCCTGACTGCCAGGCTGGCCCTCGGCCAGTGGGCGCATCTGACAGGACCTGGCTGAGGCCGGCAGCACCAGGTGGAAATGGGCCCAGTGCCTGCTCCCCCTGCCCCCTCAGCCCGCAGAGTGCAGGGCCCTGTCTTGCCAGTGGGACCCAGTCCCAGGACGCGCTCTCACCATGGCTTCCCAGGTGGCCTTTCATTCCCGCTGGAGGCAGCGGGTAGGCGCAGGTGTCCCAGTCAGCCGTGGCCCCCCGGGTGCTGCCCAGGCCGAGCACAGGGCCCTTCGGTGTAGCCAGGGCAGCAGGACATGTCCTTGGGGCCCCTCTGGGGCCGGCTTCCAGGGCTGTGGGCCCCAGGCCAGTGGTGTGCGTGCGTGTGTGTGTGTGCGCGTGTGCTGTGACTAGGACCTGTCTACCTCTGGGGGGGCCTTCTGCCCCCTTGGCTCGTTCTTACCCAGGACTTGGGCTTGGGGCGGCCCCTGCTGGCCCTCCAGCCCCTGCCCCAGGGGCCTTGCTGACCAGTGTCTTCGCTGCATGGGCGGGCTGGCTGTGTCGGGAAGGCCACTCCTTGCCCTGTGAGGATGTGGGGTGGGTGCTGGGCAGGCCACTCGCCCGAGGTTCCCAGTCAGTCTGATGGGCCCAGTCCTGCAGTGGGTGACCCTGTCTCTCAATGGGAGTCCTGCCTTGCAAGGAATACTGTCCTGGTGGCTGAGGGGACCGGGCCACCAAGGGCCCCCCTGCCCCCCTGTGTGTGTCTGGACTCTCAGCTCCCGGCCCTTGTTCGCTCTGTTCACCTTGACTTCTGAGCAATAAAGCCCGGCGGCTGTTTGTATGTGTGTGCTCTGCCTGAAGTGGGGGGGCTGCCCCACCCCCCACCAGTGGCACAGGGCGAGGCCGGCCCGAGGTCCCCCCGAAGGAGGAGTGGGCTGTCAGGGCAGCAGGCCAGGCAGCCTCAGCTGGCACCATGGCTCTAGCCTGGCTGGAGGGGCTCTCCACCAGAACTCCAGTTTATTTCCATAAATAGGGCACGGGGTTTGCAGGCGGGAGTGTGCGGGAGCCGGTTCCTGGATGCTGGGCTGGGGCAGGAGTGTCGGTCAGGGCAGATTTCTGCCTTTTCCCGTAGCCCCGACGCTGGATGGCGGCTCAGTGGTCAGAGTAGGGTGGCAGGGTGCTGTCCCTACGGGAGCCCCCATCTCTGTCTTGTCACAGCCCTCCGGGAAGGGTGTCCAGCGCAGCCTCGCCCACAGACCGGGCCGATGCTCCCCTGTGGTGCAGGCCGCCACCTCTGTCCATGGGTCTTGGCCGATGTGCAAATGGCGCCTCTGGCTGCCCATGGTGGGGCCCAGCTGGACAGTGCTGTTGTCTGTCCTGTGCCAGGAAGTGCGTGGGGGGGTGTCTGGTGCCTCCTGGGCTCCGGGTGCAGGTCAGTGGCTGACTCAGAGGCCTGGCCGCAGTGGTTTGGGCCCCTCCCGGGCAGGGCCTGCCTAGCGTAGGAAGGACCTCCTCCCACTGCGGAAGAAGGACTCAATCTGCTCCAGCGACCGGCCCTTGGTCTCGGGCACGCAACAGCCAGTGAACACCAGGTTCACCAGGCAGACTGCGGCGAAGAAGTAGAAAGGCACCTGAAGGCCGAAGGCGTTCTGGGGGCAGAGAGGGGGTGGGAGGTCACAGGCGACCCAGGGTCCTCCCACCCCTGAGGGAGCTTCAGCGGCCCTGCTAGCAGTAGCCAGGCTTGGAGGCTCACCCTGTTCTGTCCTCTGCTCAGGGACCTGGGGCTCCCCGCTGCCTCCAGTAGGAGATCTGAGGGCTCAGCGGCCCTTGAGGCCCTGGAGGTCTGCACCCAGCCCTCCTCTGGCGCAGGCCCTGGGTCTGCCCTACCCAGCAGGCTCCGGCCCTCAGGCAGCCCTACCCACCCCTCTCTGCCCCTCTGTGCCCCTCTCCGGGGGCTGTGCACACCCTGCTGCCCAGCACTCTGGCCCATTGTGGGCCCAGCCCTGCCTGGTCCTGGGCAGGCACAGCCCTAGCCACCTGTCCGAGTCTTCTGCCTGCAAGCTGGGACCCAGGGCTCAGAGATCCACCGGCTACTGGGCTTAGGGCCCAGAGGTGGGGTTTGGCCAGGTGGAGGCTCTGTGGGTGGTGTGCAGGGCATCCCATGTGGGGTGAGACCCAAACTGCCCATCCAGACAGGAGGCCCAGCTGCCCTGGAGGGCAGCCGTGCCAATGGGCGTGGTTTCCTGGCCTGAGAAGTCAGCTGACTTCTCAGAACAGTTCCCCTCATGGGTCCACTGTCACCAAGAAGCCTGAGCTGTGCCAGCCTCCTAGTGGAGGGTGTGTGCCAACCTCTCAGAGGACAGGAGAGAGAAGCCTGGCATAGCCCCTAGCAGTGGCAGGAGTGGCCCAGACCCCAGCACTCACCACCACCAGCAGGAAGGACTTGGTGAGGGCGAAGGCGGTGAGCCAGCTGACCAGCACGCAGAGCCCCGAGGCAGCACCGCGGGCCTGCAGGGGCAGGATCTCCGACATGAGCAGCCAGGTGATGGGCCCCCAGCCCATGGCATAGCCTGCGCAGGTTGGGGTGGGGCAGCTGTTGCGAGAGCCCTCCCCAGCTGCCCCCAATGGCCCAGGGTGGCAGGGCCCACCCACGCCACAGCCACACCCTCCACACCTTGGCCACCTGACGGCCCCCCACTGCCCGCCCTCCTGTGGCGTCCTTGGCTCCGTACCCATGATGAAGAGCATGGTGGCCAGCAGGGGCACCAGGGTGAGGGAGCTGGTGGGCGTGGCCAAGGGCTGCTCTGTGCTCCCCAAGGGTGTGCTCTCACCCATGGTGATGTTCGGTGTTAGAGGCTTGGGACCCAAGTGGACATACAGCCCCAGTGTCAGGTTGGCAGCGAACATGGCAGAGGCTGTGGACAGACAGATGGCCCTTGGGGGCCGGGACCCTGTGAGCCAGCTATTCCTCAAAGTCCTCCAATGCCTTGTGGCCCGGCTCTCACCCAGGCGGCCAACAGGCCACTTGTGCAGGACGCAGGCTCCCGCTGCAGCTGCACCCCCCTCCCTGGGATGCGTCAGCGGGCTGGCTCCCACCCAGGAGCCCTGGCATACCTTCCCGGGGCGCCCCGCATGCTGGGCCTGTGCTGGGTGCTGGGCGGCAGGTCTGACCCGGGCACCCCAGAGCTCCCAGCCATGTGGCACCTGCCTCAAGGGGCAGGACGAGGTGGCCACCGGAGGAGGTGGTGGAACCCACCTGAGATGAAGAGCAGGGCCTTGCGGCCGGCCAGGTCCATGGTGAGGGCCGCGATGAGCACAGACAAGAGCCTCACAGCTCCTACAATGGCCGCATCCTCCTCGGGGGGCTGCAGGGAGGGAGCCCCAGGGCTGAGGGACCCTGGCCTGCTGCTCCCGTCCCTCCTCCCCCTTCCCCAAAGGCACGCAGGGTGCCCAGGCCCCAGGCCATGGCCACAGCCTCTTGGAGGCACTGAGCTCCCACTGAGCACGGGCACCTTCCCTGGCCACAGGGGCCCAGAACCTAGGCCTGACGGCACTGGTGGCACAGCTGTCACCAATCTCCAGCGCTCATCTCCCTCTGAGCCACGCGCATGTTATCTCCACTCTGCAGGCAAGGAAGCTGAGGTCTGGAGGGGAAGTGGCTCCCCGCAGCGAGAGGCAGGGGCTCTGAACTGAGGTCCGTGGCCCCCGGGGCCTGCGTGTGCTCACACTGGTTTTCTCTGTGACCCTATGCGTTTTACTGTAGAGCACGTGCTTTGCGTGCAAAGGCTGCTCTGAGAACAGGCACCTGGCGCAGACACAGTCGCCAGCCCCCGCTGTCCCCGCCCCCGTGCGCGCCACGCTGGCTGGAGGGCCGTGGCTCTCACCAGCAGCACCGCCGTGCTGCTGAAGACAGGCTGAAGGTAGACCAGCACGGGCGTGATGCCCGTCAGCTGCTGCAGGAAGCGCATGAGCACGGCGATGGAGATGGGCCGGTACACGTGGGGGTCCCGGGCCTCTGCCCACGACATGCGGCTGCTCTGGAGACACAAGGCCAGTGCTAAGGGGGCCGGGCCCACCCGCCAGCGGGCACCACCCTGCCCTGGGCTGCACAGAACGGGGCAGGGACTCCCTTTTTCCCTCTCCAGGAAACAACCCAGGCCAGGGGACGGGCCAGGGGACCCTGCCTGGATGCCAGGCTCCTGGGTCAGTGGTGGGCCAAGGCAGGCTCCCGCTTGCAGAGCTCTGGGTCAGGCCGTGGCATCTGGAGGTGGCAACACTGGCATCCCAGTTTCCCAGGAGAAGCAAGCGAGGTTCAGAAAGGCCACGGCCACACACAGCTGGGGGCACCGGGGCTGGGAGTGAGGCTGGGGGTGGGCTGGGCACCCGTGCCTCCCGCACCTGTCTCTGGACGTTGTCCTGGATCTGCTGGAACTCCCAGCGGATGTCGGCATCGGCCCCGCGCAGCCAGGCCAGCGCCTGCAGTGCCTCCGCGTCCCGGCCCCGTGAGAGGAGGAAGCGCGGCGAGTTGGGCATGAAGCTGAGCAGCAGGACCATAATGACCACGGGCCCCTCCCCGGCCACAGCCAGCCAGCGCCAAGGCAGCAGGAGGCCTGGGGCGAGGCGGGGGAGGGGCTGAGGTCCAGGGGCTTCTGGACACAGGAGCCCTTCCCACCGGGCCTCTGAGCAACCTCATCCGCGCTCCAGGGCCAGTCCCTGGTCCCCCTCCTATGGGAAGTCTACCCTGATTCCCACAGGCCCCTGTGCTCTAGATCAGGAGCGGCCCCAAGGACTGCCTAGCGCCGAGAACAGGGCCCAGGTCCCTGAAGGGTCTCAAGGGCCACAGCTGTGTGATGGTGGGGTAGCCTGACCACACAAGACCCCGGCCTCCACCCCCAAACCCGTCCCGCCTCCACCAGCTGCACTCTGATGCCTTTTCTGTGTGGGCTTCCCTTCCGAGAATGATGGACGCATTCAGCTGTCAAAAGACAGTGTGAAGATTCTTGGCCTAGGCAGAGCCCTCACTGCCCAGGTAGGCCGAGGCCTTGTGAGGAGAGGGGCAGGAACTCGCCTGGAGGCGCACCGCCCGGTGCCACCCAGGGGCAGGTCTCTTGCTCCCAGCCAGGGCTTGTTCCGCTGGTTCATCCCTTCCCACCAGGTCTGCCCCGGGGCACCCCACCTCCCCCAGCCTGCTCTGCGCTGATCTTACCAAGGGCATAGAGAGACAGCGAACCAAACACCGCCATGAGCTGGGGCGTGGCCCCCAGAGCCCCACGCACGCCTGGGGGGGCTATCTCAGACACGTACACCTGCAAGACATGCCGCCCCCCCCCCCCCAGCCTTTGGTGAGAATGCTGGGCTGGCCAAGAGAGCGGCAGCGGCCCTGGTGGTCCCTGGGGAGATGAAGGGGTTTTCTGGTGGGTTTCTTGTCCCGATCACGTCTCACTTCGTGACCTCCCTGGGGCCTCAGTTTCCCTAACTGTCAAGTGGGCAATGTGAGGCTGGGAGTTGGGAGGGGTAGAGGCACCCAGACTCTGGTCTCTGCTCCTCCCCCCACACCACCGCGATCCCTGCCCAACCCACTGCGGGGTGTTCGGAGAGTGGAGGCCAGGGCCGAGGCACCAGGGAGGCGGCAGGCAGGGACTTCCCTTTCCTCCCCGTTGCTCAATGTGGAATTTCTCCAATTGAGCAATGTGTGACTGTCAGAAAATGGGGTAGGAAGTTGGGGAGTCCAGAGTGGGGGAAGCTGGGGCATGGGGGAAGATGTCCCGAAAATTAGCTTCCCTAGTCGGGGTGAGCTGAGGTTCCTCAGCAAGTGCACCCCCGCCAACCAGTGGATGGGGTTGGGAGGCCAGGAGCCCGTAGCTGACGGTGGTCAGCACACTCCTGAGGCTTTGAGGGGCCCTGGGGTGGACCGTTGTGGCCTTACCGGGATGCAGGCTGCTGTGAGCCCCCCGGCGAAGCCCGTCAGCATCCTGCCCAACAGCAGCATCCAGAGGCCGCGGGCACCCGCCATGAGCGCGTAGCCGGCCACTGAGGGCACTGCCGAGAACATGATGCTCAGCTTCCGGCCCAGCAGGTCGTTGAGCAGCATGGCGCTGAGGCCGCCCGCCGCGGCGCCCAGTGTGAACACGGACTGTGGAGAAGGGGCAGGTTGGGCATGTCTGGGCACACAGCACCCACTGCCCCTCGGAGCCTGGAGACAGCTGCTTTTCCAGGCTGGCCTTGGGGGCCCGAGCTGCAGACAGGCCTCAGGCCCCGCGTGGTAGTGAGCCTCCCATCTCCAGAGGTGTACAAGCAGCATGTGCACAGCCATTTGTTAGGGATGCCACAACAGGGAGTCCTGCTCTGGGGAGGTGGTGGGGCCACGTGTTGCAGTGGCCTGGTCCAGCCGGACATTCACGCGTCTAGTGCTGCGGCACAGCAGCAGACAGGAGAGTTCTGTGACTTGACGCCTCTGGGGTTTGAAGACCCGGGGGTCCGGGTCCCCCGTCCAGCCAGTGAGCAGGACCCAGTCAGGAACCTGGGCACGAGGCTCAGTTTGTCTGAGCCTCGGTCCCTTCCGCTGTTTCATGGGAAAAGTGGAGGCGCCACCTCGGAGGGTGGGCCTGGGGCCAACTGGCTCTCAGGTCAAGTGCCCAGCGCGACACCCGGCACACAGTAAGCGCTCACTCCCTGGCAGGTATTTTTATCATCTCAGCTTATACGTTGTAACTGCAGATTTGAGGCCCCTGAGATTGTGGGTCCAGAATCTAGGGACTCTCGAGGCCTGTGCTCTTCCTTTCCTCGTGCCCCCAGTCTGTGCTGGGCCTCCTTGCTCCAGCCGGGGCCCCTTCCTCGGGCAGCTGATGTCCCAGACCCCTATCACCCAGGGAGGTGTCGGCTCTGTTGCCACAGCCCCGCTCCAGGTGGGGGGGTCTGTGGAACCCTCAACCCCACAGGGTGGAGACCTTAAGGGGCGTCTCCCCACCTGCTCCTTCCCACGCCTTCTCCATCAGCTTTCACTTCCTCCTTTTGTTCCGGAGCTATCATTGGGCCTCACTCTCCCACCCCCCCCACCCCCGACTGGAGCACATGGGGAAGGGCAGACCCCTAAGGCTGAGATTTATGGGGGTCCCTGCACCCTGCCCCTCCTTACTCAGAGCACGGCCCTTACCCCAAACCAGGACGCCTGGACTTTGGTCAGGCTCAGGTTTGGATCCAGGGAGCGCTCCAGGGCGGGGATGACTGGGGATGTGTAGACCAGGGCGTAGCCAAAGCTGAAGTTGCCCAGCACAGCGGCGAAGGTAGCCAGGAACACCCTCTTGTTCTTCGGGGCCCTGTGGGAGTGGGGTTGGGGCAGAGAGATTGGGGGTCTTTGAGTACCTCCTCACCAGTCTACTGCCTGTACTGAGCAGCAGACTCGGAGGGCAGCGCTGGAGAGCGCTGGGTCGGGGGCTGTCAGAGTGGCGCCTCCCCATGGCTGAGTGCCCGCTCCCTTGGGGAAGCCCCAGGGCTGGAGCACAGCCCTCATGACCGATGGATGGCCGTGGCTGAGACACGGGGGCGGGGGGCTCTTCTCCCAAGAGGCCGTGAGTTCTCTGCTCTGGGCATCGCTCCGCCCACCCATGCTTGCTGTGTGACCTCAGGCAGGCCCTTAGCTCTCTCAGCTTCAGTCTCCCTGTCCGCGCCAGTGGGGGGCTGGGCCCGGCACTGGAAGGCGTGGTGGCGGGGGGGGGCGGGGGGGACACACACAGCCAGCTTCTTAAATAGGAGTAGCGTCTCCGGAGCAGGAGAGAACCAGATGGCCCCTTGGTGGCCACTCCCGGCTGGTCAGCGGAGGCCCAAGGCGGAAAGCAGCCCCCCACCCGCAGCCCGCAAGCCCAGCAACTCTCACCCGACTCGCGTCCTCTCCCCCAGCGACGGGGGCGGGTTCTCGGGGAATGTGTCATAGTCCTGGCCCTCGGCTCCCAGCAGGGGCTCCTGCATGGCCGCCTCCGCTGTCACCTGCGCGCTGCCACCGAGGGGCTGGGGACAGGGTCTGGCTGCAGCAGCTCGGAGCATCCGGCCCAGCCCGCAGCTCCGCCCCCCCTGCTGCAATTGGCTGCGGGGCGGCCCTGCAGAGTCAGTGCTGGCCAATGGGCGTCCGCGAGAGGTGCGGATGCTCGAGGTACTGCTCCGCCGGGCTTTCCCGGGGCGCGGGCTCCGCTGCCGGGCGCTGGGCGGCCGGGCTTTCCCGGGGCGCGGGCTCGGGTTCAGGGTGCGGGGCGCGGGCGTGGCTCTGGGGCGGAGCAGCCGGGCTTTTTTTTTTTTTTTTCCCTTTGTGTGACCCTGAAGGCCCCGGGGTCGGCCCTGAGAATGGGAACCCGCACCCGAGGGAAACGGCAGACATTCGTGCGGGGTCTGAAGGCAGAGGCCCTCCATGTCGGGTCCATGTCGGGGCTCAAGCCGGACCAGCTTGGGCTACAGACTGCGTCACATACTGGAGCTCAGCTCCTACAGGCTGCAGGAAACTGCAGCCCCGAGAGGAGAAGCAACTCTCCAAGGTCACACAGCGAACTCACACTCACAAAGGAAGGCCGTGAGCTCCGCCTCGCACTGGACTCCCTCCCTGCCCCATGGGTCACCGTCAAGCGGCTCCCTCCCCTCCAGTGACGCGGTGAAACTAGGTCGGCGGCACCCAGAACAGTGAGGGTCCGTGGGTGAAAGCAGACAGAGCAGGGGTTGGCAACCTCGATGGGCCAGACTTGTATTCTCCCAGTTTCTGGTCTTTTCTGGCTGCAGAAATAACTTGGATTTGTGAAGCATCCAGGTAATTGCACGAAATTTAAACTTAAGTAAAGCAGAAATGGAAAATTCCCTGTAAAACCATCCTCAAAAAACACCACAATTACAAGTTCCAGCTCTTTCTTTGGACTTTTCAGAGAGAGGGCTGGCTCTCACCCCATCCTGCGCGTGGATGGGACACAACATGCATCCAAAAATGGATCCTTGGCACCCCTGGCCGGTGTAGCTCAGCTGGTTAGAGCGTCCTCACCGCAGGGAAAGGTTCCGGTGAGGTCCCAGGCCCCGGGCCCGCCCCCGGCCCCACCCCACCTTGCCCTGGGCGTGGCCCCGGGACAGCCAATGATCCATGCTGCTTTCTCACATTGCTGTGGTCCTCTCTTTCTCTAAAAGCAATGAAAAAATGTCCTTGGGCGAGGATTTAAAAAAATTAACTCTTTGTTGTTGAACATTTGGGTTATTTCCAAGTTTTCACTGTTAAAATAGCAAAGTGTTTTTTGAAAGTTGTTATAAGTCCCTGTTTTATTATCATCAAAGTACAATATAGTGGCACAGTCCAGACCACAGACGTCTCTCCCCACAGCCTCGGCCCGCCGGCATTTGCTGTCTCCCCTAGGTCTGCTTGCATGTGTGGGCACCCCGTTCTCGCTGGGATCACAGGCAGAAGCTTTGGGTCCAGGCACACCCTGTCAACGGTGACACTTACTGATGTCACACAATCCTTAGAACCATGGTTTAAACTTAAGATGTTACACACCCTAAACTGTGCAGCTCAGCAGGTACACCTGTGTGTGCGCCCCCACGGCCACTGCCTGTGTCATGGCCCGGAGGCTCCGATCACCCCAGAAGGTCCGCACATCCCTCCCCAGCCACCTCGCCCTCCTGCGTCCCGCCGTGCTGAGGTCTGTCTTTTGGATTAGATTCTGCTCTGGAACCTTGCACCAGTGGAATCATACTCTTGTTTCCGGCTTGTTCTTCTCAATTCCTTTGTCTTCTTTTTAAATCAAGTTATGGCCCTGGCTGGTGTGGCTCAGTGGATTGAGCTCGGGCCTGTGGACCAAAGGGTCGCTGGTTCAATTCCTATTCAGGGCGCATGCCTGGGCTGGGGGCCAGGTCCCCAGTGGGGGGCGTGCGAGAAGCAACCTCACGTGGATATTTCTCTCTCTTTCTCCTTCCTCCCCGCCCCCCTCTAAAACAAACAAACAAACAAATCACCTTTGCATATCACCCCACACTGCACCACGGACGTGCGGTGAGTGGAGTGTCGGGGGCTGTGTGGCCCAGAACCCTGCCCCGCATCAAGGCACAGAACATTCCATCCACCTAGCAGGTTCCTCTGTGTCCTCTTCCGGCCGACCCCACCTGCCCCCATGCCCCAGAGACCGCTGCTCACCTTGCTGACTGCACACGGGGTTCATCCTCCCCAGAGCTCCTGGGATGGGGACCAGGACATGAGCGCCCTGCTGCCTGGCTTCTTTCACTCCGCACGGCCCCGGGAGCCTCCGTGTGCTTCTTCAGGACCTGTCCCTTCCTGTCGCTGCGGAGGGGTGCGCCACAGTGTCCACCGCCCTCTGACAGGCAGTTGGCCGGCCCAGTAAAGCCGCTTGGTCTGACTGCACACACAGCTCTGTCTTAATGGTTCCTGAAGACTCCTCTGTGGATGGACCTGGGTTTGCTGGTGGCCCCTTCTGTCACGGCATCAGGGCCACTGCGACATTTTTGCTCTTGACATTAAAGACGCGAAGGGTGACTTCATCCTCAGGGCAGGGTCCTCACCCCTGGCTGGCCTCAGGCCTCTGTCAGTGGCGTGGAGGGAAGCTGGCCTGAGCTCCACCTTCTGCCTCGCCCCCTACTAGTCCATGGAAAAAGTGGCCCCTGGGACCACAAAGTTTGGGGACTGCTGCCTTAAAGGATCCTCTCCATGGTCCTCAGGCCTCTCTTAGCCTTGCCACCTGTGAGTTCGTGCCTTCTCTCCTAAACCTGCGCCTGGGGCTGCTCTGGGGATACGGGGGGAGGCGGGGGGACGGGATGTGTACCCCGCTCCTCTCCTCCCCGTATCTGTGCCTCACAGGGCAGGGCACCCAGGGGGGTGCCAGAAGCCCCTTGCCAACCTGAATTCAGAGCCCTCCCCATTTCTTCAGCCCCCATGCAGGAAGTCTCTTTCAGAGGCATCAGGAAGTGCTGGTCTGGGAGCGGGCACACCTGGCTCGAGGGGGGGCCTTGGGCCTGGGAAAGCAGGTTCCCCCTCCCCGCCGGGGACACACCCTTGTGGGGCTCGGCCCCTCACCACCCCGAAGGCAGCTCCAGCCCCTCCCTTCCTTAGAGGAAGGGCCCTTAGCTGATCCACTTAGGCAGCCGGTCCAGGGAGACTGTGGCAGCTGGGGGACAAGCCCCTTCCCGGACCAGGGGGCCCCTCTGCTGGAAAGTAAGCATCCTGCAGAGCTGCCAGTGGTGGAGGGGCTGTGCAGGGACCACCGTGACTCCTGGCTTCTCTCCATCTGTGGCTGGTCCTGAGCATTGTGGCTTAAAGAAGGACCGGCCCACCGTCGGCCCTGGGACGGGGAGCAGCCTGAGGACGACTCTGCGCCCCCGTGACCACCTCCGAGCTTCTGGGGAGCACTTGCTTTTCTCATCTGTAAGCTTGCTGGCGCCTGTGCCCACCCCTCGGGCTGCCCTGTGGGCAGAGGGCAGCCTTGACATAGCTCCTCCCGCAGTGTGACAGAGGTCCCCACAGACCAGCCTGCGTTGGCCCCTCCGTGCCTGGGGAACTGGTGGAACTGCATACCAGACTCCCGCGGCGCCTGCGTGAAGGGCCCGAGGAAGGAGGTGAGGCGGCAGTGGAGCAAACACACGTGGACCACAGGCCTTGCCTCCCCTGGGGCTGCCTCACCCCGCATTAGAGAACGCTGGGCGCTGCCCCCGTGGCCCGTACTCCTGTAACGCCTGGAGCGCTTCTCTTCGAGGGGGAGAGGCAGAGGGGCGCATGGTGGGGCCCCTCCCAGAGGAAGTCCCTTCCCTGTCTCTTCCTTCCCACAGATGGGCCGGCCAGGGCCACTCAGGGAGACTGTCTCTGCTGCCCAGCTGTCCGGCGCCCCTGCTGCCGCCCACCAGGCTCCAGCTGATGCCATCCCCAGCCCGGAGGACTCAGACCTTGGGCCCTCTGTGGCCCTGGCTCTGGCCCTGGCTCTGCTCTTCCTCCTGCTCTCGGCCTGGCTGGGCTGGGGCGGACCCCTCCACGCTGTGGCTGACCGGGGCCCCGGGGAAGGCGTGGTGGCACAGTGAGGGCACAGCCAGGGACGTGCAGGGTGGGGGGTGGGGGTAGATGGCAGGGGCTGGCCTCCCAGCCACCCACGGGATCAAACTCGGGGGCTGGCTGCTCCCAGCAGCCCCAGCAGGATCTCAGGAGGCCCCCAAGACCCCAGCGCCCTGTGGGGCTGTGGGCGCCTCCACCCCGTGGGCCCTCAGGGGGTGGCTGAGGCTGAGATCCATTCCTCCTGGGTGACCCTCGGCATTACTGAAATGGGTTCAAGGGGTGGGAAATGAGAGCCCAGCCCAGGAACTATGCTGGGTGGCGGGGTGGCGGACAGGCCCTCCTCCACGGGAGGCCTTGCTGTCCCCAGCCATCACAGGAGGGAGGCGATACCTGTAGCTGGGCGTAGCTGGGCGTAGCTGGGCGTAGCTGGGCGTAGCTGGGCGTAGCTGGGAGGCCGACCAGTGGGCAGGTGCTCCCTGTGTGCCCCTCCCCCTCCCTCCTCCAGGGATCCAGGAATGCCCCGGTCTTGGCTGCCCCCTGGCGGCCAAAGTCAGGATGGAACTGTCTGCGATAAGGTCCCTTGGAGTCCCTCCGCAACGGGCGGAGAGGGGAAGGTGTTCTATTTTTTTAAGTGGAAATTTTTGAGATTTGGGATAAGCACAAATCCCATCACCCCGAGAGAACTTCTTTTGCCATTTGCTCTCTGTCTCTCTCCCCTCCGGGTCTGTAGCTCAGAGTGATCCTCAGGAGGGGCGAGGTGGCCCGGGTGGGAGAGAGCTGCTTGTGGGGGGGTCACCGGCAGGTCCTCGGTGCCGCCCGCCCGCCCACAGCGGCCCCTTCTGTGTCACGACAGAGGAAGACTGGCCTCTCGGGGGGTGGAGGGCACGGAGACCTTCGGGCTGGCATAGGGGCCTCTCATTGAATCAATACCCACCAAGGCTCCTCCCTCCGGCCTGGCTCTGCGGTGGGGAAGGGGGCGGGGAAGGGGGCGGGGAAGGGAGCTCCAGGCGGCTTTCGGCTCTTTTCCTGCTGCCACCGGCTGTTCTTTGGGAAACCGAAGGCCTCTGGGGTGCTCCCCACCCACATCCTACACGTCCTGTCCCCCCCAGGTCCCCTGCTCCTGCCCTGCGTCTCCTGCACCCCGGGGGTCAAAGTGCACACCTGCGTCCAGGCTGGGGAGGCCACGGAGCTGCAGACGCAGGCCGCCCCTGTCCCGAGGGGGGAGAGGGGTTGAGATGGATCCTGGAGACGTGGGGGCCCCTTGAAGAAGCGGGGACCGCGTTTCAGGTGGAGTGCAGAGAGCCAGGCCCGGTGGCTCTCTCCCCTTCTCCACCCCCCTCCCCCATGCGGCTTGTCAGATGGAGACGCTGAGACCCGACTTCTGAGGTTGGGGTGGCCTTTATGGCCTGGGGCACAGACTGGTAGGTTCCCCAGGCTGGGCTGGGCCGGGGGTGTCCCTCCTTGCGCCCTCTCGGGGTCTCCAGAGCAAACCCCTGGGCTCCTTCCCGCCAGGTCCCCAGGCCCCAGGCCCCAGGCCCCGCTCCTGCCCCCAGAGGTGCTCCCAGCCTTGGGGGTGCAGGGAAGCCCAGGGAAGCCCAGGAGCCAGCTCCTCTGGGGGGCAGGGCGGAGAGGCCCCAGCGACGCCCGCCAGCTGGGGCTAATGAGTAACGCAGGTGGGCGAGGGTGGTGTGGCTCTGCTGTTGGCATTTCTGACCGGTCCGCGTGAAAACACTCTGTGGCTTCCGCCGCGGCTCCAGCGTGCAGGCCTGTCCGGGGAGGGGCTGCACCGCGAGAAAAACATTGTTCTGAGTAATTCAGCCACCGTCTTGTACACACTGTGGCTCCGCCTTGGGCTTTTCCTGCCTGGTCTCCTGCCTCTCCCAGGGGTGCCAGGGCGCCAGATGCCTGAGGTTAGGAAAATATGTGCTTTTGGTCAGTCGGACGCTGCAAAGGGTGACAGGACGGGCCTGTGGCCGGGGCGGGTGGGCGGAGCGGATGGGACGGGTGCTGGCAGCTTGCTAGTGTGTGCCTGTGTGTGTGCACATGCGCTGTGATCACACACACGTGGGCAGGCGCCCTGGCGCACACAGCCGTGTCTGTGCACACTCCCACACACGCTACCATGCATGCTCGGGCATTCAAAGTGCACACACACATGATCACACATGTGCACAGAGGCACACAACATGGTACACGCAGGTGTGTCTCTGTGCGTGCACATGCCTGTCTCTGTCGTGTGCATGCACATGTGTGTACATAAGCACATACCTGTAATTCTCTGTGTGCGCGCACCTGCGTGGATGGGACTGTGTGTGTGCACACATGTGATTGGCCTGTGTGGCCTCCCTAGGAGACAGGGGAGAGAGCAGAACCGGCCCCTTTCCTGCCGCCTGGCTACGGGCTGGTGAGTGTTTGCAAGGCCAGGTCGGCGTGGCCCATAGAGGGCCAGGCGAGCTTCTCCTGTGCGGAGGGGCCTCTCTTGTAGCCAAAGAGAGCAGGTGTGGGCGAGTCCACGGGGGTGGGGCCGCACTGCTGTCTCCATTCCTTTCTGCTTCCTTTCTACCGCAGCCCCGATGTTGCCCTGGCTGGTGTGGCTCAGTGGGTTGGGCATCCTCCCCCAAACTTAAAGGTCGCCGGTTTGATTCCCAGTAGAGACCCATGCCTGGGTTGCAGGCCAGGTCTCCAGTTGGGGGCATGGGAGGGGCAATCAATCGGTGTTTCTCTCTGACATCGGTTTCTCTCCCTCTCCCTCTCCCTCCCTTCCCCTCTCTCTAAAGATGAATACATACATGAAATCTTTAAAAACACAGAAAATTAAAATGGGCCCCGTGCTGTCTGGGGTGGCAGTGTGCCTTGGCAGCTTGGTGGCCAAGTGCCCCGGTGCTGCCAGGGCTCATAGTTGGGAGTGTCTGGGGAGGGCCACGCTTCCCGATTAGAGAGGTTTGGGTCCTGCCCTCTTCTTCCCGCCGGGAGTGTGGTCGTGTTGCCTGGGAGTGCAGCAGCCATCTTGCAGTCTTGAGGTGAGAGCCCAGGTGGCCTGCTGACCGGACGGTTTTCTGTGTGTCTGGCCTCACGTGCTCTTGACCGATACGGGGCACTGGCCCCTCGTCCCTGGGACAAAGGGGCCTGGAGACGGCAGGTGAGCACCCTCCTCACTGCGCTTCCTTGGGGACACTGGGCAGTGGTCCCCAGGGGCCTCTCAAGAAGTCAGGGCCCTGCTGCAGGGCTGCCTTTTGGGGGAGGCCAGCCCAGGTGGTGGCCCACAGAGAAGGGGGGCGGGGAGGAGGAGAAGGAGGGGCAGCCTGGGAGGTGCATGCAGGGTCCATCTGACCAGGTGACTGGACTTGCTCCCCGCTCGGCCTTTGTCCCAGGAAGGGTGAGACTCGGGCCTCCGCCCTGGGGCGCACCAGCTGTTGGGACTGGCCAGGCTGGGGGTGAGCGCCGCCCGGCCAGCCCGGCGCGCCTGCCTTCCACAGCCTCCGCCAACACCTTCTCCCGGGACTCAGCCAACTGTCTGTGGCCGAGAAGCACACGGCAGCTGTTACTCTTGCTTAAGTCACAGCACATTTCTCAGATGGCCGCACACTTGCCGGCTTGCAGTGGGGAAGCGAGCCTCGCCCTGCCCGGCCGGCTGGCTGGCAGCGATTCAGGACCGCCCACTCCGGCCCGCGCTCAGCTAGGCCCCGCAGGGTCCCAGGCTGCAGGTGGCCCAGGAAACCCCCTCCGTTATTGTTGGCCCCTGTGCCGGCCCGTGGACCCCCCGCCAAAAGCAATTACTGAATTTTCATCTTGATTTGCTGGCAGTTAAAAATATGTCAGAAATGTTCCTCGGGGAGACAGAGGGCACGCGGAGCCCAGCTGTGGCCGGCCCCCCGGGAGCTCTTTGGGGCTCCGGGTGAGATGGAGGCAGGCAGGGCACGGGAGACCCTCCACCACTGTCTTTGCTGGTGCTCCCGAGCGCAAGTCTTCAGGGAGACACTGGGACTCGCTCCCTCGGTCCCTGTCACCCAGTGGGGACCGTTCTTTCCACTTCACAGAGGGGAAACTGAGGCGCGGGGCTGTTCTGCCACGGGCCGACGCCCCACACCTGGCAAGTGGCTGGGTGGACCCTGGGCCCAGCTCTGCTGGCTGTGTGTGGTCTGTCATCTGGCCAGCTGACCCTGTTCCATCGTGGGCAGGGCTGGGGACCAAGAGGAACAGGGAGGGGCTGCCGCAGGGGTCTCCCCTCTCATCTGGGGGTGTGCTCAGAGTCGCGGGAAAACAAGCCAGGCAGGCGTCTCCTTTTCTTTGCCTCCACTGTGGTGCCCGGGTTTGCACGGTGGCCCCTGGCCGCGAACCGCAGGGCCGTCCTTGGGGCCACCCGAGTCTGCAGACGGGGCTGTCCCAGGGGCCTCCTGTTTGTGGGCACAGGCAGGCTGTGTTCTGCCTGCTGGGCTTCGTCCAGGCACCTGGCCACCCTCTGTTCCCTCCCGCAGCCCTCGGGGTGTCCACAGGCCCTGGGTGGAGGGCGGAGGAGGGCAGCCCACCCGGCAGCCCCAGGTGCAGGCCCCAGGAGCCCACTGCCCACACCCTGGGCAGCTCGTATCCCGGTCTCTGCGGGGCCTGGGGGCCAGGCCACCCTGCGCAGAGCTCGCGCCCGGCAGTTTCCCCACGGGCTGCTGCCCTGGGAGGACACGCCCACCCCCCCACAAGCTCAGGCACAGGTGTGCACCCACGCCCACCCGCACACGTGCATGTGTGTCCTGTAGGCAGGCACACGTGTGCGTGTGTGCCCACGACATGCACATGCACACACACATGTATGGACGTGCACACACAGCTTTAACAAAGGGACCCACTTCCGGTTTGGCAGTCTGGCTGGGTCCCTATCGAACTTTGTTCAATGGTCAGATGCTTCTCAAGGGCACCTGATGTCCAGCGTGCAGACTGCTCGAGGGAGCTCTGGGTCTGGAGGGGGGACCAACGCTGCACAGCTGCTGAGCAGGCCGGGGCAGGAGGGGGGGTGTGCGGGGCCAGGCCTGCCTGCGGTAGGCACCTGAGCTGAGGGGGGGGCGGCTCTGAGGGCCCCAGGGTGGGAGGCGCTGGACCAGCAGGTGTGGCTGGAGCCCGAGGCTGAGCAGGGCTTCAAGGGGCAGCAGTCAGCCTGCGGGGCGGGGCGGGGCGGGGCGCCAGGCCTTGGCCACTCAGGGCAGCCCAGGGGGTGAGCTGGCACTTGCAGGGGTCATCTTGTGCCCTGTGTCTGCACAGCCTGGGCCTGGATCTCAGCCGCTGCCAGCGCCCTGGACGGCCACATGTGTTTCCACTCACGGCCGCGGTTTCAGGGGAAGCAGCAGCTGGGCGCCTGCCCTCACCTGCCCCCACAGCCTCTGAAGGCGTCATCTCGGAAGAATGCAGAAGGGCCGTCTGAGGAGCAAGACCCAGGTGACCCCGTGGCCCTGGGGGCCGGCAGAGGCTTGGGCTCCCGCGGCTGTGCTTCGTGGGCTGACTGAGGACAGAGGAGCTGCCCGGGAAGTGGCTCTTCCCAGAAGCCCAGCCCCTCTACACGGATAAGGAGCCTGGCTGGCTTCCCTGCTCCTGGTGGATGGACAGCAGGTCCCCGCTGTCCCGGAAGGGACTGGCTGGGGCTCGGATTTGGACGTCTAGGGGGCGGCGAGTGGAAAGGGCGGTTGGGTGTCAGGGTCAGGGCCAGCCTCTGTCTAGGACGCTCACAGCATCCTTTGCCCGCACAGCACGGCTGCCTGTCCCTTCTCCCTCCCAGCTCTCCCAGGCTCAGGGCCACCGACATCTGGGTCCTGGGAGTGGTGGCCATGGGAACGTAGGGCCTATGCGGAGAGAATGGCTTGCTACATGAATGCGCCCCTGCCCCCCAGAGGGACGTCTGGTGGCCCAGCCTGGCCGGGCAGGGCGTGGCCCCAGTGGGTTTTGTGAGCCATGGCTATGTGGCAGGTCTGGGCAAAGTGGCCCCGCGGCCCTCCCTCCCTGCTGATGTGACGGCCTTCGGGCCAAGAACAAAGTGCCCCGCCTGTCCTGTCCTGTCCGTGGAGCTGGCCCCGGGAGAGCCCACTGGCGCGCCCCACGCCTGCCGCTGCTGGGCTCCGAGTCCATCCGGGGGTGAGGCTGGGGCTCTCGGAGGCCCCTCCCTCTAGCTGCACCTGGAGCCACCTGGCAGGGAGTCCTCCCCTGCCCCTCATCTTCCCTTCCTGCCACACTGTCCCCTCCAGCCCTGCCTGCTGCCTCTCCTTCACCCAAGTCCAGACCGGGTACGACAGAGTCCAGAGCTCTGAGTTTAGGGCCTGGCCCCCAAAAGGCCAGGCGGGTGGGCTTCACTTCAGAGATGCCCCGGCTTTGAAAATGTTCCCTGCTGTTTTAGAACGAGGGGCTCACATAAAGCACCCCCACATCCAAGTGGTGATAGTCCCACCCCTCTGCCAGGGCAGCCCCATCCAGGTGAGGCCCGGGGAGCCCCCCGTGGGCCCACAGCACCTTCTGAGGTGAGGGAACCTGTCTGACGCCAAGAGCCCCGGGGCCTGGCCAGTGCCCCCTCTGGTCTGCCCCAGGCACCTCATGCTTCCGGTTCCTCACGCCACCCTCGCAGGAAGGCGGAGTGGCAGGGAAGAAGGGCCAGTTGCGCAGTTACAGCCCTATGTAGCTTCTGTCCCGGGTTAAGGGCAGCAACCCGCTGTGGGGCCTCCCGCTGCTCCTGCTGGCTGGTTGGCCTGGCCTCGGACCCGCAGACCTGGAAGGGGCCTCTGGCCTCCGGGAGGCTGAGCTGCAGCAGACTTGGCCTTTGCTCCGTCGGGAGCTGAAATCCTGGCCCCGCCAGTTGGCCGGGGCGGAGCGGCCGGCCTGGCCTCCGGGAAGGGTTCGTGGGGCCGGGTCATAGACGGGGCGTGCCGCCCTCCGCACGAACCCCATTCTGGGGCTGCTGTCCACTCCGTCTCCACTGGGCCTGACCCGGTGGTCTGGGAGGTGACAGACTTGAGAAAGGACCCAGGGCCCTTGACCTGGAAGGTGTCTGGGAGAGACTGCAGGTGGGACAGGAGGTGGTGACAGAGTCCCAGATCCGCTGAGTGGAGGATGTTGGCGTGCACTCTGGGGAGACTGCGGGTTCTGCAGCCCACTGCCTGGGGCTACGTCCTGCCCCACCCCTGACCTTGACCTTGGGCACGCTGCCACTTCTCCACGCTTCCCTCAGCTGTAACTCGGGGTGATAGCGGCGCCCCATCGGGGGCTGTCGGAGGACTGAGTCTGCCTGCGGAGCAAACGCCTGCCTGCAGCTGGACGTCGGGGCCCGCTGAGCACCGGGCCCGACATCTCGGGCACACGAGTGGGCTGCGTGTCCGTCCGTCTGCGCGCTTGAATTTGTCGACAGCACACTCGGATGCCGGGGGCCATTTCTGGAAACGTGAGATGGTTGTTTTGAATGGGCCCGGAATCGATGCCCGTGTGTTGCTGAGGTGGCAAAAAGTAAACCAGAAATCACTAGAAGTATCAGGAAACTCTCTGTCCATCACACGCCAATGGGGTGGCACTGACCGCAGGGCTGGGAGCTGGAAGGGAGGCCGAGTCAGGAGGGTGGGGTCCAGGTGGGGCTCCGTCGAGCGGGGAGCCACACTGAGTGATGAGCGGAGAGGCTGTGGAGGGCGTGGGGCTCCGGCCAGGCCTTGGAGGATGAGCGAGATTCAGCAGGCGGGGCGCAGGGGTGGGCCGAGAGCTGTCCGGGTGCAGACAGAGCCCGAGGGCGCCCCTACCGCATCCACACACCCCAGCCCACCTCCAAGCATAAAGTATGTCTGGGGGTGTGGTCTGCCACCTAACAGGAGACCAGAATGGGAGAGCAGGTGAGGCCACCACCTGGGAGGCGTGTTGCTTCACATGGCAGGTGGCACGAAGCCAAGGGTTTTATTTTTTAAAGGTATTTTAATTAATTAATTTATTTTTAGAGAGGGGAAGGGTGGGAGAAAGAGAGGGAAAGAAACATCAATGTGTGGTTACCTCTCGTGTACCCCCGACCCGGGGCCTGGCCCACGACCCAGGCACATGCCCTGACTGGGAATCGAACTGGCGACCCTTTGGTTTGCAGGCCAGCACTCAATCCACTGAGACGCACCAGCCAGGGTAAGAGTTTTAGTTTTTTTTTAATTGTATACGCTGTTACGGGTGTCCTGATTTTTCCCCTTCCCCCCTCCACTCAGCACCCCCACTCCCCCAGGCCATCCCCCCACCCTTGTTCGTGTCCGTGGGTCACGTGTGCATGTTCTTTGGCTGCTCCATCTCCTGTGCTGGACTTTACATCCCGTGTCTGTTCTGTAACTACCTGTTTGCACTTCTTAATCCCTCACCTCTCACCCATCCCCCCACCCCTCCCATCCGTCAACCGTCTAAATGCTCTCTGTGTCCACCATCCTGCCTCTGCTCTGCTTGTTTGCTTTGTTTTTAGATTCAATTATTCATAGATTTGTATTTTTGCCATTTTATTATTCATAGTTTTTCTTAAATAAGTCCCTTTAACATCTCCTGTAATAATGGTTTGGTGATGATGAATTCCTTTAGATTTTTCTTGTCTGGGAAGCTCTTTATCTGCCCTTTGGTTCTAAATGACAGCTTTGCTGGGTAGAGCAATCTCGGCTGTAGGTCCCTGCTTTTCAAGACCTTGAATATTTCTTGCCAGTCCCTTCTAGCCTGCTAAGTTTATTTTGAGAAGTCAGCTGACAGTCTTATGGGAACTCCCCTATAGATAACTAACTTCTTTTCTCTTGCTGCTTTTAAGATTCTCCCTTTATCTTTATCCTTTGGCATTTTAATTGTGACATGTCTTGGCGTGGGCCTCTTTGCATCCATCTTATTTGGGATTCTCTGTGCTTCCAGGACTTGCATGTCTATTTCCTTCACCAAATTAGGGAAGTTTTCCTTCATTATTTTTTCCAATAGATTTCCAATTTCTTCCTCTCCTCTCCCTCTGGCGCCCCTATGATGTGAGTGTTGGACTCTTGAAGTTGTCCCAGAGGCTGCTTACACTCTCCTCATTTTTCTGGATTCTTTTTTCTTCCTGTTGTTCTGATGGGTTGTTTTTGGTTCCTTATGTTCCAAATCATTGATGTGATTCTCGGCTTCATCCACTCTACTGTTGTTTCCCTGTAAATTGTTCTTTATTTTGGTTAGTGTGCCCTTCGTTCCTGGCGGGGTCTTTTTTACGCTGCTGAGCTCCTCACTAGTTCCCTGAGCTGCCTGATCAGCAGTGTTGTGAACTGTGCGTCTGATAGGTTGCTTATCTCCATTTTGTTTAGCTCTTTTTCTGGAGATTTGTTTGTTTTTTCATTTGGGCCGTGTTTCTTTGTCTGCTGGTTTTGGCAGCCTCCCCGTGTTTGTTTCTGTGTATTAGGTAGAGCTGCTGTGACTCCGTGTGTTGGTAGTGTGGCCTAATGCAGTAGGTGTCCTGTGGGGTCCAGTGGCACAGCCTCCCCATCACCCAAGCTGGGTACTCGAGGTTTGCCCTTCATGTGGGCTGAGTACACCCTCCTCTTGTAGTTGAGCCTTTGTTGCTGTTAGCAGGTCAATGAGAGGGATTTCCCCAGGCCAGGCAGCTGCAAGGACTGGCTGTGACCACTGACCACCAACCTCTGCCCTCTGGGGAGGATCAGCTGTGCAGGGACAGGGTGGTGGTGCTCCAACTGGTCCACTGGGTGTGCTGGCCCTGGGGTTTCCCGGGTGGCGCAGGCCAAGGTCAGCTCCCACCTGTGCTTTGCCTGGGGCCACCCTGCCTGAGCTACAGAGCAATCTGAGAGGGCTTCTCCTTGTGCTGGTCTTGGAGATCCCCAGGGGAAGCCAGACTGTGAATCTAGGCTGGCTGCTGCCATGCTGGGCCTGGGCTCAGTGGGGCCAGCTGTGCCTATTTGAGAGGATTTGGGAGCCAAGACCATTCATATGGAAAAGCAGCTTGGGTGGGCCTGTAAGTTGGGTGGGGCGGAGTCTCTGGGGATCTCCATGGTGGGTCAAACAGTGTTAGCCAGGTTGATAGAGTCTCAGACGTGGCACCAGCTTTCTCTGTGTGGGGAGGGCTTATGAGAGGGACAATGGCCTGTGCTCACCTTGATGCCAGACACCTCAGCCTCCCCCTGCATGCCACTGGTGCCCCTCAAGCTGCCATCCCAGTGCCAGAGCCCAGAGGAGTGAGTCTGAGTAGGTGAGTCCGTGTGTGGGTTCTTTAAGAGAAATTGCTTGGGGCTTCAGAAGTTTCTTCCACTGACTCAATCCCCTCTGGGTTTTGCAGCCAGAAGTTGTGGGGACTTAATTTCCTGGCACTGGAACCCTGGACTGGGGACCTGGTGTGGGGCTGGGACTCCTCACTCCGGAGATCTCCCTCCTGAATATTAATCCACCACACGTGGGTGTGGGACCAGCCCGTTCTACGCCTGCGCCCCTCCCACCAGTCTGGATTGGTGTGTTTTTTTTTAATTCCGTAGTTGTCACACTTCCATTCAACTTGATTTCTGACAGTTCTGAGTGATGGGTGTTCTGTATTTTATTTGTAATTTTGACGCGGTCGTGTGAAGAGACGAGCCGTGTCCGCCTATGTCGCCATCCTGACCAGACGCCCTGGGAAATTTTGCGGCTGGAATCTGAGCTAAGGGTGAACGTGACTTGGCCCCCAGCATCCCGCTGGGCACAGGCAGGTAGAGCATCGGTTCTCAGCTGAGGGACATCTCAGACCCCAGTGGCCCACAGGCAGGACTCGGGACAGGTTTCCCCGTCACCATGCTTCTGAGCAGGTGGGTGGGCACCACAGTGTGGCATTCCAGAAATGGCAAACCTCTCCCGCTGTGCCCTCTCCAGCCATGCTACCCTCTCCACCGCACCCACCCCTCAGGAGAAGGCCAACACACTGCCCTACCCCACAGAGGACGTCTGGTTTGGGAGGCCTCCAGAGAAGCTTCCACATTCCTCTGGGGCCGGAGCTGTCCTCCCACCCGGCAGGCTTGAGGGGGTGGGGGCGGGGGCCAGCCTGGCCCCAGGACACGCTGTCCCCTGTCTGGCCTCCTGGAGTGGGGCCCGGGCTGACAATGGTGTCGGACCCTGTGTTCCAGGCAGGGCTGGCTGGGGTCATGTCCTCAGGACACAGCTGTGCCCAGCTGTTCCCTGAATGATATCGGAAACTCTACCCTTTCCCCAGCAGCTCTGCTGGCCAAGGTACACAGGTATTGGATCCTTTCAGGGACCCATGACGCTTGGGGTAACAGGACAGAGACCAAGGACTGCTTTGCTTTCCAAGCTGTGGACAAAGTGGTGACGTCTGCAGGCCTCCCAGGAGCACCCGGGGCCGAAAGTTCTGTCTACAGCCCCGTGCAGGGGACGCCCTCTCTCAGACTTGTGAGGTTAGGGAAGGTGCCGGCTGCCGGTGGAGAAGCTCGCAACCCCCCATTGTGACCGCTGGGCTGCTGGCACAGAGAAGCCTGCCAGCCACTGCAACCTGGGCCCTCCCTGGATCCAGGTCTCAGGCCCAGGACGAGGCCCATAGTGAGTCCTTATCGGGGAGCTTGTCTCTGCAGCAGGACTCAGCTCAGCTGCCGGCCTCAGCTGCATCTCAGAAGTTCTCTGTGCCTCGGAGTGCCTGAGATGCGGGATCCCTCTGCTGCTGCCCCCCACAGGCATGGGCACTTAGAGGGTGGGTTGCAGCCTGGAGATCTGGCCCAAATAGCCAGGTGGGCCCAGGTCCCTCTGGGAGGACAGTCCCCGACTGTTGGTTCCTCCTGGTGCCTCTGGGAAGTCAGGTCCACAGCACGTCCCATGCACCCTCCCATGGGATGTTGGCTCCCCGAGGATGGCAATGTCATCTCACTCACCACCGGATCTCCAGGGCCTCAGACAGTGCCTGGCGTGTAGGAGTCAACCGGATTGGATGAATGGATGGGTGAATGAATAGGTGGATGGAGGGATGGGTGGATGGATGGGTGGATGGACGGGTGAACACATGGGTGAACTCACCTATCACTGACTCAGTTGTTCAGATGCAGAGGTAAGTGCCATAGACCCTGGAGCCCGGATGTCTGGGTTGACATTTGAGTCTCTGATAACCTGTGGTGAGTCACGTAAGGTCCCATGCCTCAGTTTTGTCATCTATGAAGCAAGGACACAGGTTTCTATGCCTCTCAATGCAGCTGGTTGAGAACTGGCACCGACCCTCCCACTGGAAGCTGCCCCAGTCTCTGGGTAGAGTGAAGATGTCCATGCTGAATGCCGTCCTGAGCTGGTGGAGGGGCGCAGAATCCTCAGGCCAGGACGGGGAAGAGGGCGCCCAGAGAGGAGCGTGGCACGCCCACACTGGCTTTACTCTGAGGTGAGGAGCATGTGGCCGCTGGGCCCCCTCGGAGACCAAAAGCTGAAACCATTGCTCATGAAGCCGGGAACAGCCACCATGATGATGGACAGGCCACCCCACCCCACCCCTGAGCTCCACAAACTGCTGGTCTGGCCCAGAGTCTCAGCGAGTGTGGTGTCGGGCCTGGGAGGACTGGCAGAAGGTAGAGTTGGGGACTGGGTGATCCCAGCCGAGACAGTATAATGCTTGGACCGTGGCCACCACCGATTGGCTGACTGAAACTGGTTGTCACCAACAATTTGGGGTGGATTTAATGCTGGTTCTGGTGTTTATGGTTTGCGAAGGCCAAAGGACAGTCTGTCTTCTCCTTTTGAATTTGCAGAACTAAAACTTTATTGTCACAGGTAAATAGGGGCATCATTTTTTTTTTTTTTGACTCCTTCGAGGCCAGAGCCTGGCCATGTTGGGGGTCCAACAGAACACCACCTCTATGACTCCGGGGTTCCTAAGGGCTTCACCTCCCCATCAAGGTCAACCAGGAAATCACCCACCCACTAGGCATTGCATCTCAAGTGCTGATGCTGAGGTCAGGAGGGACAGTTTTCTAAGAGTTCACAATTGTTAGTTGGCCCTCGTGTGTGAGGCCTCCATTCGCAACCCCCCAGTTACCCCCAAACCTTGACAAGGGACTTCAGTTTAAAGGGTCCTCAGGTGGGGAAGGCCCCTGGTGGGAGGCAGGAGCAAGTGCCTCAAACACATTCTGAAGGCACTTGTCTCGATCTCAGGCCTCAGAAAAGTTCTATGAAGTTGTACAGCAAATGAGTCACTCAGAGCAAAAACTCTCCAACCGCACGGTGGGACAAGGCGCTGTGAGCGAAAGCGGCAGAACACAAGGCGGTAGGATCAGATCGGCGAAAATCAGGGCTTAACTGTCAGGCCCAGAGAACAAAACAAACCTGCTTTATAGACGAAACAAAAGGGACTTGAACACGTGAGTAAAGAACAAGCATACTCCTAGAAATAAAAAGAGACCACACTACTTGGTGTTAAACACCAAAGGATAGTTTAACGGCTTAAACACAACTGTGGAGGGAATCAGCAAACTGGAGGACGAGGCCAAGGCAGTGAGGGACTGGCCACCGTGGGAGAAAAGGACCCGGGACGGGGAGACCGCACGCAAAACAGTGGGGAAGCGAACCCATTGCGCCCTGGAGTCCCAGAAAATGAAGAGACAGACGACAGAGTCAGGGCACTATTTGAAGAGCATTAAGGCTGGAACTGTTCCAGGGCCAATGAACGGAAGCCCTCCCCCAGTAGAAGAAGCTAATGAATCTCAAGCAAGATTTAAAGAAAAAAGGGGGGTGAGGCAGATTGGCACCTAGTTTCCACAGAGTAAAAATGCCGAACACCAGAGATGAAAAGAAGGCTCGAGAAAGGGCCAGAGAGAACATCTAGCTTACCTCGGAGTGCGTGAGGCCAAGAGCCTACTTTTCCGTGCAATGACGGGAACGCAGCCATAGAGAGATGATGTCATCGAAACGCTGAGAGCAAATGACTGTCCAGCTAGAGTTCAGTAGCCGGTGAAAAGGGGCAAAGTAAAGACAGTGAGAGGCACATAAAAGTCAAGAAAACGTCCTACCAACAATTCATGCCTGAGGGAATTTTAAAGGACAGGCTGGACCGGAGGAAAGGGACCCCTGATGGGACGGCGAGCACCAAGGGGAGATGAAAATCGAGGAGATGGCCACGCGCACGGGCAGACTGACAGAGAGGGGCCATAACAGTGTCCTGCGTGCCCAAACCAGATGGAGCAGGGCTGCAGGGCGGCAATGGCCTTGCCGTTAGGAGGGAGGGACTCGGGCTCAGTGGTTCTGAAGTCCCTGCGACGGTCACGAGGGACGCTGATGAGCAGCCACTGAAAGGATAGAGAACGTGTGAGTTCTAAACCAACAGGCAAGTAGAACTTAAAAACTCAATAAGCCAAAAGAAGGCAGCAAAGGAGACAAAGAGAAACGTAAGAAAGACAAAATAAGACGATAGAAATTTGCCCAAGTATATTGGCAATGACGGTATATAGAAACAAACACGCCCTGGCTGGTGTGGCTCAGTGGATTGAGTGCCGGCCTGAGAACCAAAGGGTCACCAGTTCGATTCCCAGTCAGGGCACGTGCCTGGGTTGCAGGCCAGGTCCCTGATTAGGGGTGTGTGAGAGGCAACCACACATTGATGTTTCCCTCTCTTTCTCCCTCCCTTCCTCTCTCTCTAAAAATAAATAAATAAAATCTTAAAAAAAAACCCAACACAATTTTCACACAGATAGAACCGTCCAGTTCCTAGAAGAGGTGACACTTCCGAGACAGACACAGGTCGGTGGCTGCTCGGGGCTGGGGAGGGGGTTGCAGGGACTGGCTACAAATAGACACAAGAGAACTTCGGGGTGATGCAAAGCCCCCTAAAAATGGGCTGGGGTGAGGGTTGCATTGCATGGTAAACGACAAAAGCTTGTTGAACAGAATATGGGTGACTTTATGGTCTGTAAATTACACGTCTATAGCCATTTTTAAATCTGCCACTCAAGTGGTGGAGTCGTTTCTCCACGTGATTCTTGAGGCTTTGCTAGTAGGTACATCCCAGGTAGCAACAGCTGTATCTTCCCAATGAATCAAACATTTTGATCTTTAAGCAATGAACTATTTCCAGTGGTCCTTTTTGACTTAAAGTATATTTTTCTGATGTGGATATTGCTTTCGGAACTCTCTCTGGCTTGATATCTGCATAAACTTTTTCTCTCTATCTTTTTGCGTCTTTATGTTGTCGACATGCTTCTCAAAAAGAGCTGATAGCTGGATTTTGTCCTTTTTATCTGGCTTGAAGCTTTTGTCTTTTCCCTGTGACATTATATTTGTTTGCTTGGGCCCTGACCGGGAATCAAACCGGCGGCCCTTTTGTTTGCAGGCCAGTGCTCAGTCCATGGAGCCACACCGGCCAGGGCGTAACTGGATGAAATTGGATGCCAGCCGCCCTGGTGGGTGTGAAGCGGGAGGGCCCTGTGGCTGGACTTGCACTTCCCTGGAGGCTTGCGGTGCTGGGCACCTTTTCTGGTGCTTGCTGACCACTGAACGTCGGCGGCAGCGAAGTGTTGAAATCTTTTGTCTGCTGTTTCTCTTGAGTGGTTTCTCTTGTTATCATTGAGTTGTGAAGGCTTATTTATGTGTTCTGGATACAAGTCCTTTATGATATATGCAAATATTTCCTCCCAGTCTGTTTCTTGTCTTTCTGTATCTTTTTATCCTCACCCGAGGACAGTTTTCATTGACTTGAGAGAGAGAGAGAGAGGAAGGGAGTGAGGAAGGGAGGGAGAGGAACATCGATGCGGGAGAGAAGCACCGATCGGCCACCCCCCATCTGTGCAGGGACTGGGGATCCGACACAGGACGATGCTCCAGCTAACGGAGTGTCCCGGCCAGGGCTTAGTGATGATTTTTGAAGGGCAAAAGTTTTCTATTTTGATGGTCTAGTTTATCAGTTATTATTATTTTTTTTTGATAGATCATACTTCTGGTGTCATAGCTAAGAAATCTTTGCCTAATCCAAAGTCAAGATGTTCCTTTAAGCTCTACTTTCTGGGTTTCTGAGTTATTTGGGGGCAGGGTGTGAGCTGTGAGTGGCTGTCCCTCCCCGAGGGGGAGACTTCACTGCCCACCCCCCAGTAGCTGACAGCGGTTGCTTAGAGGGGCACAGGTGCCGTAAGCAACATGGCCAACGAGCTTGAGCTGAAACATTGGTATCTCACAGACGGACCTTGGGGTCCATTAGAAATCAGGGGCAGGAGTAGCTCGAACCCCCACTTGTCTGCAGTGGAGAAAGGAGACTTCATTGTGGGAGTCACACACGGGCGAGGACGGGTCCAGGGTTGGTGCGCACAGAGCCGCGCAGGGCAGTGTCCGGAGGCAGGAGCACCGGCGACGGCTTCTTCTTCCCGCAGCCTCCTGGCCCCCGGGCCCCTTGTCTGATTCACGCTGGGCTCTCCTCGCCGGGTTCTGCCTGCTTGATCTGCCACCACGGCACAGTTGGAACCACGACACCCTGCGGCCACGGCCCCTGAGTGCCCACGGTAGGTGCTGCACCAGGGGCTTGGATGGCCCACAGCAGAGCTCCCCCCGTTCCATCGGACAGCAGGATGAGGGGCCGTGAGGGGCGGTGGACCGCACACAGGATGAGGAAGCCCTTCCATGCTGGACCTCACGCTCGCCACCTCCTCGTCCATCCTTGGTTTTCCAACCTGTGCAAGGGGTCAGCCAGGACGGCCCTGATGACTCGGGGTACAGAAGGGGACGCAGTGAGAGACCCTTCTGGGCTGCGAGGTCCGTCATGGGGGTGACCACAAGGACTCTTGGGGCCTGGGTATCGTGGGGCCTGGGCATCGTGGGCCCGGCAGAGGAGCAGGGGTCTGCAGGGGCATGGGCCAGCCCTCGCTGGCCCCCAAGGTCACCTTTTGTCCCAGTGTCTTGGGTTCCACCGTTATGGGGCTTCTGGAATGGGCTAGTGGCCTCTGCCCTCCTCTCCCTGGAAGCCAGCCTGTTGGTCCGAGGCCGGCAGCTTCCTGCTGGCAGCAGGCGCTTATCAGCTGCTGCTGGGAGGCCGAGGCTGCGGTGCGGGGGGCGGGGCTCTGCTAAACATCTTCCAGATGTGGCCACAGCCACCCATAGCCTGGCTCCGGCTGGGGCGCTCAGCCAGCAGCCTCCTGTGAGCTGAGCTTCCGGGAAAACAAAACCCAAGGAAGGCACGAAAGGCCGGAGCTCTCAGAAGCCCGCTCACCTCTCCCTCCCCTGGGGCCTTCAGGCCAGAGAGCCAGGCCCACCCAGCCTGGCCCTGAACTCGGGGTGGTCACCGCCGTCTGCTGGCTGGCCCCCGGGTGGGGACCTCGGCTTCCGTAGAAAGGGGACTCCCAGAGGGCGGGTGGAGCTGGCAGCGTCTGCTTCTCCAGAGTGCACACGGGTGGGTGAGCGGAATTCACGCTGCTGCTCACCCCACACCAGACAGAGGCTTGAAAATGGGTCACCAGTCTGCTTGTGGGACGGGGGTCCCTGCACCTCTGCCAGCCTTCCTGGGCCAGGACAGGCTCTCTGCACGGGGTGGGAGGTGGGCGCGGGTGAGGAGCTGTCCCCCCATCTCCTCACTGGACGGCCTCAGCAGTACAAGCCAAGGTCCCTGCTTCTCGGGGCGTCGGGGGCTACACGGCCCTGGGGACTGGGCCCTCTAGAGCCATCCCTCCATCCTGCTCCTGGCGGACAGGCGAGCAAGAGGTCAAGGCTACGGCTTTTGAGGTCACCGACTAGCTAGTGGACTTTTCAAGGAGCCAAGAGCCTGCCCCCACCGAGACCTCCTATCGTGCGTGCGCATGCTGGTCTGGGCAGCATGGGAGCCGGGGCAGGCGGGGGCTCCACCCAGTGCCAAGCTTCCCCGTGCAGGGGCGGGTGTCTCCTGGCCCCGCTGGGCGTGCAGTGGGCGCGTGGCGCTTGCTGCCCTCTGGGAAAGCCCACGACCGTTTCTCCCATTCCCCAAAGGGTTCAGGAAGACAAGGGACCAGGGAAACGGGGGTGTCCTGGACTCTGGACTACTTGACAGAACCAGTGCACCATTCCCAAGCTTTGGCTGTGACCACTGGTGACAGGCCACCTCGACACTGGTCCCTGGCAGGCTGGGGACCGAGGCCGAGATCCACCAGGCCAACGGTGCTCCGGGTGGCACCAGCCACCATGCTTTGCTCCCCGTGGAGGCCTGAGCAGCTGGGGAGCTGGCAAGGGTCCTCGAGCCAGCTGTGTGGCTGCCACCACCCGCCCCCTCTCACTGCCCCCTCCTGGCTCACTGTCCCTCCTGCCGGTAGCAGCCTTTGGTCTCTTCCCTGAGTTTTTCCCCCTGTCACAGCGGTGGGACATGACCTCGAGGCCGCCCCACCTAACATCCTCCCCACAACACGACGGCCCTCTGGCACCTGGCGGCCCAGCTGACCCCGGTCCCCATCGGCCCACTGCAGCGCCCCCTCCCCTGGACCACTGCCCCTCTTCTTCAGGCTGGCACGCAGCACACCACCCCCACCGGGTCCTTGTCCCTGCTTTGCCGCCACACTGTGCGGGCTCGGGAGGTCTGGCTCCCCGGGCACCACAGGGTTTGGAAAGGTGCTGGGCACCTGGGGACCACCCAGGAGGGCGGCGATGTGCAAGCTGGGCCCTGGAGGGGCTGTGCCCCTCGCTTCCCTCTGGGCCAGGTCAGGCACCGGGGGCAGACCGAGACCCTGCAAAGACATGATGACTTGACAGGAAGGCGCAAGAAGTCCCCGATGGAAGGACCGCCCCGCCGCCCTGCAAGGCGGTGGCAGGGAAGCCCGCTCACGCCTGCCCCCAAAGTCCGTTTGTGGGTTCACCTGCCTGACCCAGGAAGAGGGCAGGAGAGGAGCACCTCTGCCCAAAGCCGCCTCTGTCTCGTCCTGGGGCGTGTGCCAGAGACAAAAACAAGGACGGCCTAGCTGTTGGTGCCTTTCTCTCCACGGGCAGCGCGGTTTTCTCACTGCTCTGCCGGGAAGGCTGAAGGCGGTGGCAGGGTGGGGCACGGGGGACAGTCAGACCTGCACCTGGGGGACTGTGAGGCCGTCGCAGGTGAGTCCCGAGAGCCAGGAGTCCGCTGGCTCACACGGTTCAGTCTGTTTTGCTTTTCTAGGTTCAGGCTCAAACCTGCCTCTTCCAGGCAGCTTTCTTTGGTTAATTCCATAGTCCATGACAAACATGGGGCTTAAGCATGCTGTTTCCTTGGCAAATGGAAGTCTTTGGTCTCATACCTGGGGTGAATGTCCCCTGATATGAGGAGCCCTCTGGGACATCCCAGAGATTTACTTGCCTGCCCATGACCACTGCAAATAATAACGATGCTATTTTAAAAAATGCTATTTATAAAACACGGTGCGAAGTGCTTTGGATTCCGTCATCTCGGTTAATCTTGGCAGACACGCATGGGAGGTAGATGCTGTTACAAAGGGGGAAACTGAGGCTGAGAGAACTGGGAGAAGCCAGGGAGCTCACCTAGAGCCATAAAGGAGAACCTGGCCCCCAGGCCTGCTTCCGTCCCCGGACACCTGACCCTCTAGCCCTGGTCCTGGCCTCCTGCCTCCTCTTTCTGCCTTTTCCACTCTCCCAAGAATGTTCCGGTCTAGCCAACCTCTGCTTTAACTCACCCTGATGTGCCTGAGTGGCCTGCAGAGGAGGCTGATGTTGCCGGTCAGAGGGGAGGAGACCGGGGACGAAGACGATACAGGCCCCAGGGGACCGAGTGGTGAAGGGGTGGCCAGGACAGCAGCCAGTCCCCCACGTGGTGGGTGGCCGTTGCTGCCGGCCACATTGCTCAGCCAGCTTTGTTAACCAGCTAATCAGCTCAGCAGCAGGCCAGCCTTGCCCCGTGGGGCTTCCTGCCGACTCTGCAGAGCCGCCTTGCCCACATACCTGGCCACGCTCTCCCGGGCCTCCTCCCGCCAAGGCCCTGCGGCCCGTAGCCCGGAGCGCGCCCAGCACGCTCCCCCTAACGGCAATAGCAGCTCCAGCATAGCGCAGGGTCTGAGGTGGACGGGGAGCTGTAAAGCCTCTTTAAAAGGGGCAATAAAAGTTTTGGGTTTCAGATGGTCTTGCTGGAGAAGAGAGTAACAGACAGGAAATTTCAGTAGCAGACAAAGGCCATGGCACGCAGACGCCCTCAGACGGAAACACCGTGCTGGGCAAACAGGGGACGTCCTGGCGGGGGCCCAGGGCGCCTCATGCCATGCCAGCCTCACCCTGCGGGGGGGTGGTGCAAGCGGAGGGGCCTCTACAATAGACTGTTTTGTCTAGTTGTTGTGAATGTTTATAATACTTCTCCATTCGGCTGCCGGAGGTGTGCGGCGCCCTCCCCTAGCCAGGCTCTGGGCCTATGTGCGGGGAGGGGGCGTGCGCCAGGCAGGGGGCCTGTTGGTGGTGGCCAGGCCAGAGCGTCAGTGGCTCCGCCCCATGCTCGGCAGGGTGTGGGACCCGGGCCCAGGCCAGGGGTGCTCCTGCAGGGCCTCTGCACGCCCCCTCCCCTCGGTTCAGACACGATTTGCAGCAGCGTTGGGGGGCATGCTATCCTGCCTTCCACGTCCTCCCCCTGTCCTGGCCGCGCGGCCACAACCAGAACTGGGTCCTGCAGCACCTCTACCTGGGTCATTTGGTGTACCCAGGGTCCCCAACCCACGGGCTCAGAGAGTGGCCCGTCCACTTGCTTCCTGCAGCAGCAGCATTTCGTGCGGTGGCTGCCAGCACTGGGGCGGGGCTGCCCGATCATACCGGGCAGGGCACCGGAGCCCATGGCCTTGCGGGGCGCGGCGCGGCGAGTTGCCCTGAGTGTGTCCCATGCCGGCGGGCCCCCAGGACCGCACCCACTCTGGGGAACTGCTGTCTGCTGTTCATCGGAAGTTCAAAAGCAACCGGGCAGCCTGTGCTGTACCTGCGACCCTGCACCTGCGGTTGTTTAAATCTCAAGTAAAACTGACGCACAGGTAGAGACTCAGCTCCTCGATGCACCAGCCACGTTTCCCACGTGCTGCAGCCACGCGCCCCTCCACGTTGCCACCGTCATAGCCGGTGCTTGGCCCGGCGCTGTTTGGGGACTCCGGGAACAACCGGGGCTGCGTTTCCTGCTCTCGCTGGCAGAGACCCTGGGACTCGGGCTCCCCAGGCCCCGCTGAGTCCTGTGCCTGGAGCCTAACGTGGGTGGGGAAGGCCTCACCGGGTGCCGTGCGTCTGAGGTTCCAGGGACACGAAGACCCTGAAGCTGGATGACGCGGTGGCAGTCAGGGGTGTTTCCCTCTGAGGCCGCGACACTCCTTCCTCATTTGTCTGGAGGTACCGGGTGGCCATTCTGGGCGGCCTCCTCCTTTTCCAGCCCCTCTCCCCGGCATCTCCTCTGGGCCCTCGGGCAGAGTCCCCACGATGTCCAAGTGGCTCTTCAGGCCCGAGGCTCATGCCTTTTGGATGACTGACCCGGCACAGCCACCAACGCAGTGGCCAGTGTCCAAGGGACGAGGGCCAGCCGCTGACGTCCTGGCCCTCAGTGTCCTCATCTGCAAAGTGGGTGCAGAACATGCTCCGGAGCCCTCCGAGGTTCCCTGTGCGGGCTGGCCCTGCCTGGGAGGGGCACGGTGGGCCTGGAGCCCAGGCGGACGGGCCGAGGGCTGGAGAGCGCCTCCTAATTGTCCATGACTTACAGGCTTGGCCAGGCTCCCAGACGGCCTCGTAAATCACCGCGGCCACAGCGAGCAGCCTGTTAGCTCGGCCCGTACGCGCTTGGCAGGCCCCTTGCCTCCTCCCTGCTTGGGAGCATCCCGCTGCTTCCAACTTTCCATGTGCCGCCCCAGAGGTGGGAGCTGGGCATGCTCCCCAGGGTGGGCGGGGGGTGGCAAGGGGTGGGGGAAGGGAGGGGCGGGGGGCAGGGGCAGAGGGGAGCTGGGGGGTGGTGACCAGCAGGGCCAGCCACCTTGCCCACGCCTGTTTCCGGGGAAACGCCCCTGGTTCCCCTAACACGGCCCCAGAGTCTCCCTTCCCTCACAGCCTGGTCTGTGACTTGAGTGTCCCCTGGCCAGAGGGGAAGACTGTTCATGTGGCCTGTGCGTGTACACGAGTGTGTATGTGTGTGCACCCCCCAATCAGACCTGCAGCCAGTGGGGCTTCCCCTGCTCCCCTGGGGCCCTGCGGTGGGGACAGGCCTGGGTGGGTGGCCCTGTTTCCTCAGCTCGGTGAGGGCCCTGGGCACTGCTCTGCCTGCCACGGGCTGCGGGGACAGGAAGGTGCTGAGCCAGGGCCCGCTGTGGGCGTCCAGGACCCAAGACGTGGGACCCGGGGGCGGTCAGAGAGGCTGGCAGGTGGGGGGGGCCTGGCCAAGGGGTCCACCCTGTCTCCAGACCCAGGTGCTGAAGCCAGCTGCCTCCGGGCCCCAGGAGGCACACCAGAGGTGACTCCCGGACAAAGAACTGGCCATGCCCCGAGGTGGGGCGGACGTGGGTGGACGTGTTCTGGAAACACAAACAGGCCCCGCACAAGTGTGGGGGACTTCCTCCCTGACAGGAGGGCCTGCGACACTCGGGCAGCGGGGTGGGCTCGGGTTTGTGAGGTGATGTCTGGGAGACCGCTCCCGCCACCCCCCGGGGCCCGGAGCAGACAGGCTCTGCGTGGGGGCAGGCTGACCTCCCCGCGAGCCCCGCCTGACAGCCATCACCAGCCTCCACTCCAGGTCTCTGCACCCAGGCCCACCTGCCCAGGCCGGGGAGCTACGGGCAGGCTCAGAGGAGGACGTGGCATGCATGAGGGTTCCCAGTGAGGCCAATAAATCGAGGTGCTTCTTATTGGTTATTGTCACCCAAAAAACTTAATTTAGGGACCCAGCCAAAGGGGTGGCCGTGGGCAGGCAGGCCCGGGCTGGGGACAGAACTGGCCCTGCTGGCCCCGGCTTCCTAAACGGGCGTGTTCAGAGCCCGGGGCCTCGGGACAGAAGCGTCGGTGCCAGTTTCCAGGAGCAAACAGATGGCGCGGGGAGGATGCGAGAGCCCCTCGGTGGCCAGGAGCAGGCAGGGGCTTTCGGGTGAAGGCGGGGGAGGGAGAAGACAGCGGTGGCTCTGGGCCCTGCACACACAGTTGTCCGTCGCGGCCGAGGCCTGCAGGAGGGAGAAACTGCTTTCCTTTCCGGCGTGGCGCTCAGCAGCCAGCAGAAACGTCGCAAGGGGGTTCGTGGGAATCGCTTGGTGAAGAGATGCTCCCCGACCCCCTGCGCCCTCCCAGAGCACGAGGGTAGGGCTTCTCCTGGACACTCCGGGCTGGGGAAGGACAAGAAGGCTCACCAGGCAGGAGACGGGCAGGCAGGGCCCGGGGCCGGGCTGTGGCGTGGTCAGACGCAGGCACAGCACAGCGTGGGGCAGTCCAGCCTGGCTGGCGGCCCCGCACTCCCGGCCTTCTTGTTGACCTTGGGCAGCAGCAAGACCAAGCCCATGGCCAGGGCGCAGTGGTAGAAGCTGTGGACGTAGGTGTAATCCCAGCCCTGCGGGATGGGTGGGGGTCAGTCCGTGGCCTTGGCCGCTCCCCGGAGCTCCTGTCCCGTCCAGGGCCCTGTGCCCGCCCGCTCTGTACCACCACTGGCGGGGGCTCCTCCCGACCCCCTCACCTGTCCTCCCCTCATTGTCCAGCCCATAGCGGTCTCTCTGGCCACCAAGCCCCTAGAGCACCAGAGGACTGTGCCGTTGGCTGGCCTTTGACCATGAGTCTGAGGCCCCTCTCTCCCTTCCTCCGTCCCCTCCCTCTGTCCCTGGCCCCCTCTCCCCCTCCAGGTGAGGGCTGCTGCCCCAGACCCCCCTTATTTCTGCCAGCGGTGCCAGGGATGGAAGGCGGTGCCCGCCACCATCTGGGAAGACATGGCCCTGTGGACCGGCCACGTCCCACCCCCCACCAGGTAGGTACCTCGAAGAAGAAGCGTAGCATCAGGGCCAGGGCCCCGAAGCAGAAGCCGGGGCCTATTTGCTGGGTGTAGACGCTCTTGTCGGGGTACAGGCCCCTCTTCTCCTTCATCTGCCGCAGCTGCAGGGACGGGGGTGACGGGCGAGCCCTCAGGTCACAGTGTCACTCCGGGGACGGCCGCCCTGAGCCCGAGACCCCCGCACGCCTGTTTGGGATGTAACAGGCCCCCTACACAGTTCTCTGTCCCAGCCGCAGGGGGCCCGTGGGAGGACTAGACACTGAGTTCACAGCCGGGGGGGGGGTGCTGGGGTGCTGGGCCTGCTGCCCGTGTGGACACGGGGGTGACCGTGATGGCCCGTGGCAGCCTGTGGTGAGTCCGTGGCCAATGGACACGCCGTCTACTGATCACACAAACGTGACGGGCAGGTCGAACCTGCGACTCCCCAGGGGCCGACGCTGAGAAGGCTCAGCGGGCGTTTCCATCCAGAAAGACGGCCCGTGTACGCCGACGCCGGGGAGGGGGGCCCCACGTGGCTGGGCTATTTTAGAGCAAGGACATTTTGGGCGGGAGTGAGACAGGCGGCTGCACCCATCATGGGGGGTCTGGGGGTCCGGGTGGCAGCCCCAGACCCCTGACCCCAGGCCCCGCATGGTGCCTCCAGATTCCGGGGCCCTCTTTGCTCCTGAGCGAGTGACGAAACAAAGTTCAGTGTCGTTTCCTGGACTTGGCCGTGGCCTGTGAGGAACCGGGACCTGCGCTAGTGCAAGCAGCTCTCGGGTGCGGCTGTGGTGGCCCGGGGAGCCCTCAGTTGGCCAGCCAGCCCTGCGCCTGCCCCAGGTCGCACCCTGGCCTGGCCCCGCCCCAGCCCTGTTCACACCCCTGCTCACACCCCTGCTCACACCCCTGCTCACACCCCTGCCAGCTCCTGACCCCAGACGGAGGCGGCTGCTCCCAAACCTGGCTGCAGAAGGGATGCACCTCCCGGAGAAAAAGCCACCCTCCTTCCTGGAATCAGCTGCCCCTGGAAATCCAACATAAGCTCCACGTTTGATGGTCTAGAAATCGCAAGCTGAGCCCCAGGCGCAGGGAGCCAGGCCGCCCTCGCAGTTCCGTGGCCGGGTCTATGGCCCCAGGAAGTGTGGTGCAGACGTTGGGGAGTGGCCGCCCACTCTTCTGGCCAATGACAATGCAGCCGGCCCGAGCAGCCCTCCAGGCCAGACAAGGAGCCTTTACCCTGCGACCCGTCCCCACATTCACGCATTCCAGCATGTTCCTTAACGTGGTCCTTCCTCGGGGCCAGAACCTCTGACGGACACACTCACAGGCCACTCCGGGGGCCTCCTGGGCCAGCGTGGCTTCCCCAGGTGGGGGTGGGGAAGACGCTGTGTCTCTTCTCTTGCTGTCAGGGCCAAGGCCTGGCCTTGGACCATCCTGCCGCAACTTCTTGTTAACGTGCCGTCTCTCTGCACCGTATCTGCTCATCAGCCGCAGGGCAGAGCCAACCCTCCGCTCCTGGGCGCAAGAAGGAGCAGCCGAGAGTGAAGGGCTCGCCCCCAGAACCTTGTCTACCCCCCTGAGTCTGTAAATGGGTTCCGCGCACCTTCTGCACCCCTGGCCCAGCCGCCCCTCCCCGGAGTGATGCCCTCCCACTTCCCAGGCCTAAGCGAGGCCCCTTCCTCCACTCTGGGGTCCTGGGGGGCGTGGCTGGGTCCGTCCTGCCACAGCGTCCCTCATTAGCTCGGGTAGTGGGAGTGAGTTCTGGTCCTTGTAGCCAGGAGGGTGCTGTGGCGACAGAGGGTTTGAGGGGCCTGGGGACTGTGTGTTAGGGCCTCGTGGGCGTCAGGCCTGTGGGCGCCCGTCGGCGTCGGAGACCCCTGCCTCAACGCTCACGAGCAGTTCCAGCTCCTGTCCAGCTCACACCACATCCTCCCTCCTCATTAGAACCACGCTGAAGGCCCACCTCCTCCAGCAAGTCTTCCCAGATTAGCCCCGGCCATCTCTCATTGATATTACATCTCCAAAGCAGCCGTTCTTTTCAGTACTGATGGCAAATGGCTACTGTTGGTTGAGCACATTAGAAGCCACTTCCATGTCAGTACTTAAGGTGCCTCACAGCCCTGGCTGGTGTGGCTCAGTGGATTGAGTGCCAGCCTGTGAACCAAAGGGTTGCCAGTTTGATTCCTAGTCAGGGCACATCCTGGGTTGCGGGCCAGGTCCCCAGTAGGTGGCACTAGAGAGGCAACCACACACTGATGTTTCTCTCCTACTCTTTCTCCCTCCCTTCCCCTCTCTCTAAAAATAAATAAATAACATCTTTAAAAACTTTTCCCTGTGAGGTGAGTACTGGACTATAATGCCCACTTTACAAATATGGAAACTGAGTCAGAGAGGTCCAGCAACTCGGCTTAGGCCCAGACACAAATGACCAGACCTGTGTGGCTGGGCCCCCAGGGCCTTTTCCATGTGTTTTGGCCTCAGCTGTGGGCAGCCCGCTGCCTGCCCAAGAGGTGGGAGGGAAGGGAGACACAGGGGAGGGCCCCTCTGTGGAGGGCTGCCCGGTACGCACCCACTTGGCTGCAATGATGAGAACAGCTGTGCCCACGGGGCCTGAGTACACCCCGTAGCCCCGGCGGTCATGGTAGATTCGGACGGCGATGGTCAGCACGCCGAACATCACCCACGTGGACCTCCTGGGTTCGTCGAAGTCAGCCAGTGCTGGAGGGGCCGGGGACAGAGACCGGGAGAGGAGAGTGGCCTCCTTGTCCCCCACCCCCAACCCCGGCTGCGGCTCTCCTGGAGGTGTCTCTTAGGGGCCCAGCTGTGGCTAGTAGCCCTGCCCCTCAGCTAGCAGGACCTCAGGCCCAGCCCAGTGCCCTGGAGGCCTGGATGCCAGCTGCCTGAGGGCAGAGCCAGGCTTCCCCATGGACGCCGCGGGACTGGAAAAGAAGCCGTTTTGTAGGACGGCCAGGAGGAAGACGCAGACCAGAGGCAGACGCGAAACATCAGGGCCTCCATAGGGCCTGTCACTGACAGGAGGCCCGCACAAAAAGGACCATGTCCCAACTCCGCCACAGGCAGCGGGAAGCAAGACAGAGCTGCAGGGCCGTGTGCGTGGGGTGAGTCGGCCTTCACACAAACCCAAGCTGAAAACCCTGAGTCACGTGTGTGAAGCCAGGTCTTGGGGGCAAACCCCAACGGTGAACAGGGTTCTCCGGTTGAAAGACGGGGTTGGGGGAGCGCTCTGACACCTCCTCCACTGCGTAAAGTCGTCATCACAAGCCCTTGTCGGGTGCGTACTTTCAAAAAGGGGTGAAAAACAGGAATCCGGGCCTTCGAGAACCGCCTTCCTTTTCAGAGACTAGGCCCGCCCCTGAAGCCCGGGAGAGGGAGGAGGTTCTCCGAGGGCGGGTGGGGGAGCAGAGGCAGCGGGCGGGGTGGGCAGCCGGGCTTCGGTGAGGGGCGCCACTCACCCATCAGGGAGACCCACATGCTGAGTGCCGTCCCGTAGACGCTGAAGTACTCCAGGATGTCGTGACGCAAGAAGCACAGCATCGCCAGGCCGGGCCCGTCACAGGCGTGGTAGAACTGCCGGAAGGCCCAGGCGGTCAGTGACGGGCACAGCGCTGAGCCCGGCCCTGCCCGCCGGGGGCCGGGCCCCTGACGGGCTGGGAGACCTTGGGCAAAGTCACCTAATGGCTGCCTCTGTGAAGTGGGGGCCTTGCTGGCGGCTGCCCCCAGCGGGTCATGTGGCCCGGAGCTGGGGGTTACTCGGACGAAGGCTGCGGAGGTCCCTTCCACACCAGGGTCCCTGAGCCAGGTCCCTCTCCCTGACCTTTGGATGCGAGGCTGACGCCTTTGGGGGGGGGTGCCAATCTGCTCTTCAGCAGCCTGGGGGACCTTTCCCTCCATAGTTTACCCCTTTGGTGACTGGGCTGCCCCTCGCCCCTCAGTGGGATTTCTCAGAGCCGACTGGGCTTTGCTGACCATCCCCCGAGAGGTAGGTCGGGGGTGGCGTCGGAGGTCTGCGTTTCGGGCAGGGTTTGGGGCCGGTGCTGAGGCTGCCGGTGGGGAACCCGCTCTGAGAACCAGCAGTCTGCCGCTCTCCGCATCTGTCTCTTTCAAGGGCGGGAAGCTTGAAAAGCACGTGCTGAACACAGCCACCTGGCGTCCTCGCCGTTGTCCCACCGATCAAATTTAAATAAATTTAGAGAGAGGAGTGGGGGTGGGGAGAGAGCGAGAGAGAGACAGACAGACAGACAGACAGACAGACTTCGACTGGCATTCCGCTTCCGGCGCTCTCACAGGCCGGTCCATGTGGGCGCCCGGACCTGGGGCCAGACGTTAAAGCAAAACGCCCGCAGGGAGTATTTTCAAAGCTGCCAGCTTCTTTCTGACAGAAAACAACTCCCCTTTCGGGTACACATTTCCTCATGCTAGGTAATATTTAATTACATGACATAATTATTTTGACAAGTCCCACAGCACAGACAAGCTGGGGACCAGCACAATGGACCCTTGATGAGCCTGGCCCAGCAGGAGGGAGGGGGTGGACAGGCAGCAGCCCGTCTGGGGGCCCCGGGACGGCTCGGGGTCGCCTGGTGTGTGGGGCCAGCAGGGATGGGCTCACAGCTCCTACTGGCTGCAGCCGCAGGCGACCTGGAGTGCAGGTGCACCTGGGAGGCCTTGCTGGGGGCAGAGCATCCCGACGAGGCAGAGACGGCCCCTCAGCTCCAGCCAGCCCCACCCGATGTTGCATTCTGGATGCCGCACGGTTTGAAGTGATACTGGCAAAGAAGAGGCTAGGGGAGCAAGCAGGCAGTGTCTGTGATTGAGTAGCTAGGGAAATATCAGCTTCAGGTGGGGTACGATCAAGGGGTGCAATCCCTGTGGCACAGAGGAGAGAGGAGGCTGCTTGCCCCTACCCATGGCTCTAGGCCAAGCCTTGCCCTATGAGTGACAGGGATGTCCTCCTCCCCGCCTGCCCCTCCTAGAACCACACCCCCGCCCCCACACCCCAGTTCCCCGCCCGCTGCCCTGCACCCCACACCTCCCCTCTGTGGCGCAGACCCTCGTGCACACCTGTAGACTGAATCGCTCTGCCATTCTGGGCAGGGTCCGTGCCCCGCCCCACCCAGAGCGGAGTGTGCCCGCCTCCTCCTGGCCGTGACCAGCGCCCTGTAGCTGGTGCTCAGCAAGCCTCTGTCATGGGGGGCAGGGTCCGGGAGGCAGGGACCAGAGCAGTTTAAGGAGAGCTGGTCTGGGAGCCCCACTCCGGGCCCCTGCCCTCCGTTGGACAGGTGGGCAGCTGAGGCTTCCCGCCATCTTTGGGTGCAGGGGGCAGGCCCAGCCCTGGGAGGGTGCTGTCGAGGCAGGGTGCGGCTGCGGGAGAGCGCACAGCCTTTGGAGGCCAACCCAGTGGGTCCTTGCCTTGCAAGCTCGGGCAAGTGGCTGACTGCTCGGGCCCCCTCTGTCAAACGGGGACAAGAAAAGCCGCTTCGTGGGGCGGGCCAGGTGCTCCGTGTGACACAGCACAGAGTCCAGTGTGGAAATGGCATTTGTCCTGGAGGGTCCTGGTCAGGACACAGGCGGACTTCATGGTGATGCTGGGAGGGGCTCCCGGAGAAAGGGGCTGAGTGTGGCTTAGAGGCCTGAGAACATTTGTCACAGGAGGCAGCTGCCCCTGCCACTCTGGGTGGGGCAGGGCGGGCCTCTGAGGGTGGTGGGGAGGCAGCTGTGGGACCAGCCCAGCCCCTGTGGGGACAGGCGGTGCCTGCGGTTTGCTGGGCTGGGTCCAACACGGGCCTGGGGGACGAGACCCCTGGCGCCTGTCCCCGGCCCTGACTCCCTTGTCCTGCGTCCACTCTGTGCCTCCACTTCTCACCCATCACGCTGACTTCCTCTCCCAAGCCGGGGCCCCGAGAGGGGAGTGGAATGGCCCTCTGGAAAACGCCGAGGATGAGCCAGGAGCTCAGGAGCTCGCCTGGTGCTTCCTGGGCGCACAAGTCTCAGCACCCCCGGGACTCGGTGTGTTCGCCTGACAGAGGGGCCGTCACGGTCCCAGGCTCACGGGGTACAGAGAAGCCTAACCAGGCTCTGTGCGCGTGGCACCCAGCAAACCCCCACCCCGGGCTCTGGCTCGTGGTCGGTGCCCTTGGAGCTAAGGTCTCTCCCACCCAGAGGTGGGGCCCTGAGACGCCGGGAATGTGGTTCCACTCAAGGATCCACTACAGAGGCAGACAGATGACTGGTCAGACAGACAGATGGAGAGACAGAAGCTAGAGGGATGGACGGAGGCAGAGACACACAGAGGGTCCGAGGAAGATAGCTAGAGAGGGGACAGGGATGGGACTCCAGGAACTGAGAGGCAACCAGACACAGACGAAGAAAAAGAAAGAAAGAAAAGATACACCCAGAGAGAAACAGAGAAACCAGTCAGAGAAACACAGAGGGGAAGAGACCCATGGGGAGACGGGGTGGGGTGTGGGGGCCGAGGAGAGGGAGAGGGAGCTCCGAGACGGTCCCCCAGACACGTAGAAAGAGAGAGAAGGAAGGACCCAAAGAAAGAGAGGCAAGTGCCCGGGAGCAGGGCCCTGCTGAATGGGGGCCAGCTCCGGACTCTGCAGTCGGACTCACGGGCCTTGCACTCCCCCCAGGCCTGCTCACCCCCTCCCGGGCCTGGCTCACTCGCCCTCCCAGCTCAGCTGCCCTGTTCTCACCGCTGGGAGAGGAGTGGGGGAGGGGACCCTGGAGCCACACTGGCCTGAAGTGGCCGGCCAGTGGCAAGGAAGGGGCACCCCGAAGGGCTTGTCCTCCACGGACCGCACCTGGTCTACCATGGGGCCTCACTCACACCAACCTCAGAGTGACCGCCTGGTGCCAGTGGGGAAACTGAGGCCCAGAGGGGTGTCGTGGCCCCCCCACACCCCTCTCCTGGTCTTGGGGCTTTTTCTTTCACTTGGAAATCACTTTTCTTTAGCACAAAATACAGGAAGGAGCTGGAGGACAGCCCCCACCTGTGGGACAGCCCCCCCCCCCCAGACTCACCGCCACGAAGAACATGGTGAAGAGGTAGACCATGGCTTCCATGTGGAAGCGCCTCTTGGCAGCGATGCTGACGGTGGGGAGAAAGGCCAGGCTGCTGAGAGTGGGCAGGAGCAGTTTGGCCACGAGCGTCCCCATGGGCCGGGGAGGGAGGCACTGGCTGGGGAGGAGCGGTGGCTGCAGGCCTCCCAGGTCCCCGGGGCCGGGAACACCCAAGGCAGGAGAGGCTCCGAGGGCAGCTGTGCAGTACACGCCCGCACGGGAGGCCGGGATCTGAGGGCGCAGGCCGAGCGGCACGAGCAGAGGGTCCGACAGCTGACAGCCACGTGATCAGCACTTGTCTCTGAGGTTTCAGTTTCTTAGTTTTATTTTTTGAGAGGCCAGAGTTAATTCAAGGAGACCATACTTCTGTTTCAGAGGCAATGACCTTGGAGCATGATCTCCAGCTTCCCGCCACTTTCCACACTGGCCCTCTCCCCAGGGCACTTGGGAGCCCGGGGCAAGGGGGTCAGGGGACCCGGGCTGGAGTCACCTGTTCACGGCAGCGAGAGGCCAGAGAACCCAGGCTGAGCCACGTCTAAACACTGGAAGGACCTTGTGGGTGAGTTTCACGTGTTACCAGCCCCTGTGTGCTTCTCACTCGCCTGCTCCTTCCCTCTTGGGTTTCCTTGGTGACCGGACTCCTAAAACTGACACCCCATTCTGCTTGGTTACCCGGGAAGTCCACAGACCCCGGCATCTGTGAAGGGCGCTGCTTGCCTTCTCAGCATTCCTAGCCTTCCGGAAATTACCTTCCCTTCTTGCAAGAGGTCTTGGGGGAGCTGTCAGGCAGGTGTCCCCTTGTTCTCCGGCCAAGGAATGAGGGGTGTGTGTGGGCCACCCGGGCGGACTGGCTCCCTGGAATGATTGGGAGCCTGGTTCACTGGTTTGTTGGTTTCAGCAGAAGAACAGCTTTTGTTCCTGTTTCCTTTTGTTATTTTTTATCATGACAGGGTGCTCTCTGATGACGCCCCACGCGGACACAGGCACAGATCTGAAGCATGCAGCGCGATGACTTTGGACGAGTGCACACAGGTGTGTGACCACCACAGCGTCCCCACCACCCCGGGTGTCCCTGGTGTCCTTTGCAGGGACTCGCGGCCACTGAGGCACCTCGGTCATGGCTTTGGCCTTGCCAGTTCTGGAACGCCCCACAGAGGGACAGCGAGCACTTTGGGGGGCTGCATTCTTTCACTGGAAATCCCTGAGGTCCCCCCACATTGTGTCAAGCGTCCCATTCCTGTGGTTGCTGGGCCGGCAGGGGTCTGCTGTGTGGAGAGTCTGTCCCTCTGGGCGTGGAGCCTGGCGTGCGGGGACCGCCGGAGCGAGGCCAAGAGGTGCTGGCACCTCTCAACGCCGCAGACAGAGGCTGTGGCCGGTCCCCTGGCTCCGTCCGAGGCCCGGCGGCTCCCCTCCTCCCTCTGGGAGTGCCTCGACCTTGCCAGAAATCTTATTCGTGTCCGGAGTTGTCCAGAGCTGTCTCTGCTGTTCGCTGTGAGCGGTCCTGTGAGCCATCCTGCAGCTCGAGTGCCTGCCTAGCCCCTGCAGCCCCCGGGCAAGCTCCGGCCTTTCTGGAGACCGCAGGGCCCTCTGCACCCTGCTCTGCTCCCTGCCACCCCACCCCTGGCCCACAGCACACCCGTCTCCACCAGCCTCCCGCCTCCCCTTCGAGAACATCCATCCGTCCAAGGGGAAGGCTCCCCACCACATTGGGCAGGCCAAGGTGCCCACTCGCTCCCATCCCAATGCCCACCACTGGCAGAGCTGTGGGCCTAGGCTTGCTCTGCTTGTGACTGCGCGGGGCTTGCCAGCCAGCTCACTGTCCTGGCCCTCGGCGGCCGAGCCGGCCCCTGGCAGGCATTCAACCAGCACAGCTGAATGAGTGAAAAGAATGAATGAGGATCGGGGCGGGTGGGGGGGCCCGCTATGCAGTTTGGTCTGGCGCTCGGAGCCCAGTTCCCTTTCCAAATGGGGAAACCAGATCCTGCCCTGTGTGCGGCTCGGGGTGAGAGGCAGGCGACCCCCTTCGGCCCGTCGGAGAACCCTGATTGCCCCTGCCCCCTGCCGTCTGCCCCTCAGCTCCTGCTCACCCCCAGCCCCCAGCCGCAGCCCTGGCTTCCAGCAGGAGCAGACGACGTGTGGGGAGGAAATGCGATTAGATGCCAGGTGTTAGCAGAGAACTCTCTGGAGCCATAAACCCTGCTCAGAAGCGGGGAAACATTCCACAGTTGGTTTTGTGCGTGAGTGAGTGAGTGTGTGTGTGTTTTTCAGCTGTAAACTGCAGGGAGGGGAGCCAGAGAACGGGGTGGGGGGCGTGCTGGAGGGAGGCCAGAGTGGTTGCCCGTGTGTTTGGGTGATTAAGGAGGAAGGGGATGAGGAGGGACTGCCCCAGAGCAGGGAGACAGGTGGCTGGGCCCGGGGCACCCCCAGGAGCCCCTGCGGGAAGTCTGGGCCTCGAGCTGCCATTTAAGGTGGGGAGCCGGAGTGCAGAATGGGGGTGGGGAGGCCTGCGTGTGACTCCCATCTGAGACCTGGCCGAGCGGAGACAGACCAGCTGGTGGGGGAGAGGCGTCCAGCTCTGACCAGGACCGAGATGACCCTCAGCTCTCCCCGGAGCAGGGGAAGCGATTGGCCCAGGGAGCTGGGACCGGGGAAACCGAGTGGAAGAGACAGGCCAGCTGCTTTGGGGGCGGTGCTGCCTCCGGAGGCACAGGGTGGGGGGCCGGGACGGGGCTGGGCTGGGAGCCGACTCAACCTGGGCAGGCGCCGAGCCAGCAGGGACGTGAGCTGGCAGCCCCTGTCCTCCCCATGCATCTGCGGCCTCCGCCTGCCAGCTGCCTTCGACGGTCCCCACCCCCCACCCCACCTCACCTGCTCCTGCTTTGGCCAAACCAGACCCCACAGGCAGCACGCCTGCCTTTGGCCAGGCCACCCCTACCGAGCTGGCCTCCCCTGCTCAGATGTGGCCCTCCGCCTTCTCTGACCCCCCGGTGGGGTGTGTCTCCCCCTTCTCCTCACCCCCACGGCCCTGTGTGTGTCTTGAAAACCGCTTACACACACAGACATTTATTCAGCGCTGGCCATGTGAGGGGCTCTGGGCCAAGCCCTCCTCCTCCTCTGTCCCGTTGAGCCCTGTCCGCAGCCAGGGGTGGGGCAGGTCCTCTGCTCTCCCCATGTCCCCGGGGGGAGACTGAGGGCCAGAGAGGCACGAAGATGGGCCCTGGGTGCCCACGTCCAGTGTAGCACGCACAGGGACCAGCACCTCAGACACAGTGGCCTGGCCTCCCCTCCCAGCCCCTGGGCCCTGTGGCATCCCTGCTCTGCCCAGCAGGTGGCATCAGTCCCATGGGGACCCAGCAGGGGCCAGTCCTGGCTGGGGGTGCCCTGGGTGGGGCAGCCGCCGCGTGGGGAACGGGCGCAGGGGCCCACCTGCCTGAGCCCCCTTGTCTCACCCTCGTTGGCCAGCAAAGCCTGGTTTATGGAGGTGCTGAAATGCCTGGAATGCCACCCGCCCCTGGGACAGCTGCCTGTCTGCTCTGCCCGGCCCCGGACTGCTGGGCCAGCTGCTGCGTCTGCGTCCTCCATGTCTGGACATCCGCCCACAGCTCTGGTCACCCCAGAGCACAGCGGCCCTGGGGGCTCTCCGTGTCGGGGCCCCTGAAGGACCCCCCTGCACCTGGTGGGCAGCGGTCTGGGCTTTGGTGCTCCAAGCCCCTTCCACAGGGTCCGCGGCCTGGGCTGCCGCCTGTGGCCTTTGACCTGTGCACGTGATGGGCGTGTCTGTGCGTGCACCTGGCCTTGTGGCAGCCGTCATGTGGTGTCATCAGCTGCTGGCTGAACAGCAGCTGCTCAGGAGACCCCAGCTCCTGCACACCTGCCAGGTGAGCCAGGTGGGGGGGCCCCACCCCTTCCCACCACCTGGGCCTCAAGACCTTGCCTGCACATGCCGCTCCCGCGGTCCCTGCCACAGTGGGTGCCGCGTGCGCGGCTGAGCTGAGTGGGGCGGGCCTCCAGGAAGTCCACCCCAAGTGTCAGGCAGAAAGTCCCTGGAGGGCACCCCCCCAGTGCCACGGGGGTCCTCCCCAGCGAGCCTGGAGGAGGGGCTGTCGGGAGCCCAGGGGCAGGACCAGGGCGGCTTGTCTACGTTGCACATCCCGGCTGCTGGGCGCCGCCCTTCATGGAGTCCGTTACCTCGGTGTGGAGAAGGGTGAGGCAGAGAGGGGACAGAGCTCCTGGGGACCCAACCTGTCCTTGGCAACAGGCGTGTTGTTGGGGAGCCCTTGTGAGCAGCAGACAGGCCTGAGGGCTCCTTCAGTTTCGCTGAAGTGACACCGAGCTCTCGGCTGTCCCTGCCAGAGCTGCTCTGGCAGCAAGGCTGGCGCGACCCTCTGGGCAGGCCCTGGGCACCTGCCGCACAGACACAGCCCCGGCCAGCCCACTGTCCCCTCTCCAGCAGCAAGCTGACATCCCAGCCACGCCAGGGCTTCCCACGGGTTCTCCTTGCCCTAGATCTGGGGACAAAGGAGCCTCTTTCTTGAAGATTCTCAGGGCAAGAGTGCTCTACCCCTCCTCCCGCACCCGGAGTCCCCACACTTGAACTTCAGCACTGGGCCTAATAGAGCTCCTGGCTGAGAAGCAGGACAGGAGGAGACTAAGAGTCCCTTTCGGGCTCCTGCCGCCCACCGCTGGGGTCTGCCAGGGTTTCTTCCTGAGGGTCCGGCCCCCGGGGCCCAGGCTGGGTGCTCGTGGGTAGGGGGTGGTGGGCTGCTGGGGCTGCCGTCTGGGGCCTGGCCCTCTTCTGGGCCTGGCCAAATGGTTCCTTGGTGGCCCAGTCCCCGTCAGGTGCAAGAGCTCAGCTGTCCCAGGCCCTGGGCCTCAGCCGAGAGGAGGACAGGAAGGCCATTGGGGGTAGGGGCAGAGACGGGCTACCCTCTGGGCCTGACCGACTGGCTTCTGCGTGCCGGGGTGGGGCCCCCTTCCCATGGGCTCTGGACCATGTCTGGGGACCCTCTGATCTCTGCTCTGGGCTGTGTAGGACTGGGCCGGCCATCCCTTGGCCCACTGTGCCCTGCCCCTGCCCCAGCCCCTCCCCCTGAGCCTTCCTCTGACCCCTACCTGTTTTGTTTTATTTTTTAAAGATTTTATTTATTTATTTTTAGAGAGAGGAGAAGGGAGGGAGAAAGGGAGGGAGAGGAACATCAATGTGTGGTTGCCTCTCGCGCCCCCCCTACTGGGGACCTGGCCCACAACCCAGGCATGTGCCCTGACTGGGAATCGATCCAGCAACCTTTTGATTTGCAGGCCGGCGCTCAGTCCACTGAGCCGCACCAGCCAGGAGCTCCACCCTGCTTTCCCAGGCCCCTCCTCTGCTTTCTGCACCCATGTGCCCGTTCCCCTGTTTCCCGGCCCCTCCTTAGACGTCCGGAAAGCTCTGGTGGAAAGACAAGCTGCTTCCTAAAAAGCAGGTGTCCACGGCACCCCTCCCCAGCCAGGGCCTGGCGGTGACAGTGTGGGCAGTTGGAGGGGCCACTCCACCGCCACAGGGAGCTCTGCTTGGGGAGAGTAGAGGGCACACCACGCCCTCACCCCCAAAGGATGAGGAGGCCTGGCACCAGGAGCGGCCTGACACGCCTATCCCTTTGTTTATTGAGCGCTTACTATATGCTGTCCACCCCCCGCCCCCGCCCAGAGACGCTGAGGATGTAGGCCCTACTCTGCTGGGGGTACAAGGGACACCGCCACAGCTCGGGGAAGGTGATTCCGGCCCAATATGAGCAGCCAAAGCAAAGTGCTGGGGATCCTGGGGGCTTCCTGGAGGAGGTGGCCTTGGAAGATCATCTGGGAGTACTGAGCATGTACAGATGGGGGTACAAAAGAAGGGCTCCAGAGAGGGGGACAGTAGCTAAGACGGGGGGGTTGAAATCATTTCTCTCAGTGACTCAGCAGGGAGCCGGGGCACTGTTTGGTTTGTAGGAGGGGCGAGGCCAGGAGGTAGTGACCGGCAGACTCGTGGGGCCTGGTGCAACACGTGGGCTTCCTCCTTCACAAAGTGGGACAAAGCTTTCTCTCCCCTCCACATCCTCTCCCATTTATTTATTTTTAGAGAGAGGGGAAGGGAGGGAGGGAGAAAGGGAGAGAAACATCAGTGTGTGGTTGCCTCTTGTGCACCCCCTACTGGGGACCTGGCCCACAACCCAGGCATGTGCCCTGACCGGGAATCGAACTGGCAACCTTTTGGTTCACAGGCTGGCACTCAATCCACTGAGCCACAGCAGCCAGGGCGTATTTTATGTTAATGTTTGCTCCTTTGGGCACAAGGATACACTCAGGGCTAGTGGCTGGGAGCCCACCTCAGGACTCAGGGGGTCCTGGGTCCCTGGGGGGCGGAGAGCAGCCGAGGACCTGCCCTGTGAAGGCCGAGGCTCCTGGTCCGGCTGCAGGCTGCTTCGCTGTACCGCCCCACCTGGAGTCGCATCAAGAACATGAATTCAGGGATGACGCTATTAGGACTTCCTGCAGAGCCTGAAGCCCGCGCGTGGCCCCTCTGTGCTCAGCCGTGCTGGCGTCTGGTCACCTGTGGGGCAGCCAGCCTGGGGGCCCCAGGCACTTCATGTCCCTGCCTTAGAAGGCTGGCCAGGCGCTGGAGGTGGGTCCCAGGGTGTCCTGGGCCTGCCCGCAGGAGGGCTGTGCTGACCCTTTCTCTGTGGGGCTTCACAGCAGCTCCACACCCAGGCACTCACTCTTCATCCCCGAAATTCCTAGGGTTTCAGGCTCCTGGTGTCTCCCCAGAAATGCCCAGGCCACTGGTGGTTCAAGCACCTCCCCAAGCTCCCTGGGGGTCTGGAGTTTGGGGGCTCCCTGGTGGCACTTGGCGGGGAGGAGCGCAGCAGGCTGAGGCCATGCACCTGCAGGAGGTCCCCAAGCAGGGTGGGTGCTGGGGGCAAGCCTGTCTTCCAGACTCCATCTGGTGGGCAGGCAGGTGGCTGTGGGGTCCTCCCCCATTAGGCACCCTGCTGTCAGCTGGATGGGGAGCTCTGGTACTGGGGTGCAGGACCCTGGGCTAGGCGGGAGGGGAAGGACGGGGCAGAGGCTTCCAGAGCAAGAGCGGCCCACCCTGGCCCACCCGCATCTGCGAGGGGTTGGGAGCATGTGTGGCGTCGTCTGCGCCGCAGCGTGCCGACCGCAGGGGGCAGTGTGGGCCTGGGTTCCACTGACCGTCCCAGGGGCCCTGGGAGAGCAAGACGACTAAGACCCGCCTCCCTGGAGTTTCTGGGGATAGGCGGGCTGGGGGTAGGGGATGAGAGTGACAGCCACCCCCCACCCCCGACAGAGAGTGGGGATCAGCAGGAGCGCTGGGCTCCCTGAGAGGCCCCTTGCCGGGTGTGTGGCCGGGAGCATCACTCAGTCTTGGTGCCTCAGTCCCTCCATCTGTGAAGTGGGGGTGACGGAGACAGCAGCCTCAGGGCTTTGGGAAGAGGGAGGCGAGGTGCAGGGCAGTGGGCGCCGCTGTTCCCGCTGGCTGTCCTCCTCCCTGTCGGTCCTGCTGGCAGCCACAACTCAGGTAGAGCTTTCCCAGGGTGGGATCCTTCTCAGTGGCAGGGAGGCCGCTGAAGGAGATGACACACTGCCTTTGGGCAGCGGCACAGAGGGACAGAGGGGGCTTTCCGAGGGCCACTGCAGCGCTGAGAGGGGCGATGGGAGAAATGGCTCAGGTGGCCCGACCAAGGCCTCCCCTGCTTTCACCCAGGCCCGCCCCCCCACCATTTGGAGGGGCCTCTGTGTTCCAGGAGGTGGGCCTGGGGGGCCCGGAGAGCAAGGGGGTGGTCCCGGCTCGGCTTCAGGGGCAGCCCCACAGAGGCTGGGGTCTGCCTGGTTCCGGAGGGCTGGAGAGCGATGACCTCTCCATCCGGGCCCCACGCTCTGACTCAGCAGGGACATGGGCCTGGGGCTCTGTGCCTGGCCTGCCCAGGGCTGCCCAGCCACTGTGCCCCGCCAAGCTGCTGTCCAACATCCTCACAGTTCCCCACGCCTGCCCCCGCTCACCCTGGGCATCTTGGCCATCTGGTCAGTGGGCTGTGGCCATTTCAGTCCGTTCCCTGGAGCCCTTGACGGGACTCTCCTGGGTCTTCCTCAGCCCCTCCCCCTGCGTAGGCCTCTGCTTCCCAGGAGACCCCTGTGGAGCCCACCTGGGTGAGCTTGGAGCGTGGTGTCCCCTCTGGACCTCGGTCTTCCCACCTGTGACATGGGGCCATCAGTCTGTGTGTATTGGATGGCCAGGGCTCCGTCCTAGGGGGTCCCCGGGGTCAGGCCCCTCTGGGGGCAGAAACGGGCCAAGGCTAGGCCTGTTCTGTGACCCCAGGCTAGAGGTCCCTCCATCTGGACACCCGGCAACACCACCCTGAGTCCTGGACCCAGGCAGGCGGCCTCCCTGCTCGCTGCTCCCGGGCCGAGCCGCCGTCAGCAGGCAGCTGGGCCGGCCTGGCTGGGCTCCAGAGGCGCGGAGCGGGTTAAAGTGTGCGCCAGGCCGGCGGCGGCGGGCGGGGGAGCAGCCTGGTGGGAAGTGTGAGATCCTCCCCGTCTGCCTGACAGCTATAAAGGCGGCTGCGCGCCGCCACTGGGCTGCGCGCCTCCCTGGGAACCCCTCTCGTGGGTGCTCTTTGAAGTGGAGGAGGGCGGGGAGCAGGAGGAAGGGGACAGGCAGCCCGCCGCTCCGAGGCACACCTGGCGCCGCCCGCCCCCCCTGCCGCCCGGCCCCCCTCTCCAGGAGGACAACCTGCCGACCCGGGGCAGGTAGGTCGCCTCCAGCTGTCCTGCGTCCCACTGCGGCCCTCCCCGGGTGTGACAGGCAGCCCAGAGCCGGGAGTATCCCCCGGCCCCTCAGCTGTGTGTTATGTAACAGGAGGAGGGCCCCGTGGGGAGGGGTCCAGACCCGCGGGGCACGTTGAGGGTGGCCCTCGCTTCCAGCCTCGGGTGCCTGAAGCTCTCCTTTGCGCGGCTGTCGAACCTCTCCCGCCGGCCGGTGGCTGTTTTTGAACCCCAGGGAGGGCTGGATCCCGCATGCGCTGGCCCTGGCCTGTAGCCAGCGGTGTCTGGGCCTTAATGAAAACCAAGTGCGAGGCCGGCTCAGCACCTGTCTTCAGCCCGCAGGCAGGAGCCGAGCGCCCATTAGCCAATGGGACCTGGGAGGGGGCTCCTTGGGCCTGAGGCTGGGGAGGGGGATGCGGCAAAAGCCTGTGGGGGAAGGGTGCAGACGGGTAGGGAGGGGAGGTGGTGGTGGGGGAGGTGGGGGTTCGAGGGCCCCAGCCGCATTCTCCGGGGTGCATTACTGTCTTGCCCAGGGCAGAGACACTCTCGGGGTGCCAGGGTGGCGTTGGCGTAGCACCTGAGGATCCACAGGTGCTCAAGCAGCAAGGGAGTGGGGGGTGTCGGAGGAGGGGGGCGGGTGTAGAAGAGCTGGCTTTGGGACGGCAGGGCTAGGGGACTTCCACCCTGTCTTTCCTGGAGTGAGCTGGTGTAGGGGATGAGGCCAGGGTCTGCTCTGGGCTCCCAAGGCTAGCCTGCCGCTCTGCTGTGTGGCTTTGGGAAAGTTGGCTCCCCTCTCTGGGTTCCAGGCTCCAGGGGGGTTTGGTGGTTTCTGAAACCCCTTCTCCAACCTGCTGGCAAGTGACACTAAGGACCTAAGACAGACTCTAGACAGAGGTCACTAAAGCCCCCAGCCCCCTGCGGCCACCATCCCTCCCTTTGGGGGACAGAGGTAGGAGGCTCCCCAAGTAGGGGGGGGTCAAGTGGCGTTTGGGGCGGGGGCCCTGGCTTCCTGAGAGGGAGACTGTCCCGTGACTCTGGGCCCTTCATGCTCTGCCCTGCAGGGGCACGGGCTCTGCCTGAGATCCCCGAGGGGCCGGGGGGTAGGGGGAGCCGTGACCAGGGCAGGGAAGGGCCTGGTGGTACCTGGGGTGTCCATGGACTCACCCCTCAGACCGTCCTTCTCCCTTCTCGCCCATGGCCAGAAAGCACCGAGCTGGTAAATACCCCAAGGTGCTCCAGCTGGGCTGAGTCTCCGGGCCTCAGCTCCGCCACTGAGGACACAGCCTGGGCCCACAGCGGCCCCCCGGGAGCTCAGGTGTCCAGGGGCAGAGCAGGGCACATGACCCCAAGTGCCCCCAGACTGGGGGGGCGGGGCAGGAGGCGGGGAGGGCGGGGTGGGCCTGGCACATGCCCCGCCGTCCTGCGTCTCCAGCCCGTGGCAGACGTCTCCAGTCACTTCCCTCCCAGCAGGGCTGCTGGGCAGTCACTGCCAACCGGTCCCAGTTAGCCCCGTGGGCCTGGCAGTGGGTGGGCCCTGGTCAACTGACAGAGGAAGTGCGTCTGTCCTGGCGGTGACAGTGGCCTTGCTTCCTAGGATGGATGGCAGACTGCGTCCTTCTCACTGGGCCTGGTCCCTGCTGGCTGTGGTGCTCATGGCTGGTGGTGTGGCGTCCAGTGGGGCCACGGTGAGTGGGGAGTGTGGCCCCTCACCCAGAGGGGCTGGTGTCAGAGGGGTTGGGGGCCCTGCCCACAGTGCTAGGGACACGTGTGACAGGTGGTCAGGCCTGAGCGGGGCCTCTGGCCGCTCCAGAGCCCCCCAGGTCCAGTGGGGCGGGGCTGAGGGTGGTGCCTCCCCTCAGAGTGAAGTCCTGGAGTGGGGGGCGCACACGGGGAGGGCAGTGTCCCCCAGAACCCGGGCAGGCCTTGCACCACTCGGGAGGTAAGTGAGTCCTCAGGACCCTGCAGAGCACCTGGGATGGTCCAGATCTCAGATGGGAAGGGCCTGGGCGCACAGCGCCCCTCCAAGACCACCAGGGAAGGCCATCTAACCCCTGCGGGGCCTCTCGCCCAGGACAACAGCCCCATGGCCGACAGCCTGGAGGGGGGCCCGGATGCCACTGCCTACTGGTGGGGGGAGTGGACCAAGTGGACGGCGTGTTCCCGCAGCTGTGGTGCCGGGGTGACGTCCCAGGAGCGGCACTGCCTACAGCAGAGGTGCGGGGACTCAGAGGGGAGGGGGGACACTTCAGTGTGGGGTGCACGGGACAGGCCAGGGCGCAGTCTCCTCATTGGCCCTGTTAGGGACACGGCTCCCGAGGGGTGCCGGCCGGCGGCGTTCTGGGCGCACCCTGCTCCAAGGCATGGGGCACAGGCCTTCACGAGAAAGCAGGATCCCTCCCTAAGGCTCTGTCGGGGGCGGGGGGCGAGCCCCGGCCTTCTCCTCGGAAGGCCTGAGTTGAGTAAACGAGTGGCGCCACAGCTGCTGCCGGACAGGCCTGGGTTCGAGTGTGGCCTCTGCCACTTCCTAGAGGGGTGACCGTGGGCAAGTCCCACACCCCCTCTGAGTGCCAGCCCCCTCTGAGGGGCGGAGAGTGTGCGAGAGCCACCTGACATCTCTGAGAACACACGTGTGCGTGAGCTGCAGTGCAGGGCCGGCACACGGGCAACATTGTCGTCATTATCGTTAACCCTGGGTACGGGGCCCTGGGCAAGGGGACCCTGGGCGAGGGGATGGGGACGTAGAGGTGATCCCTGTACCGCCCCTCCCCCGGGAAGGGACCTCGAAACCCGCTCACGCTGCTTGAATCCCTGTGCAGGGAGCCTGGCTCTCATGGAGCAGCGGGGCTGAGTGTGGAAGCAGGACCGCTTGGTCAGAGTGGTCAGGGGAGGGGTGGGGGGCCAGCCCAGGGGCAGGAGCAGTGTGGGCACCTGCAGCTGGCTGCTCCCGGGACCAGCTCAGCACCCATGGCTTCCCGCCAGGAGGACGTCGGTCACGGGTGCTGGGAACAGGACCTGCACAGGCACGTCCAAGAGGTACCAGCTGTGCCGAGTACAGGTGAGGCCCTGCCCATCTGCCGCCCCCCCTCCCCGCAGGTGCCAGGCATCCTCTTGGACACTCAGTCCCCGGCCTGCCCCTTACATCCTGTGAGAAGGGGCCCTGGGTGAGGGCGCTCTCCCCACACCCAGTCAGGTGGGGCCACCCGCCGTGCCCTCCGGCAGGTGCAGGGAGCTCCAGGGTTGGGGTCTCTGCCCCCCACAGGTCCTCCACCAGGAGCTCCCTGGGGGACTGACAGTCACCAGGTGTCTTGTCCCCACCTGTGAAACACTGCAGCCCTCCCGCACCACCCTGAGGCCCGGGGCTAGCGTGAGGGTGCACGAGGGTGCTGAGGGCTCCGAGCTGCCCTTCTGCTCATGCTCACTGCATCCCGGAGCCAGCGAGACAGAGGTGGGGGGTGGGAGGCCGCCCCGGACTGTGGCCTCCTCCTGCTCAGCCAGGACAGGCAGGTCATGCGCCGAGCTCCTCCCCCACCCCATGTGCTTGGTCCCCAGGAGTGCCCGCCGGACTCGCGGAGCTTCCGCGAGGAGCAGTGCATCTCCTTCAACTCCCAGGTGTACGACGGGCGGCGGCACCAGTGGAAGCCCCTGTACCCCGGTACCTCACCCGGCCGCTGCGCAGGCACAGCGTGCGGGGCGGCCCCCCCACCCGATGGGTCAGCTCCTGGGGACTGTGGTGGGGGATACACTTGTCCAGTGGGTGGACAGGTGGGCAAAGTGGCCTGGACAGGGGCCTTGGGGAAGGTTGTGAGTCGTCCGGCAGCTGGTCTCTCCCGAGCGTGGGGTAAGTGGAGGGCAGCCAGGCTCAGCTGCGTGGGGCCATCCACTGGCTCCGACCTCCTGCGAGGGGGACTGTCCCCACCCACAGGGTGGCAGAGGCCAGAACTCACAGAGCGGGGGCTGGGTCAGACCACCTGCCCCTTGGTTCCTGCCTGCCGCCGGGATCCTGGGCCAGTCCCTTCCGCTCTCCAGGCTGGGGGGGCGTGCAGTCTCCGTGGGAGGGAGAAGGGAAGTCCCCGAACGCGTCCCACCACCCCTGAGGCCCTCCGTCTCCCCAGACGACTACGTCCACATCTCCAGCAAGCCCTGTGACCTGCACTGCACCACTGTGGACGGCCAGCGGCAGCTCATGGTCCCCGCCCGCGACGGCACGTCCTGCAAGCTCACAGACCTGCGAGGGGTCTGCGTGTCTGGAAAATGTGAGGTTGTTAAACACTGTAGCATGGGTGCCGCTGGTCTCACCGCGCAGGCCGCCCGGCGGCCCGCCGTGGCAGGGCAGCCCCAGGCCCGGCCTCCGCACCGTCCCAGCAGCCCTCTCCACCTCCCTTCCTGCAGCCCATCGGCTGTGACGGGGTCCTCTTCTCCACCCACACGCTGGACAAGTGCGGTGTCTGCCAGGGGGACGGTAGCAGCTGCACCCATGTGGTGGGCACCTACCGCAAGGGGAACGCCCAGCTCGGTAAGACTCTGCTGCTCCCCCTCCAGGGGCTTGTGGGGGACCTGTTTCCTACCTGCTGGGTGTCACTGTGCCAGCTCCTGCCCCTTGTGGGCCACCTGCTCCTCTACCCAGGCCTGGGGGCTGGCCAGGTGCTCTGTGCACCCCCCTGGGCTGGGAGTGACCAGCAGCTCTTTGTCGGATGCCTACTGGACAGAGGGTTAGGGTTAGCCTTTGTCAGCAGTTCAGGGAGCTGTGAGTGCCACACAGAAAGGGGGAAACTGAGTCACATGTCACCTCCTTGCCGCTGGCAGATCTGAGTCTGGGCACGCACATTTGGGAGCTTCCTGTTCCATGGAGTCCGTTTCTGATGGTGTGGGGGACCCCGGGCTAGGGGACGGCAGAGCCCGGGTCCACGCTGCGCATCTCTTTCTGAGCACCTACTGTGCGCCGGACACTGAGGCCACAGGGAGGTGCTAGGTAGACCAGGTTCACTCCCTCAGGGAGCCCTCGGTGTGGGGGGCGGGGGCTGGCCCTCTCATGGTCCTACTGCCACCCAGGGCTGCCGGGTCTGTGGTCCCACACGCTCACCCACACTCTTGCCCGCCCCCATCCATGTGTGTAGGCTGGGCGGTACGAGAGCTAAGGGAGCTCAGGCAGGAATCTCATGAGCTGGTTACTAATTTAAAAACCAATGTACATAAACTACCTTTGAATGAGCGATACTTAGAGTCACCACGTCCTAGTCATGCACCTGTGTCACTAGGACACGTGCACAGTGGAGACGCCACAGCAGCGGGTGGGCTGCCGGGCACCCCTTCCCACTCCGTCCCCGGTGCCGGCACGCTGGGGGCTTGCGTGGCCCCGGTGGGAGGGTTCGAACCGCAGAAACTGGCCACACTCTGGGTGAGAGCCTCCTGCCCTCCCTCCTGAAGAGCCAGGCGCTGACCACTGAGCCACTTGCCAGGAGGGATGAGCTCAGGGTCCTCAGGGGCCTAGGAAGGGGGCAGGACAGGGAGGAAGGGCGCCCGGTGCTGGCCTGTGGGACCAGCTCACCTGGGCAGGCAGGTGCCCACGGGCTCGACCACTTCTCAGGTGGGAACCTGCTGTGTGAGTGTCACACCTGACAGCCCTGGGTTTTGAGACCTGAGACCTACCCCCTGCCACCCCAGAAGGCATTTTCTGTCTTAGGCTTTAAGCATCTCTCTCCTCCTCCCCCCGGACCACTCCCCAGTGCCCACCAACAGCACTCCCATCCTCGGCCCCCACTCCTCACAGTCTCCAGCCCCTCGGCTGCAGGGTCTCTGTGGGGGTCCCCCAGCTGCCTCCCCACTGGACAGGGGGGCCTGGACGACAGGCCCTGAGCTGACTTCGTCCAGGGGCCTCGTCCTTTCTCATCCACGTCTGGTGCAGATGAGGAAACTGAGGCCTGAGGCCTTCAGCAACTTCCGCAGGGTCATCTTGGGGGTGTCTGGTAGGGCGGGGCCCAAGTCTTTTTGGCTCCAGCAGACGTAAGGCCGCTGTGTGCCCTCGGTGCCCCTCGGGAGGGGCCGGGGCAGGTACCGATGAGTGCCGCTGTGGCTTTGGTAAGAAATGGCAGGGAGCCTGAGGGAGCCTGGACTCCAGCCTGGGCGGCGGCCAGCCCTCAGGTGGCACCAGGGGCTTCAGCAGGACCCTGGACCTGCCTCTATTTAGCTAGACAGGCCCCCCCAGGAGCACAGGAAGGGGCGCCACCAGCTGTTGCCTTTCCAACTGAGGGGCAGCGGCCACAGCCAGACCCGCTGCTCACCATCCTTCACCATCCGCCAGGTTACTCTCTGGTGACCCACATCCCGGCTGGCGCCCGAGACATCCAGATCGTGGAGCGGAAGAAGTCCGCCGACGTCCTGGGTATGTCTGTGTGGCCCAGGAGGCTGCCTCACCGGGCTTGTGGTTGAGCACGGGGCCCTGCGCCTGGGCAGAGAAGGGTCCTTTCCTGCAGAGGAGGGCGCGCTGCTGGAGCCGGAGCCCGGCCTGGTGCGTGTTGCGGGTCTTGGGGAAGCTGACTCCCTCGGGTGTGGAAGGGCCTTGGTGTACTCAGAGGTGCTCGACTGTGGAGGGAGGCGTGACGTCAGATAGTGAGTTGCCCGTCCCTGGAGAGCCTGGCAAAAGCTGGAGGTGGGTCGCTGCCTCCAGGGTAGGGAGTGGGACCTCCAGGAGCGGCGAAGGTGGAGGCGAAGAGAGGGGCAGTAGGTGGCCAGCCCGAGGACCCAGGTGTGGTGCCGTTCCCAACTCCTGGCGCACCACCCCGCCTCTCAGGGTGGCCCTGTGAGAGCCAGCACTGGTGGTGTGACACCACCCTCCTCACGGGGTGTGGTGGGTGGGCTCTGCTCAGGGTCATCAAGGGAGAAGCCGGCCCGGCGCTGCCCTCTGGGCTGCAGGCTCTAGCCCCGCACACGCCCTGGCAGGGCTGTGCACCCCAAGTCCCAGCATCTGCTCGCGGGAGCCAAGCCCCTGCCAGGTGGCCGCTCCGGTGCCCGCAGTGAGGCCTGGAAATGCCACATTCCTGGAGCTGGCTGCCAAGCGACTGCCCGGGAATCAGACGCGTGGAAATGTCAAGGGCAGCCTCAGCCAGAGCCCTGGGAAAGCCGCAGGGAGGGAGGTCATTGCTGTCCGGAAACAGGACTTGGGTGCCAGCCGGGGATTTGACCCGTGCGCACCCCTGGGAGCCGGCGTTTAGAGACACTGCTGCGCTGCGGGTATTTGTCCAGCAAACGTGTCCTGCCGGTTGTCTGCCTGGTCAGCAGTTAACTGCCCGGCTGCCCTGCGGCATCAGGGGCTTTGGAAGCTGAACTCTTCCCTCCTCGGGCCGGTTCCTGGAAGACACACTGTCCCCAAGCGTGGAGCCTGCCTCCTCACTGCCCTGTCTCCCAGCTGTTCCTGTGGTCACTTCCACAGCCCCAGGGATGGCCGGCTGCCCCAAACCATCGCCCCAGCCCTGGAGAGTTGCTGCCCCTCCAGGCCGCAGGACGCAAGGCTGCATGCGCCTTCCTGCTGTCTGGGCGGCGCTAGGCCTGGCAGGCCCTGGGCGGGGCCATCCTACTGAGGTCCCCCTTCCACATGTCCATCCAACTGCGCCCCCCTCACAGAGAGGGTGATCTGAAAGTGCCCGGGCCTCCCTCACGGAGTCCGGCAGGATGGGGTCTTGGGCGAACCGTCAGCCTGGTTGCACCTGCATGCGTGGCCCGGCGGCACGGTGCTCAGAGAGAGCATGGAGCTGGTCAGCTGCAGGTGGCCGGGAAGGGCCTGCTGGGCCACTGGGGCAGTGCTCTGGGCCAACCAGGTCAGCGTCCCTCCGTGTGGACCCCAGAGGGGCATTGAGGTCGAGTCCCCATGTGGGATGCTGGGGGCAGTGACTGGCCCAGGGTCACACAGTGAGTCTGCAGCAGAAGCTGGCTGGACGGCCCTGTCCCGCCCACCCTGGCTGATGCCCGCTGCCCAGTGGCCGCCTCCCCAGGCCTGGCCCTGCTGCTCCAGACCAGGAGGCTAAGCCTGGATGCCACCTGCCCCCTCGTAGTCCAGCCTTTCAGAGGTGGCCAGGATGGCCGGACCCAACGGGGCCTGGGCCAGCCACCTGCGGTCACCTAGACACGTCCTTGTTCAGTTCAGGCTGACGGGGAAGTGCTTCTGTGTCCTTGGTACTCAGTGTCCGGGGCCACTGGCCGCCGCACACACGGCATCCCTTCCATGTGGGGGGGGGTTTCCTGTCCTCAGGGCGTTTGGGGAGGGGTGGCCACGGTCCCCTGCCGCTCGTCCTCCCTCCAGCTGGTCAGCCCCGTGACCGGCCTTGACTTGCCAGCTCTTGCAGATGAAGCCGGCTCCTTCTTCTTCAACGGCAACTTCAAGGTGGACAGCCCGAAGAACTTCAACATCGCCGGCACCGTGGTCAAGTACCGGCGGCCCATGGACGTGTACGAGACCGGCATCGAGTACATCGTGGCCCAGGGGCCCACCGACCAGGGCCTGAACGTCATGGTGCGTGCGCCGCGGCGGGCAGGGGCCCGCGCCGTGTCTGCGCCCGCGGCAGCACCCTCGCCCGGGCCGGGGTGGGCCCCTCTCGGCAGCCTCTCGCCCGGCCGAGGACTCACTCCTTCCTTCGGTGACTCGCTCGCTCAGGTTTCAGTGCCTCCACCTGAGTGAGTGCGGTCTGCGTTCACTCACTCACTCCTCACTGATTTGTGCCCGTTCTCTCGCTCGCCCACCTCCCCCTCTCACCTTCTTACTCGCCTTTCACTCACTCATTTGTTCCTGCTGTCGGCCCCTGTGGGGAGGAAGGACAGGCTCCCATCTCTGCCCCCCCCAGGTGTGGAACCAGAACGGCAAGAGCCCCTCCATCACCTTCGAGTACACGCTGGGGCAGCCGCCCCCTGCCCCCCACAGGCAGCCCCTCTATTACCACTTCTCCGAGCCCACCTCCGAGAGCGCCGAGAGCCAGGAGCTGGACGGGCCGGGGCTGCTGGGCTTCCTCCCGCACAACGGCTCGCTCTTCGGCCAGGCCTCCTCTGAGCGGCTGGGCCTGGACGGCCGTCTGTTCGGCGCCCCGGGCCCGGGGATCGAGCTGGGTCTGAGCAAAGAGACCAACGAGGTGTGCGAGCAGGCCGGCGGCAGGGCCTTCGATGGACCCCGCAGGGGCAAGGGCTTCCGAGGTAACAGGATGGGGCGCGGGGCGGGGGGGGGGGGGGCTTCCTGGGGAGAGGGGCCTCGGGGAAGGGCCTGCGGTCCCCTGCAGACGGCAGAAGAGCCAGACAAGAGGGGTCAGTTCCTCGCAGGCGTCCTGGCGGGCACAGTGCCAGGCCTCTGCCTGAGCCCTGTGGTGTGTTCTCTGAGGTGGAGGAGGTTGTCCCCCATGACAGATGGGGAGACGGAGGCTCAGAGGGAGGACTTGCCCACACCACACAGCCCGAGTGGGGAGCTGGGAGTGAGACCCAGGCCGCTCTGACCCCATTGGCCCTGCCCCTGGTCACTCGGTAGAGGCAGGCAGCATACGAGGGGTGGTGAGAGCTCCGGAGGGGACTGAGGGTCAGCCGAGGGCTCTGGAACAGGCAAGGGTTCGCTGGCTGCGGGCACGGGAGCGGGGAGCGGGCGGGGACCAGAGAGGACCTGGAGGTTCGGCCTGAGGGGCAGGCTGGTGGGGGGGGGGGTGAGGCAGGAAGTTGGAGAAGCAGCTGTTAGGGAAGCAGCGGCCAGAGTCGGAACCCCGGGCCCGGCAGCCTAGCTGTGCTCCTGGCCGCCACAGCTCAGCAGCGTTGTTCCCAGGGCAGAGAGGGTCAGCTGGATTTGGGAAGTGTCCCCTCATGGACTTGGGGAGTGGGTTTGCAAGACCCTTGGTGTCTTTAAGTAGAAGACACCCGAGAGGCTGGGTCGGCGCCCTGGGGCTACGGTAAGAAAGGAGCATGGGCTGGCGGCCCAGGACACCAGAGGTGCCCCCCCCCCCCCGCCCCGGTCCTGGAGACCAGAGGTCCACAGCCGAGCTGTTGGCAGCTGCGCTCCCTGCAGAGGCTCTGGGGGGTCCTGCCCGCCTCCCTCAGCTTTGAGGGGCCCCGGTGTCCTTGGTTTTTGGCCATGCCACTGCGGTCTGCCTGCGTCCCCACACACCTGCTCCTCTGTGATTCTTCCTGCGTCCTCTCCCTTTCTTCCAAGGACAGCGGTCATGGGTGGGGACCCCTCCAAACCCAGGGCGGCCTCATCCCGAGGTCTCTCACCACGTTGACAAAGATCCTATTTCTAAACAAGCTCACATTCTGGGGTTCTGGGTGAACATGAGTTCTGGGGGACCCCTTCAACCCACTGCGGAGGTCAAGACGACTCCCCACAAGAGCCTGTCCAGGCCAGCCTGTGGGCCTCCACTCGGTGCTCCGGGTCCACTCGGGGGGCAGCGACCTGCCTCTGGGGGCTTCCAGGCTCGGCTCTGGGCCTCCAGCACTGGTGGCCCCCCACCCCCACCCCAGGGCAGCCCTTCCCCCCCCCCCCCCCCCCCCGCCTGCCTCCGCATGAGGGAGCTTGAAGCTGAGCCTCTTTCTCATTCGTAGATGGCAATGCCACAGGGTCAGCTCTTCCAGGGGACACAGACGACCACGAGGCCGGCGCCCGCCTCCCCTCCCAGGGAATCCTCTCGGCCAGTGTCATCGCTGGCCAGCGCCTGGGCGTGGGCTCTGACTCCCAGGAGCTCGCCCTCAACGAGACGGGCAATGGCATCTTCGTGCAGGGCGCCCCGCAGGGCTCCCCAGCCGAGGGGCTCTATGTGGACTATGAGGAGAGTGAGGGGGCCGGCGCTTACCTACTCAACGGGTCCTACCTGGAGCTGAGCAGCGACAGGGTGGCCAACGCCTCCTCAGAGGCCCCGTTCCCCAACGCCAGCGCCAGCCTGCCCGCTGTGGCCGGGAACAGGACGCACAAGGCCAGGTAGGCGGTGCGGCCCCTGCCCTGCCCTGTCCAGGGGCCCCCACAGTGGGGTCCTGGAAGTGAGGCCTCACTGTGCGGTGAGCGGGTCTGGCTGCCCCTGCTCACACGCCCGCCTGCCCCCCAGGTCTGTGCATCTTAGTCCCCCGGGTGAAAGCCCAGAGCCGTGTGCCCATGTGCGGAGCTGATGCCGCTGGAAGGGGGCGGGAGGGCAGGGAGAGGGCCACCTGTCCAGTGCGCTCCTCGCCAGCCAGGCTTGGGGCTGAGTTTGCTACCTGCTCAGAGAGTTAGGTGGCTATTGGGGTTCAGAGAAGGTGCGTGGCATGCTCGGGGTCACCGTGCCCGAGCGTTCGGGTCCCTGGGTTCTCTGTAGGGACAGTCCCTGTGCGCACGGCCGCTGGGCTTGAGGTGGGCACTCCAGGCCGCTCTCCAGGTGCAGGTGAGTTGGCACCAGCCTTTGCTGCGCCAGAGAGGAGACCGGGAAGGGTCCAGTGGGTCCCTCAGCTGGAGGCCAGAGTCGGGCATGAGGACAAGGCCTTCTGCTGCAGGGGGGGAGGGGCTGGAGCTGCCTCTGGGGGGGCTGGGCTAGTCTGCCTGGGGTCAGCCCCCCGCTCCCCGAGGCAAGGATACAGCTGGGGACACTAGACAGTCACAGCTGGAGAGTCACACCTGGGGCACATAGGCAGTCATAGCTGGGGACGCCTGAACAGTCAGGGCTGACCGTGGAGGGGCCTCCCTGTGTGGCAGGCAGACAAGAGCAGGGTGCCCCTGGGCCTGCCACCCTGGAGGCCTGCCCATCCCCACTGGAGGACAGTCCGTGGCGACAAGCCCCCTGAGCTGAGGGCCACCTTGAGGGGCCCAAGCTTACGCAGCAGTGAGGGTGCACAGGTGGGGGGACGGTGGGGGCAGGAGCAGGCTCGGGCTGGTCAGCCTGGCTGTCTGAGGGCTCCCCAAACCCCTTGACTTAAACAACAAACACGCCTCAGACCCTCTCGGGGCCTCAGTTTCCCCCTCCTTAAGCAAGGAACTTGTCAACAGATGCCTCAGGGCCCGCCAGCTCCGGTGCCCAGGATGCCCCGGGCAGGGTCCTTAGACAGTCTGCCCTGCCCCAGTGGAATCTTACCCCACCTCCTCAGCCCCACGGGGGCATTGGGGTTGTCAGTGCCTGCAGGGGGTCATGGGAACCAATACAATTGATCTCCAACCCTCAGAAAGGCACAGATGTGGGGAGATGGGGCCACCATCAAAGGACGCTGAAACCAAAGGTGGCCTTTTAACATAAAGGGCTGAGCAGAGAGGGCAGGCAGGGACCACCGGCTAAAATAGCCGGTCTGGGCGGGCTGTCCAAACACAGGAAGTCGAGTCTGCCCCGAGGGAGGGTGGGATCAAAGGAAAGGTTATTTCCATCCTCCCAGGACAATGGAGGGAGGCAGTCCTTGGGGACCAGCGTCTGAGACCAGGCTGGGGGCGCAGAGAAGTGGGCAGTGCGTTCTGGTTCATTTATAAACAAGCGCCATCTGTCCCCCGGAGCCTGACCTGCCCGGGGCTGGCCACTGGGACCTGCAAGGCTGTGGGGGTCCCCTCTCCCTTCCAGACAGTGAAGGGCAGGGGGTGCAGCCACTTCCGGGGTGTTTTTCTCCTGGCGCCTCTCTGCGCAAACACAGGCAGGGCTTTTCCAGAGCTGCGCAAGCCGAGAGTGACGCAGGCTGGAGCTCAGAGTGACGCTGGGCCGCCCCTCCAGAAGTACCTTTTGTGCTTAAAGCCCGGAGGGTTACTTTGAACCAGCCACGCTCCGGGAGGCAGGGAGTCAGGGATGAGTCACTCGGCTGTGGGCTGCGGGCTGTGGGCTGCGGGCTGTGTAATTAGATAGGGCTGACCCACTGCTCCCTGGGGGGTGGGGGGCTTGGGCTCACCTCTTGTTCTGGGGGAGGATTTAAAGCTGCCGAAAGGCAGCTGGGGGAGCCCAGGGTCTGGAGCGATCTTCCAGGGCCTTCCGGGCCCAGGGGCCCGGCTCACAGGAGCTGGGTGGTCACCCCGGTTTCCACGGGTCCTTTGCTCTCAGGTGACAGGGTCTGGTGGGGAGGGGATACATTTTAAAGTTTTCTCTCGATTTTTTTCTTTTATTTTTCAAATACGGTTGACGTTCAGTTTACTTTGTATTGGTTTCAGGGGTGCAGATGGTGGTTAGACATTCGTGTGCTTTACAAAGTGATCCCCCGATATTTCCAGTCCCCACCTGGCCCCACACGGAGCGAGTGCAGTACAGCCAGCTGCCTCTCCTGTGCTGGACGTTGCATCCCCGAGATTCCTCTCATTTTTAAGGAGGACAGTGTGGGCATTCCTTCCCTGGGGGATGTGGGAAAGGGCCGGGCCACCATCTGCTGTGCTCACCCCTCCTGCCTGTCCCCTCCCTCTTCGTTCTCCTGGCTCCCCAGTCCTCAGGCACCTCAGGTGTGCCCCCGGGGGGCCTTCATGCAAAGTAAACGGGAACAACAATTCTCTCCTGCACCTGGGAAATTCCGAAAGCTGGAGTGCCAGCCACGGCCTCCACCAGAAGGCCTGTCCGAGAGCACGCCCTACAACCGTCCTCAGAGCTGACAACGGGTCCCCGGGAAAGGACCCGTGGCTGTGCCCACGCTCACGCCCTGGGATACTTAGCTCCTCCCCTCTTCAGCCAGCCCTCTGGGCCCAGGGCAGGGGCTGGGGGGTCGAGGTCTGGATGATGTGCGGGGGCCAGGCCTTCGCACCCTGCCTGGCCCCGGGCTCCGAGGGTGGCGGGCTCCATGGGCCATGGCAGTGGGAAAAACCTGTGATCTCAGGCCTGAGGCTCTGAGAGCTGCTGCCCGTCCCCTCCCCCGTGCTGAGCCCCCCCACGAGCCTGCACAGCAGATACGGAGGTCACAGGTCGCAGGTCGGGCCCAGCACGCCCACCGGCCCAGAGAAGCAAACAGTCCTCACAATAGTTGGCCCCGGCCCCGTCCCCTTCCGTGCCGAGGTTTCCATGTTGACCACTGGAGCCCAGTGGCTAGTGTCCTGTTCAGTCAGGACCCTGGGGGGAGGCCACAGGAGAGAATTCTGGCACCTTCTCAGCAATGAAGTGCCTTCCGATGTCCCTCCCCGGGGAGGGTGTGGGGAGGAGGACCCATTTTGGATGCTAGAAGGTGACAGCGGGAAGCCAGCATGTGTGGGGGGCTGCTCCGTGCTGGCCTGGCCCCAAACTCCGAAAGGGGCTGTGACTAGCCGCAGTGCAGGACGCTGGGACTGTCAGTCACTGAGACGGGCGACGTCCCCTGCATCCTAATCCGCGCCCCCCATCCTTGACAGTGGGCCCTTCTACCCTAAGAGGGGCGGGGGCGGGGGACCGCCTGGGGCTCAGGACAGGGGTGCCATCACGCCAAAGCACCGCCGCCCCCATGGGTGAGGACACGCCTGCGTGGCCTCTCACCCCCTTCTCCGCTTGACCTCGTGTTCAGGACCAGGCCCAAGGCGCGCAAGCAAGGCGTGAGCCCGGCGGACATGTACCGGTGGAAGCTCTCCTCGCACGAGCCCTGCAGCGCCACCTGCACCACAGGTAACGCCTGCCGCCGCCCCCCACACGGCCCTCCTGGGAGGGAGTGGGACGCGACTCGGGTCGGGGTGCCCTGCTAGCGGCGGACCACGGCGAGGGTGGCCTCCTGGGTGTTACATGCTCCCCCCAGTGCTCCTCACCCACTGTCCTTTGTTGCTGTCCTGTTGGAGCAAATGTCCATTCGGTGGAAAGGAAGGGATCTTAGGGGGTGAGGACTCCACAGTTGCTGGAGGCGGCAAGGCAGGGCATGGAGACCCCTTGGTGGCTCCTGACAGGCAGACACATGTGCTTAGCTGGGACTTGAAGCCACATCCCTCTGCTCACGTGGCCGGCTACCACCACCCTGAGACACTGGCTGTGGCCCCCAGGGGCTGGGCTCCATCGGCTGCCCCTGGGGCTGCTGTGGGGGTCAGAGCCAGCAGTGGGACCCTGGCAGGCACTATGGGGGGCCCGAGCTCCACCCCTTCTCTAGCTGGGGCTCTGTGGTTGGGCGGGGACACAGCCAGGCTGCCCATGGCTCTGGTGGGGCTGCCAGACCGGTGGTGTTCGGTGTCTGTGAATGTCCCGCTGAGTTGCCGAGGCAGCAGCGCCCCTCGCTGCCCTGGAGGGTGCATGGAGGGCTTTTAGGTCCACGACGCAGCTCTCCCGTCCCCCAGCTCAGCCAGGACAGGGCGACCTCCTCATTTCCCTTCAAGACACCCTGTGGTGGCAGAACCGCAGGTGAACCGGTGGGCGCTCTTACCCCGAGTCTCGGCAGTACCTCAACCGTTTTGCAGCCGCCCCAGGATGGGGGGGGGGGTCAGGGACCCTGAGCCTCTCCCCTCTGTTCCCTGGTCACTCACCAAAAGGAAGGGCTCCCGGTCTAAGAAGGTTCGAGAAGCACTGTGTTCAGGGCTGAGGTCATGAAGAGGGAGTCCAGGAAAGTGGGCTCTGACTCTCCCGGTGTCTCGGGGGGGGCTCCCATTTTGGGGACAAGTAAGCTGAGGCCTGGGAAGTCTGACAATGTCCTCTTCACCCCACCAGGGGAGAATGAGCTGGGACTCAAATTCCAGTCCCTCTTGGGGAGGACCTTCTGGGTCCCCGCTCCACGAGGAGTAAGTGAATAATTGGGCACATGGCCAGGCTCTGAGAGTCCCCAGCGGCAGCCCTCCCTGGGCCCCAGAGCTGGTGTCCGAGGCCTGGAACCTCCCCAGCAGACCTGGCCCGGGAGCTGCCTCCCCTGCCGAGGGGCTGAGGACCACACGGCCCAGGCTGGCAGAGAGGGGCCGGCAACTGCAGCCTGGCCTGTCCTTCACGGAGGAAGGAAAGAATCCCGGGTGGGCTGCTTCCCAGGCTGGTTGTTGTAACCAGGGCTGGGGCTTGGAGGGGCTGGTGCCGCTGGCTGTGGCCGGCAGAGTGAGGGGCCAGGGTTCCCCACTCACCAGAAGCTGATTTCCCCCTGGGATGCTGGCCACCAGCAGGGAGGGAGCGTTCCATTTCTCCCTCATTCAGGAAGGCTGCTCTCTCTCTCTCTCTCTCTCTCTCTCTCTCTCTCTCTCACCCCCCCCCCCCAACAACAACAACAAGGACAACAATAAAACACCCTGCCCCCTCCCAGGCTTTCACCAATGCTGACAACTACCCTGAGTCATCCTAGCTCCGTGGCAGGGACTCACATTGCTTGGAGAGTGTGGCCACCTGGGTGCCAGGCGTGGGGCTGCTGGGGGAGGGGGACAGGGACGTGGAGTGTGGGGGCTGGTCCAGGGAGTAGCAGTGGGGCGGAGCTGGCCCCTTCCATGCCGTCCCCTGATGGGATTTATGGGGCCCTGGGGCCCAGGAAGGGAATCACACTGAAGAAGATGCGAGAGGGAGTTTGAAAAGGACTGGAGGGAGCCCCGGGAGGGTGGGCGGGCCCGAGGGTCTGTAACATTGTATCCGGGGAGGCTGGAAGGGCGGGAATGCTAGATTTCCTGTCCATATCCTGCATCCACCCACCCATCCAGCCATCCGCCCGTCATTAGTGATCGGCTGGCTGCGTGTGCCTCTCCAGGGGCCGGAGTGAGTTCTCCAAAGCGGCTGGGATGGGGTCGGGCGGGAAAGAGAAGGGTCAGACCCTCCTCACTGAGCTCTCCTGTCACAGCTCTCTCTTTTTTTTTAAAGATTGTAATTATTTTAGAGAGAGAAGGGAGGGAGAAAGGAGAAAAACGTCAACGTGTGGTTGCCTCTCGCACGCCCCCTACTGGGGACCTGGCCCACAACCCAGGCATGTGCCCTGAGAATGGAACTGGTGACCCTTTGGTTTGCAGGCCGGCGCTCAGTCCACTGAGCCACACCAGCCAGGGCTCCTGTCACGGTTCTGTGAGCTGCTTGCGGTCATCATCCTTGATTCAAACCAGGAAGCTGGGCTCCGGGCAAGTCGGGTGGCTGCCCACTGGCAGAGACCTGTCTGCTGGTCTGCTGGTCTCCGAGGTGCTCAGGTGTGGCTCACAGGCCTTTCTCTTGTGCGGAACTCAGGGGTCATGTCGACCTACGCCATGTGTGTCCGCTACGATGGCATCGAGGTGGACGACAGCTACTGCGACGCCCTGACCCGTCCGGAGCCGGTCCAGGAGTTCTGCGCTGGGAGGGAGTGCCAGCCCAGGTACTGCCCCGCCCCGCCCCCAGCAGGGTGTGTGTCAGGATAGGGGCTGGTAGCAGGCTCTGCTCTGTCCAGAGGAGCAGGGGGGCCCTCCTGCTCCTTCCAGGAGCTCTGTGGGCGGGGCACACCAACCTGCCTGTCAGAGTCCTCTGCATCTTCTGGTGCTCAGCCCACCCCTCCCCGCCCCTTACCCCCGCCCGTCACTGAGCCTTACCCTCAGTGGGGGCCCGTCAGCGCTGTCCACTGCGGACTGAGACACCACTTTCCGCTGTGGGTGGCACATTTGCCCCAGGCTCACTTGGTGTGATCTGTATGAATCCTAAGAGGTAGTACCCCAAACTCCAGGCGGACTGCCTGTCCCTGTCATGGGGGGAAGGCCCTGTCTTCCTGGCCTCCTGTTCTGCCTCAGGGATGGTTGGAGGTGAAGCCCTGACCGTGTCCTCTCCCCAGGCATGGTGGGGGCTGGTGTGGGGGCCCCAGATGAGTCTGTGGGCACCAGCCTGCTGTTGAAGGAGCAAACTTGTCTTGCTCTCTGACTCTGCTCCCCCTCAACCCCCTGCGCAGGGTCTCTGCTCCTTTCTGAAGCTGAGTGGGTGGCTCTGGGTCCTGCCCACCCATCAGAGCCCCCACGGTGGGGTTCAGGGCTCTGGGGCTCTGGGGCTCTGGGGCGTGATCCCAGCCTGAGCAAAGGAACAGGGCCAGGCCTGGGTTCCCCGAAGGGTCAGGAAGGCCAGGAGGTGGGTGAGAGCAGGTGGAGGTAGCTCCAGCTGTGGGGCCACTCCAGGCACCCACCCGGGCCCCACTTAGGAGTTCCCTAGAGAGCTCGGGTACCCAGGGCGGCAGCCTCCACAGAGTGGCCTCACCAGAGTCCCGTGTGGCTCGGCCCCTGTGTCTTTGGACCACACGGGGAAGGAGGAGGGGACGCATTGTCCCAGCATACGGGGTTGCGTGGGGCGGGAAGATGGGGGTCGCTGAAGGCCGCCCCTCCTGAGACAGGTGGGAGACCAGCAGCTGGAGCGAGTGCTCGCGCACCTGCGGCGAGGGCTACCAGTTCCGCATCGTGCGCTGCTGGAAGATGCTGTCGCCCGGCTTCGACAGCTCGGTGTACAGTGACCTGTGCGAGGCCACTGATGCCGTGCGGCCCGAGGAGCGCAAGATATGCCGCAACCCGGCCTGTGGGCCACAGTGGGAGATGTCCGAGTGGTCGGAGGTGAGCCTGCGCCCCGTGAGCGGGCGCCGGGGCGGCGGGCAGGGCCGCACGCTGCGTCCTGACCCTGTGCTCGCCCGGCCCCCCACAGTGCACAGCCAAGTGCGGGGAGCGCAGCGTGGTGACCAGGGACATCCGCTGCTCCGAGGACGAGAAGCTCTGCGACCCCAGCACCAGGCCCGTGGGGGAGAAGGACTGCACGGGGCCCCCCTGTGACCGCCAGTGGACCGTCTCTGACTGGGGGCCGGTGAGGGCAGGGCCCCGGCCTCCCCGTGTTGCTGGAGTGAGGGTGTGTGGGGGGGGGACCGGCCTCCCTCCCGTGACTGTGCAGAATCAGGACCTTTACTCTGAAACAGGCAGCCCGCACAGCGGTCCCGCCTCACGGCCCCTCTGCCTGTCCCTGTGTGTCTCTCTCTGTCTCCTGGTCGGGAAGAAAGAAGCTCAGACACTCCCTGGGGGGCCCTCTGGGTGCTGAGGGCACACGTGACCTTGTAGGGGTTTTAGGTGTGTTTTTCTGTCTCTGTGTTTTTCACCAAGCATGCAGTGTCTCTGTAATTAGAACAGAACGTGCTATTTCCAACGTGGTTACCATGGCAGCCGCTCCCGCAGGCTGCCTGGGGGCGGTCCTCTCTCTTGGGAGTGATGTCATCGGGGGATGGGGAACTGGGGACCGGGCTGGGCTCGAACCCTGGGTGTCCCCCTGCAGTGCAGTGGAAGCTGCGGCCAGGGCCGCATGATCAGACACGTGTACTGCAAGACCAGCGACGGCCGGGTGGTACCCGAGTCTCAGTGCCAGACGGAGACCAAGCCCCTGGCCATCCACCCCTGCGGGGACAAGAACTGCCCGGCCCACTGGCTGGCCCAGGACTGGGAGCGGGTGAGTGGTCTGAGCTGGCGCAGGCGCCCCTGCTGGGGGAACTTTGGGCTGGCAGCCAAGTGGCCGGAGGACAGATGGGTCAAAACGAGGGCCTAGACGTAAGTGGTGATGGCACAGCTCACTGAAAATGAACTTGAAGTAGGAAAAGCCCAAAAGGCCAGAAACTCCTTCAAACTTTCCAGTCTAAGTAGGCAGATGCTCAGCAATGCTGCGGATTTCACACCGTCCCCGTCTGTCCCCGCCACGGCCCCCTGCGTGGCCCGTGTCTGGAGATCGGAGGGGCCGGCAGTGCCTGCTCCGGGCCCGGGTCCTTGTCCTCACGGCCAGCTTCACAGTCCCAACCTGCAGTTTCCCTCGAGTTGTTCCCAACGAGGCCACTTTCCCTCGGCCATTTCGGGCAACCAACTGCCCATCACTAGATCATCTCGGGCCAATTGTCCTTAACCATGTTGATTCAAAACAGATGGTTTTCTGCTAAATTGCTTTTGGTCAAATCCGTCTGGGGCCAAACGGTCATCGCCCAGGGCTCTCAGCCAATGTGCCGTCCATCTCCTGGCGGAGCCGTCGCCCTGGGGGTCACTGTGGGCCGTGTTCTGGTCCTCCTGGCCCCTGACCTCTGACCCCGTCTGTCCCCTGGCCCCAGTGCAACACCACCTGCGGCCGAGGCATGAAGAAGAGGCTGGTCCTGTGCATGGAGCTGGCCAATGGGAAGCCGCAGACACGCAACGGCCCCGAGTGTGGGCTGGCCAAGAAGCCGCCTGAGGAGAGCACCTGCTTCGAGCGGCCCTGCTTCAAGTGGTACACCAGCCCGTGGTCCGAGGTGAGCGCCCGCCAGCCCCCGAGGTGGCCTGGGGTCCGGCCGCAGGTCTGCTCCTGTCCAGGCTCTGCCTCCTCGGCCCCACATGCCCTCAGGTCCCCCTTATCAGCCTCCATCACGGCTTTCTGCCCCCAGAATGCTTCTCAACTCTACCAAGCCAGCTAGTGCCAGGGTCACCTCTTGCAGGAAGCCTCCTTGGATCTCACCTCTGGGATCCCTGCCACACTGGTCCTGGGCCTCTCTTAGCCCAGGGCACTTCTGGCCTTGCCTTGTCGCCTTTTGTGGTGCATTTGACATGTGTGCCTGACACCTGTCTCGGGGCAGCCAGAGCCTAGGTGGGCCCTTGGGGCCTGTGGGCTGTCAGACCAGGCCCTGGCCTGGGAGTCAGTCAGAGTCCAGGCGGGCCGCAGGGTCCTGAGTGCAGAGGCCACCCAGGACATGTGCCGGGGGGCGAGGGAAGCCAGGAGGACTGGCTGCAGCTCTCCAGAGCAGCTGGGCCCCACCCCTCGGCGGAGGACCCCTCGGCCTCAGGCTGGCAGGTGACTGGGAGCCCGCTGTCTACTCCCTGTGCGGCCGGGGCAGAGCCCTTAGCTCCCGGGCAGCAGGGCTCCCCCTCCCTGCGCCCACAGCTCCACGAGGAGGGGCTTCCCGCCCCGTCTCACTGAGGAACAAACCGAAGTTTGGAGGGATGTCCAGCCCACTCGGGCGCTGCAGCCGCCGGGGGTGTGGTGGACGGTGGTGCTCATGTCCATCCTGTCCTGGGCGGGTGAGGGACCTGCGAAGTGTCGCCCCGCGGGACCAGGCAGGGGCCCCGGGTGCCTGTGGCTGCCAGCAGAGATGGGGCAGCCCCACTTCAGGGGCGGGGTGGGGAGCGGCAGGCACCCCTCCCGGTCTGCTGCAGCCTCCTGGTGCGATTCTAGGGCCCCCGGGGCTTGTAGCTGCCTCAGCCTCTCATGGCACAGAGACAGTCCTGGCCAGACTGCCCTGTGAGTGATGAGTACGGTCTTCGTGTGCCCTTCGCACCACGGCCCCGAGCCCCAGGCCCTTACCCAGGAGTATGTGAGCTCTCAAGGGGGCAAGTGGGGAGGCCCAGAGTGGCCCCCCAGCATGGGGTGGGGACGGAACACATCACAGTGCCCAGTGCCCTGGTCCCAGGTTCCTCCTGGGCCGATGCTGCACACGAAGGGGTGGAGGACAGGGTCACGTGGGGCTCGAAGCCCCGGACGGTCACGGGGACGTTCGCTGGGACACTGCGCAGCGTGGCTCAGACACCCACACCGAAGGGTCCCCTGGTTGCAGGCCCGTGACAGGCAGAAGCCACGCCCCCAAACTTTGGAGTTCAAGGTGCAGATTCTCGTGTGAGCTGGGGCTCCGTCTGGGTTTGCATGGGTGCTGCCCCCAGGGCAGGAGGGGCAGGGCCGTCTAATGGCTGCGGAGGCAGAGACAGGTCCGGGAGCGAGGGTCCCCCCGGAACTCTGAGTTCGTTTTCGTGGAGAGGGTGGGAAGGGTCGCAGGTATGGCTGGACTAGGGCTCGGGTCCCAGGACCGTGCCAAGGCCTGCACCTTGGACAGAACATCTGGCCTCAGAAAAAGGGAGGGACCTGCTAGGTGCCGGCGCTGTGCTGGGTGCTGGCCACAGAAGGGAGGCGGCGGTGAAGGGTGGGGGTGGGGCAAAGACAGCCAGGCATGCTGGGGGCGGGGCCGCCTGTATTGCCAGAACGGTGGCAATTAGGTGAGGGGTGACTGGCACGGAGGGACAGTGGGTGTGGGGCTCGGTGAGCTTGTTCCTCTAGCCACTGCATCCAGTCCCCAGGGACAGAGGCGTGGGCGCCAGGGCACATCCCGAGGCCCCTCGGGGCATCCGCCCAAGGCTGACCGTCCTCTGTGCGTGGCGTGGAGCTGGCCTCTCGTTGTCCCCGGCCTGGGCCAGTCCCCAAGCTGGGAGCGGGCAAGGGCTCTGTTCTGTCTCATTCTCTGCATACGGGACTGGAGGGTGGGCCCAGGGACTGAGGGCCGAGGCCCCAGACGGGCCTGGGTGACGTGGGGTCAGCCTCGTAGGGGGAGTGAGAGGGAGCCACCGGCAGTAGGCTGTTGGCAGGAGGCTGGGGGGCTAACTTGGGTCAGCAGCTGTCCCGGGTAGCTCGGCAGGGTTTTCCGAGGGCAACATCTGGACAGCGAGCCTCGGTGGGGGTGGGGGTGGCTTTGGAGGATCCGTCTAATTGGCCGATGACAAACAGCGTTTTACTGGAGTGGAAAACCAGCGGTCTCCCTCCGCACCAGAGGACCCAGGAAAGGCCCGGAGGGAGGGGTAGTGGAGCGAGGGGGATCTACGCCCCAGCCCATCCTGTGCCTGCGGGATCTGAGGCCGCACTGCCTGGGGCTGAGTGTCAGCCGGTTGCTGGCAGCCGGCTCCCTTCCCTGTCTCCAATCCCCACCCCACCCCCACCCCCTGAGCGCCCCTGTGCCCCATGTGAGTTGGGGCTCAGCAGCCCGGCGAGACGGGGGTCCCCTGCCCGCTGTTCCCCATCAGTGCACCAAGACCTGCGGAGCGGGCGTGCGCATGCGCGACGTGAAGTGCTACCAGGGCACTGACGTCGTCCGCGGCTGCGACCCCCTGGTGAAGCCGGTCGGCAGGCAGGCCTGTGACCTGCAGCCCTGTCCCACGGAGCCCCCAGGTGAGTGGGGGCCTCCCCAGGAGGTGTGGGCGGAGCCAGGCAGACGTCTGCCAGGGGGCGGGGTGGGGTAATGCTTGGGAGACCAGGGCAGGCCGGGGAACGAGGCTGCTGCTGGAAGGGCCGGGCCTGGCTGGGCGGTGAGAGCAAGGGGTGCGGGTGAGGCCAGGCTGGTGCTCAGGGTCACGGGAGCTGTGCTGAGACCTGCACCGTGGACAGAACATCAGCCTTGGAAGATGGGGGGCAGCTGTGGGAGAGGGACAAGAATCCAGGGTGACAGCCAGCAGCCCAGGGCTGGGCATGCAGCATGTCTCCAGGCCTCCAGGGGGCACTGTGCGCAGGGGGTGAGCTCGGCCTAGGACCTGCGGGCCACCCAGGGGGTATTTTGGGGACCGAGATCAGCAGCCCCTCTCAGGCCTGTCCCCTGGACGTGTGCACACCCTTCCCTCTTTGCGTGCAGGCCCAACCACGTGCCAGCACCCTGACATCACCAGGGGCAGGCCAGGGCAGGAGAGGGGTGACAGAGAAATAGAGGCCTATTGCCCCTGAACCTGGAAAGGGCATGAATGGGCCACCTGCCCCAGGGGCCCGGTGATCCCCAGAACATGCCCTCATCAAGGAAAAGAGGCGGGGAGGGGCCGGGTGGGGGTGTGGCGGCCCTATCCTTACACCCTGTACCCCCCCCCCCCCACTGTGTCCCGCACCCAGATGACAGCTGCCAAGACCAGCCGGGCACCAACTGCGCCCTGGCCATCAAGGTGAACCTGTGTGGCCACTGGTACTACAGCAAGGCCTGCTGCCGCTCCTGCAGGCCCCCCCACTCCTAGGCTGGGTGGCCGCCGCCGGACCCGCCAAGCGCCCCACCATGGGACTGCCGAAGCTTCACGGCCCCTCCCTGGACTCCCTGGCCACAGGGCTGCGGGACAAGACACTGAGCCCGTTCTACCCCGGGAAGGAGAACCCTGAGCACAGGGCAGCTCCCCCGGACAGAGCCGCCCGGGCCGTGTGCACACAGCTGCTCGGAGCCCGAGGGTGGGGTGTCTGCAGACCCCACGCCCAGCACCCAGTTGCCCAGGGGCCCAGGGCCCAGAGGTGGAGGCGACCAGGCCTCCTGCCTCCGGCCCCCCTCACTTCTCTGGGCTCAGTCCTGGAAAGGTCCTGCCTGCCTCCAGAGCGGGGGTGGACAGGGGGTGCTGGTGCGCCTCCTGTCCGGTCCCACCGAGGTGTGCCCCTTCCGAGGAGCTCTCACCACCGACTCGGCGCCCGGTGCCCCTTGCAGGACGCTTGCGCACAGAGGGACCCCTGCACTGTGTGCCGGGAGGAGGCACCCTCTCGCAGTGTCCTGCTCCGTGGTCTCTGTCACTACCCCCTGTATGTTAATAAAGTGGTCGTATTTATGGCAGCATAGTGCATTCCTGGTGGCTCTGGCTGGCGGGGGCGTGGCGTGAGAGGCAAGGCAGGGCTGTCCAGCTCAGGAAGCTGGGCCTGGGGCCCAGGCTGCAGCAGCTCCCCAACCAGGGACGGAAGGTGACAGGGTAGGCAGCCTGCAGGCAGGGGCATTTGGGGGCATCAGGAATCGGGTGCTGTGGTCCGAATTCAGTCGGATCCTTGAGCCTATCGGTGGCGGGGACCTGGGGGTGGGAGGGCCCTAGTAAAACATGGGGCTGGGAGGACCAGCGGAGAGCTTGGCGGGTCCTGGCAGGACACAGGGTGGGGGGTGCTGGCGGGCACTCTAGCTAATCTGAAGCACCGCCTCCAGGTGAGCTGGGCAGAGCAGAGGAGGGCGGCCGGGAGCCATCCACATCACTGTTTCTGGGCCCTGTAGGAGGGCTACTTAATCCAGACTTTGGGTGCAGGGACACTAGAGGGCTTCCTGGGGGAGGTGATGTTTAGGCTGCCCCAGCGGCAGGAGTAGCTCTCCGGGATGAGCGGGTGGGGAAGAGTGTGGAGAAGCGCTAACAGGCTGCATGATGCTAGGACAGACAGCCGAGGGGAGCGCAGGACACCGCAAACGTGGGCACCACAGCAAAGGGAGGACTCATGGGTCCGCCTGCCGTGGAACGGCGAGGCCACGTGGGGCTGAGGGTGTCGCGGCGGCGTCTCCTTGTGGGCAGGTCAAAGGAGGGCAAGTGGCTGCTTCCCCGGGATGCAGGGCCAGCCCATCCCGAACTGGGACCAGCTCAGGGGCCACTGCATAGGGTTTAGGGTGGCATGCTCGGGTGACACCGGAGGCCTGTGGGGTGGGCGTGCTCAAAGTCACCATAATCCAGCCCCAACCCCCTTGTGTCCTGACCCTGACCTGGCTCCTCCCACCCCCCATCTCCTCCTCTCTGTCCTCCTTCTGGCAACTCTGCACCAGACATGGCCGTAACTTGCCCCAGGTGACCCTGCCTGTCACCCACAGCCCCTCTCCAGGAGCTCAGAGTTCAGGCCAGTGGCCCCTGGTCTCTAAAGAAGGACACCGACCCCCCCACCCCCCGGGAAACTTGAACTTGAAGGGGGTTGGCCGTGGCCGCCCCTCAGGGCAGAGCCCCGACTCCACGGGCTGGACAAGAGAAGATGAGCTCCACCTGGCCCCGGGCCGCACTGAGCCCTGTCCAGAAAGTTCCCGGGAGGGCTCAGGCTGCTGGCCTGGAACCCCAGGCGGGCTGCAGACGGCGGCATGGGGTGTCAAAGACGAGTTTATTGGCTTTCTGGTTTTCTGAGGGGAGGGCGGCTCCCCACAGCCCCACACGCGCCCGGGTGGCGCTTTGTTCATTTCAAACCGACCTGTGAATCGACAGAGGATGGAGACCAGCGGAGGAAAGGACAGAACAGAACAGCCACAGGAAGTGCCACCTCCGGGCCCTCGCCCCCCACCCCCACCCCCCACCCCCAAGCTAATGCATGGGAAACAAACGTGTGGGTTCCACAAGGGAGGGGGCGCGGGGGGCTCTGGGAAGCAGGTCGCACAGAGGCAGGAGCAGGAGGGGAGGAGAGGGAGAATGTCAAGTGCCTGGAACGAGGAAGTCTTTGCTGACCTGGCCCGTCCGGCCCGGCCGTCCCAGCTCTCGGGTAAGACCACTCAGGCTGCCCACGGCTCGGGGACGGTCCCTCGTCCTCACAGGTTTGTCTTGTGGGGAGGCGGCGGGCTGGGGGCTCGGTGCCTCTTCCTGGGCAGACGGGGGCTACCCTGCCTGGGGTTCCAGAGGCAGAGAGCAACCCGGAGAGGGTGGGAGCTGGGGCATGCTTTGGAGAGAGGGGCCACCGCCTCCGCAGGGGTGAGGAGCTGTGCTCCCCATGGCAGGCGACCAGGGTTTGGGGTGCTCCTCCAGGGCCGCCATGGGGCAGTGTTTCCCGGCTGGAGTGAGGGAGCTGAGAATGGACTCTTCTCTGCTGGGACCAGAGCTTGCCGGGCTCCTGGCGGCTGAGGCCCGGCGACGGGAGGGCCTCCCCCAGGTCTCGGGCAGACAGTGGGTCTGGTAGCCGCTGGTCCACAGCACCATCCACATACCACATCAGCTCTGAGGAACGGGCTGTGCCTTTCAGTGCAGGGCTGCCTGAAGCAGGGGCTCACAAATTGGCCTCTTTTCCCTCTTTCCCCCAAAAGCCAGTGGGGCCTAGGCATCCCCAAGGCCCAGCCACCCCTGAAACTGCCCCCTCCAGGGGGCTCTGCAGAGAGGCCAGCTCAACCTGGGTCTCAGCCGCTGGCCCTGGAAGCCAGGGGTATGGGGGGGCGGGGGTAGAGACAGAGCCCCACTATTCTGGATGGAGGGTCGGACTAGTCAGTCTGAAATCACCAGGGAAGGTTGGCTCAGGGGCCCAAGCCTCACCGTGGCCACCTTTCCTTGAAGAGGTAGGTTGCCTGAGGCTGAGGGAGGGAGTGAGGGACAGGGCGGGCCAGGCAGCCGGAGATGGCCAGGTAGCTGGGCCGAGGTGGAGGCCACCGTCCATTATACCTGCATGAGGGTGGCAGGGTGCCGGGACCCTGCCTCGCCCCGCAGTCCTCACCTGGGGGCCGTGCTCACCTGTGCCGCATCGCACCCACCTCTCCTCCAGCCCGGCCACCCCTACCCCTGGCCCTGCCAGCCTGCATTGGCCTTATCCCTGCCCTGAGCCCCGGAGCCCACCCAGGGCTGGGCCCTGCGAGGACAGGGATGCCAGGAAGGCGGGACCAAGCCCGGGTCTAGGTGTGGGGCCAGGCTGGCAGGCCACGGGGACCCCTCCATGGTGTGGGGACCTGCTGGGGGGCGGGTGCTCAGACGTCAGTGCTGATGCTGCGGCTCCGCGAGAAGGCCTCCCGCATGGCGGAGAGGCGGTTGGGGTTGAGCGCCTGCAGGCCCCCGAAGGCCCCGGGCGGCAGCGCCAGGTCCTCCTGACTGAGCGTCCGGTAGGCCACACGCTCGCCGCCGTTGGGCACGCCCTCGTCCTCGGGCTCCTGCAGGAAGAAGGTGGGCGGCTCGCAGTGGGAGCAGCTGCGGCAGAGGGCGCGGGCCTGCGGGGACCGCTGGCTGAAGGCGGCGGCGGCTGGGCAGAGCGCGGGCCCGTTGGTTAGCACCAGGTTGCGGTTGGAGTGCAGCGGGGGCAGGCCCGCGTGCGCGTCGAAGTCAGGCTCCTCCTCCTCCTCCTCGGGCTCCTCCTTCTTGCAGCAGTAGTACTGGGGGCAGGGAGGGGCAGGGCTGTAGAGCCGCTCTGCCTGCCCCCCCCCCCCCCCCCCCCCCCCCGTCCCGGCAGCCAGCCGTCCCCTGGGGGAGCTCCTTCAGGAGGGCGCCCTGCTAAACCCTGGATGAGGGGTTCGCTCACTGTGTCCGCATGGCAACCAGAGGCGGGCACTGTGCAGATGGGAAACTGAGGCACGGGGGAGCCAGGTGGCCTGGCCTCAGCATGGTTCCTGGGCACTGGCTGTGCTGCCTCCACTGGCACGTGGCTTCCCCTCCCTCAGGCCGCCCTGGAGCGTGGGTGTGGAAGGGAGAGCAGGGCCCAAAGCTGTGTGCCCTTGGCTAAGGCCCTGACCCTCTGAGCCCCAGTACTGGCAAAGCCCTGGGCAGCGTGGTCACCGAGACCCACACGGGGAATCGGGCCAAGGCTGTCCGCTTCACACCTGCATCCAGGCCTGCCCGTGCCCCTGCCCGGCCCCAGCCCCCGAGTACCTGCAGCCGGCAGTAGCACAGAACCGCGATGATGCAGAGCAGAATCACAGTCGCCAAGATGCCCCCGGTGATGACCACTGTCCCGGCTGTCATCCGCCCCCTTCTCCATCAACAGCCTGCAACACACACCCCCACACAGCGGGGTTCACTGCCAGAGCAGGAGGAGAGTCGGACCCCAGGGCACCTCGCGGGAGGCAGGGAGAGGTCCTCCAGGGTTGGGGAGGACTTCGTGAGCAGGCACTTGGGTGCCCAGCGTGGCGCTGGCGGTGGATGGCGCCTTTCCGGCCTGGCCGGGCGAGCTCACGCGTTTTCACTCACCCAAACGCCGCGCAGCTGAGCTGAGCGAAGGGTTTTGCAACCTGCTCCTTCACCCAACAAGATCGTCCTCACTTCCCCACAGCACTGAATTCTCCAACCCTACTCCGTCGTGGAACAGAACGGACCCTCTTCTTTACAATTTCAGTTGTGGTAAAACACACGAGACATAAAACCTGCCATCTTAACTAGTTTTTTAAAACCATTTTATTGATTTATTTTTAGAGAGAGGGTAAGGGAGGGAGAGAAACATCAACGTGTGGCTGCCTCTCACCTGCCCCCTACTGGGGACCTGGCCCACAGCCCAGGCATGTGCCCCGACTGGGAATGGAACCGGCAACCCTTTCGGAATGAGGCCCAACCCGCTGAGCCGCGCCGGCCAGGGCGTTGCCGGTTTTCAGTGCACAGTGCGGTGGTGTGGGGTGGACTCACGTGGGTGTGCGGCCGACCCCAGAGCTTTCTCATCTTTCCAAAGGAGACCAATTCCTTTCTGATGTTTATGTTGTCTACATTAAAGAACTGAGTGTTGCAAGCACCCATGTTTTAAAAAGTGACTTATTTGTAGCTAAGTAATTGGAGCCACTTGAATTACAGAACCTACTTCAAATGTTTCTCCAGAAGTTCTTAGACGTGGGGTTCCTAGGCCCAGGGACATGCCCTTGGTGAACTCCTTTTTTTTTTTTTTTAATTTAATTTTTTTTTTTTAGAGAGGGGAAGGAGGGAGACAGGGAGAGAAACATCAATGTGTGGTTGCCTCTTGTGCGCCCCTACTGGGGAGCTGGCCCGAAGCCCAGGCATGTGCCCTGACTGGGGATTGAACTGGCGACCCTTTGGTTCACAGGCCGGTGCTCAACCCACTTGGCCACACCAGCCAGGGCTTTCGTGAACTCTTTATTGCGGAAAATGTCCCGCAAACAAGAGGAGAGAAGGAACAAGCTGCCACCGGCTGCGCTCCGGTTAGTCTGCCCAGCCAGGCGCTGATAAACCAGCTCGTGGAGTAAAAGCCTCCTCGCAGGGCGGCTGGCGTGTGAGGGGCCGACGTTCTCACCGCAGCTGTTGGAAGGCACCAAGGCTGACGCCTGGCTTGCAAAGCTCCTGGGTGGTGAGCGAGCCCCCCTCACAAGCCAGCCGCGGCCTTCCACGAGGCCTGCCTCAGCTCCCGCTCCAGCGTCTTCTCTGCCAGGGGGCAGTGGGGGCCCCCAGAGCCTGTCCGCTGACTCATAAACACTTGTGTGTGCAATGTGACACATGGGGACGCCCCCAAAACAAACCAACAAAAAACCCCAACCCGGTCTGTGTTTGGCTTTCCGCAATCTTCTCCAAAATGACTTTTCACAGCTGGCTGGCCCGCTTCGGGACCAGTGGGCTCCTCCGACTCCAGCGCAGCCCGCTCCCCTTCGCGCTCCGCCCCCGGCCGCCCCACGCCGTGTGGAGCAGAAACTGGGTCACCGCTGTAGGAGAGTTCTCCATGCACTGTGGCAGGCTGGGTTTCCTCGTGTGGCATTGAACACGGCGCTCTATTGCTGTTTTGTCCTCTGCGCTGGCTTCCGCCCCCGTCACCCTCGGGGCCGGGGCACTGCCGCCCCCCAACCCCAGTGGTGCTGTTGAGATCGAGCGGCGTGGGTGCAGCCCCCGCCAGCCCCCTTCTTCTGTGGCAAAGCTGCCCTCCCACCCTAAGCTTTTAGCGGTCCCCGGGGGGTCCTTACCAGATGCACTGTTTCCCGAGGGGCGGCAAAGGGTGGCTTTTCAAACACCATCATTCCCTCTGCGTTTATTCGCTCTGCTCCGTCCTTCTCTCCAGAACCTTCCCTCTGGCCTAGGTGGTCACCCTGAAATGCAGTCCACAGGGGGAAGACGCGGGTGCCCGGTTCTCACCCATGGTCAGAATACGTCGGCGCCCCTGAGGTCTGAGGGAGTTGGACAGCGTCGCACGACCTCCTGACCTTTAGACAGGGATGTGTCAGTTCCTGGTCCTCGCTGACCTTTGGGACATTCAGCTGGTCCCGCTGGCACCGTGGGGCGGGAGGCCCCTCCCAGTTGGCTGCTGTGTCGCCTTCATGCCGCCCCACTAATCTGCTTTCAGGCCCAGGACGCCCCGGCCCCTTCTGCCCGGCCCTGGGCGCCGTCAGCTCTCCGTGACCCCCGTGCCCGTCAGCCGGACCGTGTCCGCAGCGCGCCGGGTCAGGCCCGGGGGCACCCACTGCCCTGGGGTGTCCGTCGGTTCTAGGCGTTTCCAGTGACCAGAGCAGGGGAGTTTTTCTTTTTGTTTTTTAGGAAGACAAGACTAAGACATGTCATGCTATTTCCCTCATGAGAGATTGTAGGGTTTTTTTTCCCTGGTCAGGGTTTGGTGTCCGCATCGCCGCCGGTGCGGAGACAACCGTCCCTGGTAGCGCCCCGTCGTCACTTGTGTTTTCCATCACGTGGTGATCAGAGGCACCACCACCAGCGTTCTTACCCCCGAGTCTGCTGGATGCACTGGGGCAGCATTTGTGCTTCCGGAGGGTGCCGCTCTTACGCCGTGGGCATGGAGAGTAAAAGCTGCTTCAGGGTCGCTTGAAATAATTCTTAGTGTGTTTCCCCTCTAACCTGACACTTCCGTTCTTTTATTCCAGTTGGTGATTTTTTAAAAAAGATTTTATTTATTTTTAGAGAGAGGAGAAGGGAGGGGGAAAGAGAGGGAGAGAGACATCCATGTGTGGTTGCCTCTTGTGCGCCCCCTACTGGGGAGCTGGCCCGCAGCCCAGGCCTGTGCCCTGACTGGGAATCAAACCAGCGACCCTTTGGTTCACAGGCCAGCGCTCAGCCCACTGAGCCACACCAGCCAGGGCTGGTTAGTGTTATCTTTTTAAAAATAGGTTTGCGTGTGTTTTAGGTGTAGAAAACATTTGTTCCAAAGTGAAGAGCATAAAACCAGGTGCATTCAGAGAGGTCTTAGTTCCACCCCTGCCCTTCCCCTGCGTGGCCCAGAGGATAATCATGCTGGATTCTGGGTTGGTCCTTCCATTGCTTCTTTCTAAAAATCTAGGCAAATACAGATTTCCTTACCCCCCCCCCCCCCCCCCCGCCGCCCCAGTGGTCTGTCCCCAGATCGACCATGTCTCCCTGATGCTCAGATGTCCCCAGGGTCCCTGCAGAGCCACCGGCTCCTTCCCACAGAGGTGTTGCGAGGAGGGGCCCCAGGCCCGGCCAGGCCGGCGGTGGGCAGCGTGTGCCTCCCACTCCTTTCCAGCACAGGAATGTGCGGGGAGAGCTCTGTGGCGAGCCCGTCTCTGAAGGTTTTGATAAACCCTGCCAGGGGCTCGCTGGAATCCGGGCCGACGTCTCCTCTTCCAGGAATGTGTGAGAGTGACTGACAGTCGGGGTTTCCGCTCAGACTCTAGGTCTGGCCGGCTGGGAGGGCGGGGCTGCTGGGGAGGCCTGCGGGGCGTCGGGGCGGCCGTGTCCCCGCTGAGCCTTCAGGCCCGGGAGGGAACAGAGCCGGCAGGATGACCCGGCCGGTGTGCAGACGGACAGACACACAGACGTGTAGTACCCACGTGGAAGGTGCCGCCCAGGCAACGCTGCACATTGGAGGCAAAGCTGGGTGGGGAGCCCAGACCTCTGACAGACAGACAGACAGATCCAGACAGACCCAAAGCCATCGGACAGGGAGACACAGCGGCACAGACAGCTCCGCGTTCAGACAGAGGTGCGGACAGGCCGATCCAGACAGCCTTCCCGGCAGGGCCCGAGTCAGACGGACACAGTCCAGGCCACACAGACCGACGGAGCAGGAGCCCGGGACCCCCGCATTCCTGGGCACCCTGCCGGGCCGCTCTGACCTGCCTCGGCCCCCAGGGCGGCTGAGGCCAGCTGGCCCGCAGGCCGCCGGGGGGTGCAGGCCGGCTCGGGCTGATCCAGGGAGCGGGGGGTGCGGAGGCGGCGGCCAGCGGGGGGACGCTGGGCTGGGGCCAGGCCTGCCGTCCAGATGCATTTCACGCTCTGCGCTGAGGTGAGGCAAAGCAGAGCCCGCCGCTGGCAGGGGGCTGGGCGCTGGCCCCCGCACCGGCCTGTCCTGCGGGGCTCGGGGGGCACCTCAGCCTGACTTGGGAGTGGCCGTGGGGCAGGCCGCAGGATGACCCCCAGGTGCCCCTCCCTAGTTGTCAGGGCAGCTGGGGGAGACAGAACCGGCCAGAGCAGGCTCGGGGACCCCGACTTTGCAGGTGGGGAGTCTGAGGCTCAGAGAAAGGCAGGGCCACGCCCAGGGGCCAGCCAAGCCCAGAACCTCGTCGGGACAGCCGGTGCCTGCGCCTCCTTCCCACAGATGGCCCCCATCCCCGCCGAGAGCCACGTATGGCCCACTGCTGGCCACAGAGAGTCCAGGGCCTCCCAGGCCCTGAGGGGCTCCGTGTCCCCGTCCTCCCAACACTTGTCAGGCAGGTCCCCTCTTGGAGACCCCACTCCAACCCCAAGGGGTCGGGGATCCTCTTTTGAGGATGAGTAAACTGAGGCAGGAGAGGAGGGGCTGCACCCTGATCGCATCCCAGGGTCCCAGGGTCACAGGGTCGGCGTCCGGGCTGGATCTGCTGTGACCATCACGCTGTGTGGCAGGGAGGGCCCCCAGCCACGGTGCCCCAGGCCCCTGCTGGGTGTCTCATGCTCTGTGGCCCGTGCCACCTTTGTAGGGACTCACTTGTGCGGCCGATGGGCTTCCGGGTGCCAGGCCAGCCCACCCTGTGTGCCCTGTCCCTGCACCATGCATCCGGCGGCCGCCCGTCTGGCCACAGCTTCCTGAGGTCAGAGTGGACGCGCACTCCAGGCTGGGACGTGGCCGTGGGACCTGGACACTGGCCAGGCTGTGCTGGTCACTTGACCGCGGGTGTAGACGCGGGCGCTCGGGCCAGAGGAGCCGGGCCAGGAGGGAGAGAGGCAGGACGCAGGCACCCCGGGAAAGCCAGGCAGCCTGCGGTCCTGACTCACAGGGTCCTGCTCCCCTCCCCCAATCCGCAGCTACGTCTCCTCAGCGTGTTTCTGCTCTTCATGCCCCACGATAACCACAGTCCCTCCTCACCAGCGAGGGACCTTCCTGAGCTAGGCAGAAGTCAGAGGTCACACAGGGATTCGAGTCTGCACAGGGGGTGGGGGGCACTGCACCTCCCCGACTCCCTGGCTGGGCTCCGCCTCCGGTGGCTGTAGGACCAGGGCTTCTCTGCGCCTCCGCTACGCTCCCCAACCAGGAGAGCAGGTCCCAAGGCCCTGCAGGCGGCATGTGTGTGTGCTACCGACAGAGAGGGACACCAACCCTGTGTCAGGTCCCTGAGGGTGCCGGGGAGCGGCCTCGTCCCGCTCTGGAGAGGGGGTCTCCAGTGGCAGGCAGCCTGGCGGTGTGACGGGGAGGGTGCGGGTGTGGGCTGGGTGCCCAGTGCTGTCAGCAGCCACGGCCGGCTCCCGGCTCCGACACCCGGGGCCGTTCCAGCTGCAGCGTCTCAGCCTCGCCCTGCCGACGCACGCTCGCTCAGAGGCAGCGCCGCGCTGCAGGCGCCAGGCCTGTATGCAGCCCGAAGGCGGTCCAGAGTTAACTCCAAACGGCCCCTGAGAGCCACATGGCCTCCCTGGGCCCCACCCCCCACCCCTCTGCCCTTGCCATACCCCACTTCCCAGTGCCCTACCCTCTGCCTCACCAGGGCCTACCCTGCCTGCCCTCAGGGCCCAGAACACACCCCCTCCTCCAGGAAGACTTCCTGCACTACTTCGACACACATCACAGAATCTAAAAGCCCCAGCGTGGGGAGCAACCAGGTCTCACAGCTCCGAGTGGGGTCCGGGGAAGGTGGGGGCAGTGTAGGCGATGGGAAGGGGGGGCTTCCTCCTGACTTCACACAGAGAGGTGGCGGAGAGACAGTGGCCAGCGGTCCCTTTCCCCAGCGCTCACACTTTGATGCCTGTGCTGGGCCCTTCAGACCCCCTTCCTGTGCCCGGGGACTCTGCCCAGCTGGACGCTGTGGTGACAACCCTGAAGGGCCTGTGTCTGGCCAGAGAGGACCGACAGTCCTGCCCTACACTCGCTGGTGCCTCTGGGTCGGAGGCCTCTCCCGGGCCTCGGTTTCCTTACCTGTAACATGGGTATAGCAGGGTTGGGACGGCCCATCCCTGCCAGCTCAGGACTGGAGGGACCTAGTTTGTGTCTTCATCCAGCCCCGCCCTCGAAGCGCCTCCGTGATTGAGGCGTGAGGCGAGGTTCGGGCATCACGAATATGAACCGCTGCTGACCCAAGCGACGGATCTAGATGGCACCCCAGGGTGGGCCAAGAAGGGAGGGGCTGCACACACCGGGCGCATGCCTGCCTGGGAGGGAGCTTAGAGGGGAGCCAGGCTCACCCAGCGACACCGGGTGCCGAGGACCAGCAGAGGGCTTGGAGGCTCAGAGCTGGAGAGGGCTGTCTTACATTGGAAGGACTACAGGGGGCTTCCTGGAAGAGGTGCCTCTGAGCTGTCCTGAAGGATGGCTGCCTGTCTGGTCTGGCTGGGCTGGGATCGGCAGGAGGAGCTCTGGGGGGAGGCCAAGGCTGGGGGCAGGGAGACGCGGGCAGCCCAGTGACAGTCTGCCAGAGGCCGCCCGCCAGGCCACACTTCGGCAGGTACCTTACTGCATCGCTAATGGGTCCCCTGGGACCACAGGCAGTTTTAAAACATTATAAATGGCTTTGTTTCCCTGGCCCCACCTAGGATTTTACAGGGATGCAGTGTGAGAGGGGCCCCTCTGTGCACCCCAGCCCCAACCCCGAGTCTGTGAAGGGGACTGGCAGGTAGCAGTCCCCTCCCAATAGCCCTGGGTCTCTGCAGCGGAGCCAGCTGTCTGCTGTGGCCTGAGGACCGAAGCGGGGAGGGGACAGGAAGCAGGGCCAGACGCCAGCCTCCACCTGCCTCCCCGAGGGGCCCCTCCCCTGGCAGAAGGCCCCGCAGGGCCGCCATCTGGACCCCGAGTCCTGCATGTACTTCCAGACCTTCCTGCTCCTCGTGTTCTGTCCCCCCCTCCCTGCCCTGAAGGCCTCGGGGAGGGGGCCTCTACAGCCCATCACCCCCTCCCTCCTCCTCCGTGGGGGGCACAGCAACGCTCAGCGAAAGCCCTGTCTACGGCGTCCACAGGGGCTCCAGGAAGTAGCCCAGCCCTGCGTGCTGCGCCCAGCTGGGCCCCTGGCTCGGCTGGCCCAGCACATGGGGTGCCCAGCAAAACACAGACGCTCGGGCCTCGGTGGGACTGAGCGGGTCCCCGAGGTCCGCTTACTTAACAAGCAGCCCTTCCGACGGTGATGCTCGTTTCTGGATGGGGAAACCGAGGCCAGGGTGGGGCACAGGGCTGGCGGGTGCTGACACTGTTAGCCAGGGTCACTGCCTCCCTGGCAGGCCTGCCCGGCCCCCACGGTGTTGGTGCCCAGCTGAGGGCGTGCGGAGAGCCAGCAAGCCTCTTCCTGCACAGGCGCAGCTGCCTGGTCCGAGCGCCCCTGCTGCCTGGGGGCCCGGGGCCGGCGGCCGCAGGAGCGAGGCCGTGCGGAGTTCCTGTCTAGACCTGCTCCACATTTGTTCCTCATTTCACGCTCCGCGGGCTCCCAGATTCCCGCGCTCCGCAATAAATAGACGGAAGCGCTCAGCTGCACTGCGGCTGGTCTCGACATTATCCAGAGCCTTGGTGGGGGCCGGTGGGGGGGGTGGGGAGCGGGAGTGGGGCCGGGGGGCCCAAGAGGCAGGTCCGGCCAGAGCCTGGGGTGTCTGCCTCCAGGCTCCTCCACAGCCTAGTCCGGCTCAGCCCTGAGAGCACAGGCTGGCGGGTGCCCGGGGGCTGGGTGCAGTGGGGCGGGGAGCTGGCTTTAGGAAGAGCCCCAGGGGCCTTGGGCTGGCCCGTTCTGAGGCCTGGACTCCGAGAGGACCTGCTCCACAGGTCTGGGATCCAGAAAGCACACAGGGGCCATGCCATTCTGGCATTCATCTCCTGGACTTCCAGAGGCTCTGCCCAGACCCCCACCGAGAGCTGGGCCTCGCTGGTACCCCGCTGCTCTGCCCCAGGGCGCAGGGGCGCCTGATGCTCGCTGTGAGTGGACGAACCCGGGGGCTTCCGAGCTGCTGAGAGTGCACACAGAATTTCTAGCTGAACCCGGGCAGAGCTGGGGGAAGGGGGAGTGGGAGGTAGGGGTGCTGCCTTTCTGTGAACCCCGGTCCAACAATGTCAGGGTGGATAGGAACAGTGGCAACCACAGCTGGGTGCTGGGTGTGCCACACTTTCCCCTGGCCCCCCGGGGTGGGGGACAGGCAGCTGCCGACCGACTGGGCCACGCTCACGCTCCCCAGGCCACGTGGAAGAGGGGCTCACTGACATCTCTGCTGATTACCCCACTGCTGTGTTCTAGGGGTAAACTGAGGCTAGAAGAGGGACGTAGCCTGCCCAGCAAGCAGAAGCACGATCGGACGGGCGCCCCGTGTTTGAGTCCCTGCCAGGCCCTCGTGACGTGGCTGGAGCTGTGGAGCCCGAGGCTGTGTGGTCCGAGAGGAGAGGTTTTAGGGTGGACCCCAAGGCCCAGGGGGCCTAGACCATGGCCAAGGAACTGCACGGAGTGGGCGTGTAGCCCCCCCCACTGCCTGGGCAAAGAGGGCTCCGCCAGCTGGGTGGCTCTCCTATGCCCTCTGGCAAGGTGCCCAGGCAGTGACTGTCCCCAACTCAGGAACATCTGGGAAGGCAGGGAGTGGCAGGAGGAAACCCCTCCTGGCTTCTGTCAGGGAGTTGTTCCGAAGCCACCTGGGGTCTCCCGGGCCTTCTGGGGCAGCAGCCGGCACCTGGGAAGGGCCCTGGTCACGCCGGCAGGGCCTGGCCCTCAGGCCCTTTGCTGAGGCCGCTGCCTTGCTCCCGGAGCCTGCTCCACAGTGGAAGCCCGTTGTCCCTGCCGTCCTCCCCGCTCACCAGTCTGCTCGCCCAGGGGACAGGATGCTCGGGGCGCACTGAGGCCTATGGTCACACAAGCTGGGTCCCCAGTGCAATGGGGGTGGGCGTGGTGGTCCGGAAGGCTGGGAACAGGTTGCTGCCCCCTTACTGCGCCCATGGGCAGCGGTGTCTGCCCCCCAGAGAAGGAGTGGCCCCAGACATCTGCTGCAGAGTGAGGCCTGGACAGCAGCTGGTACCCCTGACCTGCCTCTGTGGATCCCAAGGTGGCGGGGGAAGGGGGGTAGAAAGAAGGGGGTGGAAGGAGGGCAAGGTACCCGGCTTGTGGATGCTGAGCTCCCAGTGTCAGGCCTTGGGACCCCAGCAGCCCCGGACTCCTGCCTGACCGCCCCGTGGTCTGAAACAAGTGGGCGCGTCACTCTGGTGCCTCTCGGTTGCCATGGGTGAGGAGTCGGCTCCTCACCAGAGGCTGCCCTATAGGGAACCTATCCGCTGGTGGTGGCGAATGCAGCCCAGCCCGATTCGGAAAACCGGTGGGGAGTGAGCTGGCACACAGGAACCGAGCCCACTGATCGGTTCTCCCGTGGGGAATCAGGCCTACATTGTACCCAGGCTGCTATTAGGCTGGCTTTTTGCTGAAACTCCCTCACCCAGGATTGAGGCAGCAAATCCGCTTATCTTTACTGCATATCTTTAAAGTAACTTCCTAATGTCTGTGCTAAACCTCCCAAGTATGGAGCGTAACCAGTTCAACCACTTCTCCCTGTGCATCTGCAAACATCCTTTTCTTTGAAGTAATTAGCAACATTCTTTCCTTTGTTTTCTGTACAAGGTAACCACCTACAGCGAACCTGTGCCCAGTAAGTGAGGACCATCCTCATTGTCAGGTACCCAGAAAAGAGATAAAAGCCTGGCCAGCAGGGGTCGGGGCCCCCTCTCACTCAGAGAGTGGCCATGCTGTCCCCTTTTCTCCACAGGACTTCTGCAGTCCCTGTGAATTTGTTTGTTGGGGCCACAGCACACAGACCCGGCTGGCCAGAGCCCGTGTCACTGCCCGCCAGCTCCAGGGGCGGGGCGCCAGCCCCAGGACCCGGCCTTCTCGACCTGCCCCACCCTCCTGCCCCCAGGACCCCTGAGCCGATGTCTGGACAGGTCACCGCCTCCCTGAAACAGCCCAGGGGCTCCCCGGTGCCTCACCATGGCAGTAAACACATGGCCCTGTGCTGAGCACCCCATCTGCACCGGGTGGGGTGCCGCTCCCCCCCCCCCACGGACTTTCTCAATTGCAGATGAGGAAGTAGGGCTGGCATGGGTGTGCCACCCCAAAGCCGACGACATCTTGTCTTCTGTTTTCCCATCCCCTACTTGCCTCCGGGACTCCACGGGACTGTAAGCCCCATGAAGGCAGGACCCTGGGGTGCTGTGGTCTGTAGGCCTCCTGCCACCAGGGGTCAGTGCAGTGCAAGGCGCCCAAAGGGGCCCCAAACAGGGGCAGATGGAGTTGAGCTGGGACTTGTTTGGCTAGCTCGCCCTGAACAGACCCTGCCCGTGGGCAGGGAGGAGAAGTGGCTGCCCCCGAGGGTCCCCACCTCCTGCACCCGTCGGCCCCCCAGCTCCACTTCACAGAGCGCTTCACCCCCTGAAAAGAATGATGTCCAGAGAGCTGGGTCTTTGAAGACCTTTCTGCTGCTTGACCCGAAGTTGCTCTTTACGACACCCTCTTCCGACACGGAGCGCGGCTCCCGGCCCGGGTTCAGGGCTCAGAAGGCTCTCGGGAGGCGCGCTGGGCCAGGACCCACAGGGGCCGCCATGGCTTCATTCCCCAGACGCACTCGACACCCCTGCGCAGAGCTGAGGGCACTGCCACCGGCGGTTCCTTGACCCTCGCGGGACTCTCGGCACCGGCACCGGGAAACAGAGGCACCAAGGGGGGGGCGTCCAGGCCATGGCCTGCCAGCACCATGCCACCACGGGTCACGGCCCAGGGTCTCTGAAATGCTAACGGCATTCGGCAAAGAACAGGCCCTGCACGGGCTCTGGCCCAGCCCAGAGGAGCGTACGGAACCTTGGGCGACTCAGGAGCACACCCGCCCCAGGTGACTCAAGGCCGGGCGGTCAGCGCAGGGCTGGACTCCTGACCCCTGGGGCGCCCGGAGCGGGAGAGAGCAAGCTTTGAGTGAGGCCCTTCCCCAGTCCCTGGGCCCCCAGCCCAGGGCACTCAGTAGGAGCCTCTAAGGAAATGAGTGGGGGACTGTACGTAAAAGGTGGGGTGGGCTGGGGCTTGGGGGGCTGGGGAGGTGTTTCTGTGAGTTTACCAACAGGTATGATTGTAATTATTATTTTTTTAACACAATGCGGTCATTCCATGCAGACTGCGCTGCAGTGTATTTTCCTTCTCACGCATCCCCCCGTTCCTCCCTAGCACCCCATGCAAGCATGCTCCTGGTCCGGGTCCCAAAATGGGTCTGGCTGAGAGGGCCGCTCCCGGGCCTTCCAACTGAACTGGCCTTGTTCTGCCTCTGGGCCTTTGCCGGTAACATTTCATGGACCTCGAACTCCCTTCCCACTCTGCTTATTGAAATCCCCGGCTACCAGCGGGTGTGCTCCCTGAGCAAGCCTTTCCTGACCCCCACCCCCCAGACACAGCGCCCTCTCCTGGGATCCAGTGGCATTCACTGCTCGCACTATGCACTCGGCATTCATCACGGGCCAGCGGTTCAACAGCAGATACTCACAGAGCCTCTACTGCGTCCCAGTTTCCACCTTTGCAGTTTCCAGCCTTGTGGGGGGACGTGGACAGGGCGTATGGAAGGAGCTGACAGGGTGCTCCTGGGGGCAGGGGGGTGGCAGCCAGCAGAGGCAGCTCTGAGACAGTGACCTGGGCGTTGAGACCTGAGAGACCAGAAGGGAGCAATGGGAAATAGTGGCCCGTAGAGGAAACAGAATGTGCAAAGGCCCAGAGGCAGGCAGAGCAAGGTGGGCTCCGGGAGCGGGAGCAGAGGGGCAGGAGGGGGAAAGGGCAGGGGCGGGGTCAGCCAGGCCTGGCTGCACAGCGGGTCCGTCTGCACCTGGACAGCCTTCAGGGAGCCCAGGTCCCCGTCTCCCCACCTGCTGCAGCTTGGTGCCCCTTCCTTCCCAAAATGCTTTCTAGATCAACAGGCATCGCATCTACCCGAGGTCAGAGAAAGAGCCGCTGGAGAAGAGCCTAGGCAGCCATACTCCCACGTACGGGTGGGGTCCAGCACCCGGCAATGCATACTGTCTGGCGCCCGGGACAAAGCTCCCTGGCACGCAGAGGAGCCGGAACACACTCCTTGGTGGAGGGAAAGGTTAACCAATCTAAGCGAATCCAGAAGTGGTACAAACGACAGACTTAAGAGACAAGGACATTAAAATAGTTATAACTGTTGCCCACGTGTTTGAAACCCTGGAGGAAAAATTGAGCACATTGAGGAGAAACACAGAAGATGTTAAAAAAGAACCAAACCAAATTTCTAGAGACAAAAACGCTACCATGTCTAAGATGAAACACACTGGATAGAATTAACATCAAATTGGATCGGGCAGAGGGAAAGATAAATGAGCTTAAAGACAGCAATGGAAATGATTTGAAGTGAAACAGAAAGCCCTGGCTGGTGTGGCTCAGTGGATTGAGCACTGGCCTGAGAACCAAAGGGTCACCGGTTCGATTCCCACTCAGGGCACAGGCCTGGGTTGTGGGCCAGGTCCCCAGTGAGGGGTGGACAAGAGGCAACCACACATTGATGTTTCTCTCTCTCTCTTTCTCCCTCCCTTCCCCTGTCTCTCTAAAAATAAATAAATAAAATCTTTGAGAAAATATACATACAATTTAGCTGTTCACAAGGTAACAGGCGGTTCCCATGGCTACAGTTGAACGCTGCGTGTGCTGAGGGAAGGAGGTGTGCTCTCCTTCACCCAACTGATTGGGGCGCTTGGACGATTCAGGCCAGGAAGGGAGGGCGGCAGAGGGAGAGGGCAGGGACTGTCAGCTGCCTCTCCCCACTGTGCCCCAGGACTGATCTCCACGGCTGTTTAGAATAATGCTGGTATCCTTCTGGCCGGCAGCTCTCTAGCATACGCGGAGTTTTCCGGAACGGCATCTCTCCCAGTGAGCAGCCTGGGAGCTGGGAGGGCAGGGTCCTCACCCTCATTCACAGGTGGGCACTGAGGGCCACCCAGGGAGCAGAAGGTGGGCAAATCAAGGGAAACCCGGGCTGCTGGTCACCTGTCCAGTTCCCAGACCCCTGCCAGCCCAGCACAGACTGGGACGCCCCGCATTCTGGCCCAGCCGGGGTCGGCCCAGAGGAGATGGAGGGGCCAGGGATGGCCCTGCCCTGCTGAGTGCAGGCGGCACCTCCCCTCACCCCGAGCTGTGTGTGTGCGTGTGCATGTGTGTGTGGGTGTGGGTGTGCGCACGCCTGTGTCTGTGCACGTGTGTGTTGCCTACTGTGAATGAGCAGGGGGCAGGGGCAGAGGCGAACCCGGTTGTCCCAAGGAGACTGGCTGGCTGCCGGCAGCCGGGGGGAGGTACGGACTACCACTGGCCTCCCTTTTGAGCTCAGACGCCCCCCACAGGGGACTGGTACCCACCAGGGAACCCCCACCCCCAGACCCCACCTTTGAGATGGGGCAGCTCATTTGAAAGAGAACCAGCTTCTGCTCTGGGGCTCCAGGTGGGTCTGAAGTGGGGGTGGGGGAGGGGGCAGGGGGTGAGAGGACCCCTGGACCCTGCGGAGGACAGGCCACCAAAGGTGGTGGGACGGTGGACTCCTGGAACCTAAGCACCCCGCACTTCGGGGTCTTAGAGAGTCAGAAATCTGAACGATGGATGCTGAGAATCTGGGAGTCCCCCAGAGAGTTCTCTCTTAGGCCTGGAAGGGGCTCGGGATGGAAACAGCCTAACCACCTGTGCAGAGAGCAGTAACGGGGCTGTTCCCTCTTGGAGTGGCAATTCAGTCAAGACGAGCCACCGGGGAGGCTGGATCCCCAACTCCCCCCCTCCCCGGGACAGGAGGGGGGTGGTGCCACGTCTGGCTCCTGGCCCAGTGCCAGGCTTTCTAGTCCTCCTGGGGGTCAGCCCAAGCTCCCTCCCAAGGACGAGCCACGAGGGCCCCGAGGAGGACTCCACCGGCCTGTGCATACGCCATCCCGGGCCCACAGGCCTCAAAGGGCAACCATCCACCCTCGGCCGGCCCTCGCCCCTCGTCCACTGGCTCGTCTGACAGTTGATGGAGCCCACCACCCCCAGGCTGCCTACTCGCCAGGGCCCCCTTCCAAAGCCTCCGCTTCCTGCGAGGTGCCCCCTGCAGCCAATCAGCGTCAGCACCACTGACTTCTGGGGGCAAACTTAGCCGCCCTGCGTGTGGTCTTCGGTGGCCCCGGCTTCAGCGACGACAACGCCTGAGGCTGTTTGTCTTACATGGACTTTCCTTTTTTAGGAAAAAATTAGACTTCTGGCCAAGATGGAGGTGTCGGTAGACACACTGTGCCTCCTCGCACAAGCAAAAGAAGGACAACAACAAATTAAAAACAAAAAATAACCAGAACTGCCAGAAAATCGAACTGTATGGAAGTCCCACAACCCAGAGTTAAAGAAGCAGCATTCATCCAGACCGGTAGGAGGGGCGGAGACGGGCAGCTGGGCAGAGAGGATGTGCAGCAAGGCGGCGGCTGGCGGAGCGGGCGGTCCCACATTCACACTGCGGATAAACCAGGAGGAACAACTGGGGACCGAGACAGACCGCACAACCCAGGGTTCCAGCACCGGGAAATAAAGCCTCAAAACCCCTGGCTGTAAAGACCTGGGCGGGGGGTTGCGGCAGTGGGAAAAACTCCCAGGCTCACGGGAGAGTTCGTTGGAGACACCCACAGGGTCCTAGAACGTACACAAACCCATCCACCTGGGAATCAGCACCAGAAAGGCCCAGTCCACTTGTGGGTAGCGGGGGAGGTGACTGAAGGCCGGCAGAGAGCTGAGCAAGGGGCACTGTTCCCTCTCGGACCCTCCCCCACGTACAGCCCAGCAACGCAGCTGCATGGGTTGCCCCGCCCTGGCGAGTACCTAAGGCTCCGCCCCTTACTTCAACAGGTGTGCCTATCAGCTGCCTTCTCAAAAGAAACCTTGCAGGCAAGAAGGGGCTGGGAAGAAGTATTGGAAGTCATGAAAGGCAAGGACCTCCACCCAAGATGACTCTATCCAGCAAAGCTGTCATTCAGAATGGAAGGGCAGATAAAGTGCTTCCCAGATAAGGTCGAGTTAAAGGAGTTCGTCATCACCAAGCCCTTATTCCATGAAATGTTAAAGGGACTCATCTGAGAAATAGAAGATCAAAAACACGAGCAGTAAAATGACAACAAACTCACAACTATCAACAACTGAACCTGAAAAACAAACACTAAGAATCACAGAAATGAGATCACGGGGAGGGTTACAGCAGGGAGGGGGAGGGGAGTGGGGGGGAGGTCCAGGGAAGAAGCAGCATGGTTGGTAGGAACAAAGTAGACGGGGTGTTAAGAATAGTACGGGGTGTTAAGGAAAAAGCCTAAGAACTTACATGCACGACCCATGGACAGGAACTAAGGGGGGGACTGCTGGAAGGAGTGGGGGTACCAGGTGGAGGGGGGCAGAGGGGGAAACGGGACAACTGTAATGTCATAATCAATAAAATATACCTTAAAAAGTTAGGCTCAGCCATGTTCGAGTGAGTGCAGACGCACCGTTTGTTGAAAGGACCCCTCCTGTGGAGTAAACGACCTTCCCAGAACTGGTCACCCTATTGATGGAAAGCGGCAGGGCGAACCCCCGAGGCCCGGCTGTGAGCTGCGCCCCGGCCACCTGAGCCCCGCCAGCCCCGGAGCCACCGTGGGAACGAGGATGACATTCCTGCCGCTGGACATCGTGCCCCGGGCAGACCCTGCGGCTCCCGCCCTCCGCCTTGCCAATGGCCACACCGGCAACTTCCTGTTTCTGGAACACTCTGAGCCCCTTCCTCCCTGCAAGGGAGACGCCATTTGTGACTCTAACTGTGGGTGTCCCTGTCCAGGGAGCGGCCACTGCAGCCCCTGGCAGGACAGGCAGGCCCTCAGGGGGGGCATGAAGACTTCCCGTAAATACCTACCAGGGGCCCCTGCCTGTGTGGGGTGCTGTGCCAGGCGGGGCTCCACACTGGACAGAGTTGGCAGGTGTGCTTCGCAAGGGACCCCGGCCAGGCAGCGGAGGGAGGCCAGTTGGACGGGCCACGCAGCCAGGTGCTGACGTGGTCGAGAACGTGGCATGGGGCTCACCTCCAGGGAGGTGACGTGGGTCAGGGACTCTTCCCTGAAGGGCACTCACCAGGCCATCTTTCAGACAGAGGGAGAGGGGAGCGGGATGACCACAGGGAGGAGGGTCTCGGAGGGTTCCAGAACGCCTACATAAATCGAGGGAGAGAGGCCAGCGACAAGGTGGGGGCGGGGGCTCCGTGCAGGGCTGCCTGGGCGGCACCGGGGGTCTGGTTCCAGCCGCCTCCACTGGACATCGACCTCCAGCGGCACAGGGGCCGCTCCACCGGCCCAGGCTCCCTGCATCACACTCCTGCCAGCTGTCCGGGTCTTCCCCGGGTGACGATGCGTCCTCGCCACCACCCTGCAGGAGAGGACAGCCACCCTGTGTGTGGAAACATGGGCACAGAGAGGTGGAGCCACACGCCTCTGCTCGCCCACTGGGAGGCGATCGTGTGGGGGTTGGGCCGAGCTGTGGGGTCCTCATGCCTCCGAAGATGCTGCAGCCGGTGCCCCCCACAATCTACCTGGCCCCAGCCGTCCCCCTCCCCCTGCTGTGCCTCCTGCTTGCTCGCCCTCCCCTGTTATCCAGTCTCAAGTTCACCGACGCAGTTGCCCCCGGAAAGAAAAGGGCGCACAGCGAAGAACAAGACGCAGCCCAGTGGGGATAAAACCGACCACGGAGTGGTTATTCAGGACCACGTCGCAAAACCATTTCTTTGGGTGTTTTGAAACGGGAATCTGTTTAGTAACGAGAGGGAACTCTGATGTGGGAAGTTCCACGGAGGCAGAACTAAAGCGGCTTTATTTTTACTTCTGTCAGCGGGTGCGCACGGGGCCAGGAGCGTCCACCGCTAAACGCAGGTGAACGCCAGACTCGCACCGGCAGACGGTGCGGACGAGGGGCTGCCGCTTTTCCGGCGAAACATCAGGCCTCGCTCACTGCCCTCCTTCCCAGCCTCTTTGCAAGCTGTCGGTCAGGGAAGGTTCTGACTGAGCGGCAGGTGGATTCTGGCTGTGGGTGTGGGTCCCTCCCTCAGTGGGCGGGTCTGCTGGCCTCCGGCAGCCAGTCGGGCGGGAGCCCCCCCTCCCCAGAATGGGTGTCTGGACTGGGCGCTTGCCTTTGAACCGGGAGAATGAGCATCTCGGTTTCGTCTTAGGGAAGTTCCCGAATGGGTCAGGTGGAAGCCAAGGCGAGGGGGAGAATTTGAAGGAGGATGCCAGGGTGACACTGCCAGCGCCGCAAGGGGACGGCACCTGGACAGATGTCCCGGGTAAACGGGGGACGCTCCTGGCCATCCGCTCCTGCAGCGCCCCGGGTCCCACCGGCCCCCACGCTGTGTCCCCACTGCCGCCCAGCTGTGTTTCCCGCCTCACACCGTCACTCTGGGCAGAATCCTCGAGCTCCTGTTCGTGGGAGAGCCAGCAGGCGGGCTGGGCTCTGCTGCGGCCCATCCCCTGTCTGCAGCCCCGGGGGACGGGGGCGCCTGTATGACCACAGGGTGAGAGCGGGGGCCACGCATGGGAACCTGGCTGCAATCACAACAGACCGGGGAGGCCCTGCTGGGTACCCCCCACCCTCACCAGGAGTAGAGAGGTAGCACAATCCTGGCATCTTGGGGGGGGCACAGTTATCCACCAAGTCAACAGACCTCTGCCCCGCCCCGCCGAGCCAGCTGAAGCACCCAGCTCTCCTGCAGCCTGCTCCTCCCCGCTCCTCCGCAGGTCCGCCTCCTTCGGAATCGGACGCCTGCCCTGCGCGTTACTACCCCCCGAGGACTCACGAGTGCAGCCCCTAGCCTCCCCCACCCCGGCCTTCCCGTGGGGACCAGGCCATTGGACAGGCCTATGCCAGCGACAGTGCAGGTGGCACGGGGCACGACCCGCACACCTGTTCACTCACGCGGGCCCAGGGGACTCAGTGCGCGAGTCGGGAGACCGTCTAGCTGTGCGGTGCAGGGAGGAGCCCAGGGTGCTTGTGCTGAGCATGTGCGGGGGTGGGGGCGGGCGGTCCGGTGGGGAACCTGGGCTTCCGCTTCGTGAAAACAAACAGAGCTGATTGCTTGGCTTTCCTTTTACAGCAGGCATGCGCTTATTTTACCTAAAAGAACCCCTATGAAATATCCAAATGTCACGTATAGGGATTAAAAGTGTAAGTAGCAGGAATGGGACGCGGGGACGGAGCCCCCTTCGCGAGCCTGCAGCAGGTGGACTGTTTCGGCGTCGGGCCGGTTTTCTGGACCGTGTGTCTCAAACCGCCCGGGAGCATGAATTAGCTGGGAGCGCATCAAAGCCAAAGGTCAGGCCGGGGCTCAGGAAACTGCGTGTCCAGCAAGCTCCCCGGGCGCTGGCGTGGCTGGACCACAGCCCACACCTGGGGCAGCCCTGCCCCAGACTCAGCCTTGCACGGTATAAACTACATACAGCAAATAACAGTAACACTAAACAGAGAGGACCTCTCCGGGACCCAGGGCCTGACCCAGGCCGGCCACCAGGCAGGCCAGCCCCGGAGTGGCACTGGGGAGGGGCCGCCTTTGCCACGGCCACACAGACAGAAGCGGAGGACCCGGGTGGGAAGCACCGAGAGGCAGGGTGGTCCCTCTGTGTGGGGGTGCCTGCTTGTCGGCAGCAGCCCCCAGGCCGCTGTGTGGCTCAGCCACTGTGAGCAAGGGCCCCGGGGGCACCTGAGAGAGGGGCTGTGTCCAGGGCCCTGAAGTGCATGGACTCCGGCCCTGGTCAGCCACTGAGGCAGAAGCTGGCACATCCCCAGGTGGACGCTGGTGTTGTCATTTTAGGAACGAAGAACCCAAGGCCCAGAGAGGCTAAGTAACCTCCGTAGGAACACACAGCCTGGGCCTAGATAGGGCTCTGGACAGCCCCGAAGGCTGGGCTCTCACCTCTGCGGCCACACTGCGACCTGTCCCCAGCAGCCAGGGAAGGTGGCAGCCAAGACCCTGGGGGCCTGGCCTGTTCTGGGACTAGTGCCCCAGGCCGTGGCCAGCCTCCACCACGCGCCTCCTGCCTCTGCTGCCTGGGAAAGCCAAGCCCTGGGGTGCAGGGAACAGCCCGGCCAGGGCCCCTCCCGCGGAAATCCCGGGGTCGGCAGGAAGCAGGCCCCGAGGACCAGCAGTCACACCAGCCACGGTGCGATCAGAATTCTGATGCGTGGCTGCTGCTGGAGCAGAAAGCACCCCCTTTGTCCCTCACCCTTCGGGGCTGCGTCCCCACTGCTTACACACCAGCTGGGCCCCGGTGTCCAGCCGGGGTGGACGTCCACCTGGGCTCCCTGTGGAGGCGTGTCTGAGAAGAAGCTTGTGCCCAGTCAGCCCCGGGTGGTGCCCCTACCCCGACACCCCTGCCTCGGGTGTTGGGTTGCTCCAGCCCACTTCCTCCTCCCCAGTCCAGGCCTCCGAGGTGTGTGTCCCTTCCGACCGTCTGGCAGCGTCCTGCCCCCGACCTCTCTGCCCCCACCTCAGCCTCTCCGAGTGGCCCTCCTCGCTGCAGTCTGGGGCCATTCTCTGCGGGCCAGGTCTGGCGCGCCCCTCCCGGCTCACACTGCCTGAGTTCCTGTCCAGCCCTCCGAGGAGGTTCCCGGTGTGACCTCCACACACTCCTGAGTCCCCGGGGAGGCAGGGCCACCGTCCCCCTTTCACAGCCCAGGAGCCAAAGGCCCGGGGTCCCACGGCTGGGAAGCAGCAACGCCGTCTTGGACCCCAGGCTCAGCCTGAGTTTGGGGCTCCTGAGTAGCCCACCCTCCCCCAGGACAAGCTGGCAGGTCCCCCAGGAGCCCCTGCAGCTTCGGCGCCCTCCGGAAGCCGCCATGTGACGCCTGTGCCGGGAGGGGAGCCGATCCCAATGGGAACAAAGGGCTTTGCACAGAGAGACAAGCCCACCAGGGGCCTCCCGGCTGCACAGCGGGAGAGGTGCTGGCAATGCCAGGCTTGTCGAACGTCCTATGGAGCAAACCCAAAGCCACAGAGTCCCCGCGAGGAAGCCCCACACCAGGAGGCGCAGCGAAGCCAGGCCGAGAAGCCCGCTGCCGCAGGGCTTCAGAGCAGCCGACCCGGGAACTGATGCTGGGTGCCCCCCACCCCTGCGGGCTTCCCCGTTGCCCGCCTTGTGCTGGCAGGGTTGGGGGCAGAGCCACCCCCATGTTTGCACACGTGGAGGCTGAGCCGTTGCCCCAGGGAGCCTGGCACCCACTCCCCCCCCCCCCAAAATGCCTTCTCACTGACACCGGAGACAGTGCCAGGGCCGAGGGCTTTGAGGAGGACACAGGGGCCAGCTGCCCCTCCGCCTGCCTCCGGCCGGAGAGTCGACTCAGCTGTATTTCCTGAGATGTGATCAATCTCTCGCAGCTCCACCCGCTCCCCGGCCCCTGCTGTGCGTGGTAATTATTCCCCGCTGGGTCTCTGTGGAGCAGGCCCCTGGGGTGGGGCCCCACAGGCCTCTCAGCAGGAGTGGGTCCCAGGGCCGTGAAACCTGCGGGTCGGCCGGGCCGTGCAGTTCACCCAGAACCAGCACCAGCACCAGTGATTTACAGGCGGCTCCCAAAAGTGCAAGACTGGATGATCGCTTGAGTGGGGAGCGGGGAGGGAAAGGCCGGGGCTTGGACTCAGGGCTGCCCCGAGGCTTCACAGCCCGCTGCACGCCCCCTGCACCTCAGCCCCACCCTCTGGGTTCAGCACTTGGGTGCACGGTGCTGTGACTGATGGTCCACTGGCACCATCGCTGGGATGGGGACCTGTCCAGGGGCGCCCGGAGAGGTGGAGAGAACTGGGCTGGGTCTCGCTCCAGCTGTGCCCACACCTTCCCCATGCGCCCTTGCTCCCGTCCCAGGACTGTGCTGGCGTCAGCCATGTGGGTCTGGGGACTCGACGCCGTCCCCTCCCCACGGAAGAGACAAAGTGGAGAAGCTTCGACACTTCAGGGGGGCCGGTGTTCTGAGCATCGTATTGGCACCCCCATCCTACCTGCCCCCAGCCTCGGGGCCACCGAGACTGGGAGACCCTGTGGTCCTTGCCAGACCCCCAGGCCCTTCAGGAGGCCATGTCCAAGCTTTCCCAGTGAACCCGGACCAGTCGGCCCTGCTGGAAACTCTGTGGATGGGGGGCGGGAGCTCAGCAGCACCCAGGGTACAGGGCCGCCCGGTCTGTGTTTTTCATCCCGGCCCCAGGTGCTCAGCCAACCACTGCCAAGTGCGAGAATGAACAAAACCCCGCACCGCCGAGCCCAGCCTCAGGAGGGAGACGGCTTCTCACGAGTCCCAGCGCCTGAGCTCTTTAGGAAGCTTGCAGCCCTGCGCAGTGGGGAAGGCCACCCCTGCACGGGCCCAGAAGGTGCCTGGACGCACCTGCCTGGGTAGGAAGAGCCCCGGCCCCCTCAATGCCACAGGAAGAGGGGCGCGTGGGCAGTGGGCACGTGTGCTCCCCTAGAGAGTCCGAGCTTTCTGGGCGCTGGGAGTCCTCACGGTGCCTGGAAGCCCCCAAGCGCTTGGCCGGGGTGGAGGGAAGTGCTCGGGGTGGAGGGGGTTGGGGGGGGCTGGCAGGGCAGCCCCTTTGGCTTTCCTGAGCTCTGGCCTCCTGGGGAACACCGAGGGGTAAATGTGGGGGCCTAGGCCTCCAGGACACCCTGTCACCCTCCAGAACGGTCAGTGAACTTGCCCCCGAGGGTCTGCCCTGCAGCCACGAGGCACACAGAAGCAGGACCCCGGGCCTCGGGGCCGCAGGGCGCAGAGTGCGCGGAGACGGCAGAGCCGGGTGCGGGGGGGCAACATGTCCTGGGCTCTTCGGTGTCTGGAGAGTCCTGTCATGCTTGGCGGGAAGAACCAAATGACAGTTGGTGCCCCCCACCCGTTTAAGCTGAGGCTCCAAACAGCCGAGTGTGGGTGGGAGGCGGTGCAGAGGGTGCTGGGTGTGAGGCCGGCTCTGCCACTTGCGCCGTGTGACCTTGGACGAGTGGCCAACCCTGCCTGAGCCTCAGTCTCCTCGTCTGTCCAGTAGGGCCAGTGCCCCTTCCTCACGGACGATGGGCAGACCGAATGGGCGATTACGCAGATCCAGCCCCCCCCCACCCCCCCACGGTGTCTGGTGGAAGGCAAGTCCCCGAGAATGCAAGGTCTCCTGTCCTGGCAGCAGAGGGGAGGGGGGTCCGGCTCCTCCAGGAGACTTTGCCTCCCCGATTTCCCTCACACCCAGGCCACGAGAAAGACGAGGGGTCCCTTGGCACAGTGGGTGTCCCAGCCTTTCCCTCAGACCCTCGCTGCCCATCTTGGTCGCTGTCCACAGCTTCCTGGACAGGGGCACACTTGGAGAGGGGCCAGAGGTGAGACATGCGACACCGGTCCAGGCAGCTCCTGAGCGAGGCGGCTGGAACAGGTTGCCCTGGGCTCTCCAGACAAGGTAGGCACCGATTTGGGGCGACCCCCGCCTGCAGCCTCCGCCCCCACGCCCCGCGCGCCCGCGGGGCCCTTACCTTGAACCATGGGCACGGTGCTGCCCCGGCCAGCCGAGGACTTGGGTGCACGTGACGGGGCGGCCCGGCGTCCGTCCCGGCAGCGGGCAGCGGGCAGCGCGCAGCTAGTAACGGCCGCTCACGCCCAGGCGGCTGTGGCGGCGCCTGCTGGGGCCAGGCGGGCGCGGCGGGCTCGGGCTTGGGCCCGGAGGCCCGCGGGTGACGACTGCGTGCCCAGGCGGGAACCCCCTGCCAGCCCCGGCGGTGGCCGCGGCTCCGGACGCCCCGGCTGGATCCCTGCGAGCGGCACGCGCGCAGCTCTGGCTCAGTCCCCGGCGCGGAGCGCGCGCACTAGCGAGGAGGCGCGCGCCCGAGCCGGCCGGGGAGCGCGCGCCGCCAGCCTCGCGCGCGCCGCCGTCGGGGGCTGCGGGGAGCGGCCCAGGAGCTGTCCCTGGTGCTGACGATTCTCCGGCTGGGGCGAGGCTGCGCGATGCCCGCGGGCCTGGGGTACCGCACGCGGCCCCTGCCCTGCGGGGCTCCGGTTGTTCTTTGCCTGCTTCCCCAGTTCCCGTTGCACAGCGCTGGGAGCTGGTGTCAAGCTGAACCTGCGGCTGCTTATTCACAGCGCGACCTTGGGGCAAGTCCCTCACCTGGCAAGTTGCTGGTTCTTATCTTCCAAACGGGCCGCAGCAGAGCCTGGTCTCAGTACAACAGCCAGCGACGTCCGGCGCCTGGCACTTGAGGGGGCTCACTGCGACGAGCCGGCTTCGCTCACCGTTCGCCCCTGTCTCTTGGCCAGCCGCCACGGAGCACGTAGAGGAGGGGCTCTCGGGGGTGGGCACTTGGTGGCTACCTTGGGATCACTCGGGACGTCCACAGGGAAGGCAGCAGACCTTTCCACGGGATGCAAAGCCCAGGGCTGGGACCAATTCCCGGAAGTACAGGCGAAGCAGATTTGGGCTGGGTGCCAGAGGGAGTCCTTTCACCTGAAAGGGTGACCCCAGGCACAGAGAGGGACCCTTGTCCCGCAGACACTTAGGAGGAGGCTGCAGCCAGCCACAGGCACCCTGGACTGAGAAAGATCTGGAATGTGAAAGGCTTTGAGCTAGAATGCGTAGAGCGCCAAGCGCCGAGCCTGGCACACTGCAAGTGCCGTGAATGTCCATTCGCCATACAGACCCCCAAGTTCTCTTGAGAAACTAGGAAGGCCCTGGCTGAGGAAACCGTCCCGTCGCTTGTCCTGAAGCTCAGAACACCGAGGGCAGACAGACGGGGTGAACTGCCCTGCCTGCAGCCCCTTCTCCTGACAGCTGGGCTGAGGGCAGGAGCGGGGGCTGCTGGCTCGGCCACACCGCAGGGCCAGGCGGCTGGGTGCGCACCAGCCCAACGCAGATGCCAGCGTCCAGCCTGCAGCCTGCCCCTGCTCGGTGCCTGAGTTACTCAAGTCATCCTGACCCCGGAGAGTTTTCTCAGAACAAACCGGGCAGCACCTCATTCCTCTTACCGGGTGAGCCTGCCCTCAGGAGCATCTCTGTCCCTCCCGAGCAGGATAAGTAAACATCACCTGCCCCGTTTCCTCAGGGACCAGTGGTGGTGCTTGACTCATTAATTACCTGTGTGCGGTACCTGCTCCCACCAGGCGCTTCTCTCCCAATAATCACTCACCCTGGGCTTCGTGAGTCCCGGGCACATGGCTCAGCGCCGAGCCTCCGTGGTCGCACTCAGTCCTCTCGGCGACTGGAGGGGGCAGATGCTGCTGGGCCCGCGGATTCAGGGGACACGTCAGACCCGACTGGGGCTGGACCGACTCCCGGCGCCGGCTCCCAACACCCTCCTCCCAGACTTTCCACCTTCCCCCCAGTCCAGGAGAAAAGACAGCACGTCGTTAATAGAAATTCCATATAAGGGGGGGGAGTGGAAGCTGGGCGAGAGCTGCCAGCAGCCTGTCCGCGGCCAAGATGTCTGTGAAGGAGCCTTTAAATCACTGGCTCCGGTCAGCGTCCCCGCCCTGACCGAGCGACGGGGTTTTTTCTTCTTAAATTTCGGGATTGCTTAGATCCTGGTGGTTGTGCTGCCAGAATTTTCCAGCTCCGAGCCTCCACACCTGTTTTCGGGGTTTCGCAGCCGCAGGTCTGGGTGGGCGCGGCGGCTCTGGCTCTGGAGCATGGGCCCTGGGAGGCGCTGGTTCCTTTGCAGGGACGTGGGCTCCCGGCACCTGTGAGGCTGCGATCCGAGCCCAGTTCTTTGAAACCAGGATGGAATATTCCCCGATACAGAAGGTGGCTGCCTCTCGTAGCCTTCCCGTGTCGAGGGTGGCGGAGGGGCGACGGACCCCTGGCCACACAGCCAGCAAGGAGGGGGCTGCGCGGGACAGATTCTGTTCGGGTGACCATGTCCCTGCGCCCGGGGGTCACCACCGGACTCCTCCTTTGTGTGACCAGAGCGTGGCCTGGTTTTAACCACAAATATGTAAAAACAAGGGGTTCCCTGGGCTGACTCCACAGAAGCCCTTCACCCCCAGGTTCCCTTAAACAGCACGTTCTGCGCATGCAGGGAAGGGCGGGGGCTGCACAAGGTCTTCCACAACGGCCCAAACCAGGCCCCAGGGGCCGGAGACACACAGCGTCTCCCTGAGGCGAGCCTTCCACTGCAATGCGCTCCCCAACACCTCCCAAGCTGGGCCTACCGTGGCTGCCACGCCCCCGCCACCGGCAGCCCTCCACACGCAGAGCGCCACGGACGTGACTCACACCCAACAGATGGCCGAGTTGGCCGCAAACCCCAACATGTGGGAACACGTGTGGCAGTTTACAAGGGTGAGGGTGAATGGGACGTTGGTAAGAGCGGCCCGGTGCATCAAGGCGGGACCTTCACGTCCGTAGTTTCTCGGGGACAAGTGCGGGCAGCCTGCGGAGAGGGACCACGCTTCTCTCCTGAGCCCTGTGCACGCCCAACACACTCACAGCAACTCGAGAAGAATCCCAGTGGGGGGGGGGGGAGGGAGGGACCACCAGCTTCGAGTCACAGCCCCGCCCCCACACGCAGTCGCCCAGACACTCGGGAGAGTGACCGGCGTTCCTGGGAGCGAGGGCTCTGCACCCAGCCGCCCTTCCTGACCCGAGTCCCGTTCTGACCCGAGTCCCGTTCTGACCCGAGTCTCGTCCCGCAGAGGCAGAGGAGGCCCTGCCAGGGTGCGGAGGACAACGGCCAGAGTCTCCCTGTTCTGGGGGTCTCACGGGAGGGGTGAGTTCACCATCTGCAGATGCGTGGCTTACCACAGAGCCGAGCTGCCCCGGGGGCCTGCCCCGGTCTCGGGTACCCGGGAGATTTCGGAAGGGGCAGCCGATGGCCTGCGGGAGCAGGCGCCCCTGAGGACATGAGTCTTCCCAGCTCTCCTTTCCCCAGACAGCACGGGCCACGTGACCGGCATGGTTTCCACCAGCACCTGCTCTGGAAACGGCCTGGGCCCTCAGGCAATTCATAAATCAACCGTTGTGGTTTGAACTGTTACTTTCCTGAGAGCAGTGAATGGGGCCCATGGTGCCTCTACCCCAAAGTGTCCATCCGGGTCAAGCCCATGCAGGGGCCAGACAAACCAAGAAAAGCCCCTCGAGGCGAAGGGTTATGCCGTGACGTCGGCTCGGCACCGCACACTCACATCCCAGATCAAGGGGCTTTGGATTGCGTGTCTTCTGGACGTGACCGGGAGAATAACAAGGCATCCAAGTGTGCGAGAGAGAGCGGGTGTGTGAGAGAGGATTAGACAACCCGGCGTGCGAGGGGCGGGAGGGGGTGGGCGTGCGGGGCGCCCACGTGCCGCTTCCTCTGCCCTGGTTGCAAAAGCCAGCCTCGTCAGTTGGAACAGAAATTACTGCCGGTGTTTAATTACTGCAGCATTTTAAAAGGCTGTGACGCAAGCTTGACGCGTCCGTTCTCTGGGGCTCTTCGGGGAGGGTGGGTGGGGAGGAATGGTGCTGAGTGAGGGGCTGAGTGAGGGGCTGCGGGTCAGCCTGGGGCCCGGTGCTGCCAGGGCGGGGGTGGGGGCCACGGGGCCGCGGCATGCTCGGGACGGCAACTCCACGTCGGGTCCCTTTCTCCGAAGCAGCAGTGCACATAGGGGCCTGGTTGTCACTCTCCCAGCCAAACCACTTCCCGGGGCCAGCCGGCCGGCGCAAGCAGCTGGTGGGCCAGTTCATCTGGTCATTCATTCATCCATTCATCCCGTCGTTCTCGCGCCCCGCACTGTGGGTGCAGAGACAGAGGCCGAAGCCCCTACGATGTGGGAGCTTGCGGTGGGGAAGCTTCCAAGGGCCCCCAGAGTGGGGCCGACATTTCTCGTGGGCTGGCTACCGTCACACTGTCGGGGCCACCGGGAGGGACGAGACCCGTCCTTCCCTGGCACCCACTTCAAAGTACAGAAGCTGCCACCCAGAGAGGGTGGGTGGCTTGCCCGAGGCCGTGCCCTGGCCAGGACCCTCCTGGCTCCGGAGTCTACTCTGGGCATGTCCCCTACTGCTGCGTGGCTCTCAGTCAGTCCTGCTAAAAAAAAAAAAAAAAAAAGGAATTAAATATAGGGGACGGCCAGCCAGGGAGCCGGGGTCTCGTCCCTGACCCACGGTCCCCCCAAACGGGCCAGCACGTCACAGAGGGGAGCGAGCAGCTCAGCGTGTGAGGTGCCAGTCCTTGGGGGTTTTGACTCAGACCGGGTCGAATCACACAGTCACTGGAGGAACGTGGGCAGCTGGAGACGATGCGCAGAGAGGGGAGGCCCCAGGACAAGACCCCTGGGTTCGAGTCCCAGCCCCGCCCCTCCCTGGCTGTGTGCCCCAGGGCAGGTTGCTTGCCTCCTCTGTGCCTCCACTTCTTCACTTGTAAAGTGGGGCAATAACAGCACCAGGACCCTTCGTAGGGCTGGTGTAAAAACCACAAATGAGCTACGATAGGTAAAGCACCGATTAAATCGGACGGCATTTCTTCAAGATAAATCCTTGTCGCTCCCACTCCTCGGACGGGAGCTACACCGCCTGTGCAGCCGTGTGGCGTCCTTGATTGTGAAGCCTCTCTGTTCACGAGTGGGGAACGCGCTCATTAGAACCCCAGAGCGGGGTGCTGCCTTCACCGCAGCACAACACCTGCCCGCGAGGAGCGCGGTCAAGTCTTTATCTCCTCAGGGGTTCTCCCTGGAGCCGGCAGCAATGCTTCGTGGTGGGCTTCACAGGAGCTGTGGGGGGCCCCTGTAATAGTTAGGAGGATGGAGGGAGCCACAGCCCGGCACCCTCAGCAAGGTGGGGGGCCTTCGGCGCCTCCGCACAGATGCTGAGAAAGCGCACGCTCAAAGTTGGTCCGATGGCCAGCTGGGAAAAAACGGAGAGAAACTTGCTGGCCTGTTAAAGTGTATTGGGTGACAATCTATAGCCAGCGTCCTGGATGCAGGGAACACAGGAAGCGCCCGTGGGGAGGAGCTGAGCTGGGTGACCTGCGTGACCGTGTCCCCGCAGGCAGGGAGGCCCAACGGAAACGGAAATAAGACACCAGTACTGAGCCAGATGAGGCTGACCTGCCACTGCCCGCTGACACCTGGAAGCTTCCCCTGGTAAATTCGAGCCAACCCAGCGAAGATGTAGCAGCAATTACAAGGTTAACAAATTGGCCAGCTGCAAAAGAAACATCTAAAGAACAATCAACATTCTTGCGCCTGTTTCCACAACCGCATTAGACGTGGAATGAAGCCTGGACTCAGCTTGGGGAGCGGCGCCTGGGAGCTCAGCTGAGCTTCTGGCGCCCGCTGGTTCTGTGAAAACACAGCAGGCCTGGGCGGCGAGCACGCGGGTGCCTGCAAAGTCACTCTCCGGCGTCTGAGACAGACACGCTGTCGTCCAGACATCCGGCCCCATTTCGGGGAACGACGAGATTGCCGAGACTCCCCTATGGGTTCCCCTGGGTCCTCACGCCCCTTTGTTCCTGCTGCCCGCTGCCTGCCTTGCTGGGCTGCCCCTCGTCTTGCTGGAACACACCCTGGAGTAATTCTTTCAGCATGTGGGGCGGCGGAGAAGGTGCTCGCGGGTCAGAATGCCGCTTTGCCCTCCGAGTGCCGGGTCTGGAGTGGCGGACGGGTGACGCCGTCTCTGAGAACTGGGGAGGAGTGATCCGTGTCCCGGTCATTTCAATGTCCCTCTCAGGGGCCCTGCCCCCTGTTGTCGGCCCAGCCACACCCCTCCACAGAGGGGGAGCCTGTCTCTTCCCTCTCGGCCTCGCTCTCCGGCTCTCCCTGGGCACAGGAGAGTCCTCGCTCTTTCCCGCGGTCTGGAGACCGCCGCCCCGCGTGCTCGGGGGCAGCCTGTGGGCTCTGGCTCAGCTCGGTGCCTGGCGCGGGAGCCCTTTGAGTCTGAAGACGGGGGTCCTTCCGTGGCTGGAGGATGTTCGGCCGTTTCCTCCCCTCCGGCCTGGCTCCTCCACGCTGGGGACGCCCATCAGGCAGCGGTGACATCGGAGCTGTCCCCAGCCCCCACTGCTCCTTGGTGGCGCCTCCCTTTGGGATGGACCCCTGGGGGAGCGCCAGGCCTGACCGTCCAGCTCGCCGATTCACTCCTCACATGTCTCCTTTCTGCTCGTCCAGCTATTTTAAATTTCCAAGCTCTCTAATTAGCTCTTTTATATGAGAGCCCGTTCCTGACTCACAAACACGAGAACCCCTCTCGTGCCTCTAAAGATAGTAATTATCCTTATTTTAGAGTCTCCTTCTGTTGTCTGGAGCTGTCCCTGGGTGTCGGGGCCTCTGTTTCAGAGAGGAGGGCTCTCTGCTCTGGCTGCCTCTTCTCCGGACCCGGTCACGTGGCCGGGCTGCCTGTGGTCACTGCCCCTCCGTCCCTCTTCGTCCACCGCTGGCGTCAGTTTCTGAGCCTCCACAGAAGGTGGGGAGGTCCAGCGTCCAGCCGAGGTGGGCGGGATATTGCTCCCTTGGCTGGGGGCCTGCCCCTACCTTCCACTGAGGCCGGCGGGGCCCCGGTCAGTGTCCTGTGTGGCGGGTGACCAGTCTCTGCTTTATTCTGGGGACTCAGGGGCTCTCTGCTGCCCAATGCAGTGGGGGAGGGAGGAGGGGTCAAGTTGTTGGTTCTGATGCAGCAGCCCAGGGACGCCCCCACCCATCACCGCCCACCTCACCTTGTCTCTGTGGCTCTGGACCTGGGGGGCCTCAGGCTGCTCCCGCACAGTCTTCTCCGAGAACCTTCCAGAATGTGTTCTTCTTATTGTGTCTGTTTGCATCTTTTTACGATTCTTACAGAATTCCGATCTTCTGAAAAGACTTATTCGTTGTTTCAAACCAATTCTGTTGTAAATTTGAAAACAGTGCTCCCTGCCCCCGCCAGAGAGGCTCTGTGGGCTGGACCGTCACCCCACGCACCAGACGGCTGCGGGTTCGACTCCTGTTCAGGACACATTTAAGTTGCGGGCTTGGCCCCCAGCCAGGGTGGGTATCGAAGCAACTGATCGATGTTTCTCTCTCTCTCTCTCTGTCTCTCCCTCTTCCTCTCTCTCTAAAAGCAATGAAAAAGTGTCCTCAGGTAAGGACAAAAAGTTTTTTCTGACACTTGTTAGGGTTTTTGTGCTTCGTGTCCTGTTTGACTGAAGCCTCAGAATCTTATTAAACACATGGCAAAGAGCAGGTTGGCCCTGGGTGCCCAGAGGCGCCCCTCCAGGGCGGGGCCTGCCAGCCGAACGCCAGCGGCCAAGGGCGGCCACCTCCCTGCACTTGGGATGACACTCTGGCCTGGGGCCAGAGCTTGGATCTGTGAGGTTGCCTGAGACCGCACAGCAGGAACTAATCAAAACGATGAAGCCACAAAAGCAATCGCCGACTCTCAGGGCTTCCTCCGAGCGAGGATGGTGACGCCAGCCCCCCGACGGTGACGCCGGCTGACCTGGAGTTGCCCCTTGCCCCTCCAGGCGGCATCCTGAAGCTTCCGCTTGCCCAAATGTGGGGAAGGGGGTCGGCTGGAGGTTAGAAAGGCACTGTGTCATGCTGAGATAGGGTGTCACCCGCTGGGCGGTGGTGACGGCGTCACCCAGACCAGACAAGGAGAGGGACACCGGGACGCCAGGAGATGTGCCCCCTGCAGGCCCTTGGAAGGGGCCTGGGACCCTGAGCATGCCCACACGGTGACCTCCGTGGCTTCAGATGCAGACCTGGGGTCCAGGCATGAGACGAGCCTTTGGCTGTGACACTCCGCTCAAGGCCAGGCTTCCCGAGACGGCCTGTCTAGATATTGACGACGCACCGCTCAGAGAGGGGGGGTGCCACCCGCTCCCGCCCCCTCGTGCGCCCCCTCGCGCCTCCTCCTCACCTCCTACGTGCGGCAGAGGGCCTCAGTCCCCGGCGCTCTGATGCCTGTCCCCCGGAGTGTTATCGGGTGAGTCTCTCTGTAATTCGATCAGCGGGGCGACAATTGGATCAGGGTGTGCAGACCGCTGCTCCCCTCTGCCTCACGAATGTCGGAAGCCCCCGGGCGCGGAGGCCTGCTCGCCTCCAAAGCCTCCCCTGTGCCAAGCAGATGGCGCGGAGCGCGGCTTTATTGGATTTGTGTGCGTGGGTGTGACGCATCCGCACGCAGCTGGGGGCCGGCGCCTGGCCCGGCTGCGAGTGTGGCCATCGGCGAGGCCGGAGCCGTCCTGCCCGGGAGAGCGGATTTGCTCCGGAGAGGCCATGCGGTCTCCACGGGCGCTGAACAGCCAGAGGCTGAGTGTCCTGCGCCGCGGAGGCCCTCTGAACCTGGAGTGAGGCCTGGTGGCAGGCCCGCCTGCCCTGGCCCCACCGGTCCGCTTTGGGGGTTCATCCCCAAGAATCACGGGCTCAAGTGAGCAAGGGCAGCCATGGCGCCCTGCCACCACGAGTGCACCTGAAAGGCAAACCACCCCAATATGCACCAACGGGGAGCTAGCTGGTTAGTGAATCGCAGCAGCGCACAGCGGGGCAGGGCTGTGCAGAATGTCAGCACCCACATGCGTGCAGCGGGGAGAGCGGATGAGAGCAGGGAGCAGCGGGGCACGAGGGCCGGCTCGGCTCCTCGAGAGCCAGACGAAGATGCGCCACCGGGGCCAGCAGCTCCGCGTCTGGGTACAAACCCCACAGAATCGAAAGCAGGGCCGTGAGCCTTTGCTCAGCGGCGTTCATCGCGGCGAGGGCACAGGCCCCTCGCAGACGGGCGGGTAAACCGCACGTGGCCCGTGTTCGTGGGGGACCCCCGTTCAGCCCTGGACAGGAGGGAAATCCAGACATGGCCACCACCACGCAGACGGGCCTGGGGGACGCTGTGCTGAGGGAAGAGCCAGCCGCCGGAGGCAAGTCCTTTGAGGCGCCGCTCACACATGGCCCCTGCAGCAGTCAGCTCCACAGAGACAGGGAGCCCGCGGCGGGGCCAGGGCCGGCGGAGGGGTGGGAGTGGGGGTTTCACGGGGACCGAGGGTCCATGTGGGAAGACGGACCGTCCTGGAGAGGACGGTGGTAGCGGCTGCACAGCAGTGTGACTGTCCCTGATGCCGCTGAGCCGTGTGCTTAAAAAAGGTTAATGTGGTAAATTGTGTTGGGTAATAAACAAAAAACTAACACGTGACAAATGGCAAAGTTAATCTCTTTCAATGGCGGAAAGGAATTCTGAACGTCCATGTGCCGAGTGGGTGCTGGCGGCTGTGTTTTGAGGACGGGACTCCAGGGACTTAGTTTTCGTGCTGCCCATTGTGGGCACGTTGGCCTTCCGACAGCAGCTGCAGCCAGGTGGCACTGAGGGGCCACCTGGGGTCAGCGACCTCTCGTGCTTGGCCCAGAGCTCCAGGCCAGGGGGCTCTGGTCCAGCAGCCAGGAGGGGAGTCAGCGGGGTGGGGGTGCTGCTGAGACGGCCCTGAGTGCCGAGTGCCCTCCCTCAGGTCGTGGTCCCCTCCCTCAGCGCCCTGGACCCTGGGCCTATCAGGCCTTGGGTGGGTGTTCCTCACCTCAGGGCCCCCACATTTGTCACAGACATGGGGCAGAAGGTGGGCCTCCTCCTCAGGGAGAACCCGCTGAGGTGGGAGATGCCCCAGGAAGTGGTTTTTAATGGGGCTCAGGATGAGGCAGGGATGCAAGGGGGCCGCCCGTGGGGAAGGCCATCTCTCCCGGTCCCTGGGTTGTTGCCAACGCAAGAGCCCCCTTGGCGAGGGCACAGCCTGCGTGTGCCCCGTGGTCGCCAGGGTGCCCTCTGGCTCTGGTCACCAACCCCCAATGTGCTGCGACCTGGGCACCAGGCGGCACAGGACTCCAGTGCCAGAGGCGGTGGGGGTGGCAGCGAGCAGAGGGTGACAGCGCCTTGAGGACACAGAGGAACAAAGGGCTTATTAAAACGCTGAAAATGGCTCCAAGGAGTCCAGGCGTCGGAGTGCCTGGGGGAGAGCCAGGGCTGAGCCGTGCGCCCTGCTATTTCCTGACCGGTGGTGCCGCCTGGCCCAATCCCCTCCCCGCAACTCCGTGGCAGGGCAGTCAGCTCCAGAGCAGAGCCAAAGGTGGGAAGGGGCCAGACCACCCACACCCAGGGCTCACGCAGAGGGGCCGTCTCAGCAGTGGTGTCTCACTGTCCCCAGGGTCACATTGCTTGTTTCTAAACACTCGTTATGGAAAAGGGCGGCACATGGTGCCCCACCAGCTGGAACAGCAACCTTCATCCCAGGGAGCCAGAGCCTCAAAGCCTTTCCCGTCCCAGTGTCTGCTCCTCCTGATTCCCGTGGAGTTCCCCTGGCTGAGGCCCCCACCCTGGGCTGAGGCCCCCCCAGACCGCAGGCTCACGGCCTGACCTCTCCGAAGCATCACCCCAGCCTCTGCAGATGGCCAAGGCCGAGACGGGGCTGGGACGGGGCAGGGGGAGGGGGGACAGAGAGGCCAGGAGGCTGGCGTGGCCACACCTTCCCTCCCCGGCTCACTCTCAGTCCCCGGAATTACTGCTTCTGACACCAGCTGACCCCATTCGGTCCCATGCAGAGGAAGCCCAGCGTGCCAGCCTCCTTCGAGCTGCAGAAGGGGCGGCCTCTGCATCCCGGTAGAACTGTACCTGTGTCTGGGGGCTGCGGCAGCCACAGGGGCCTCCCGCCCCCGTGCCCAGAGGGACCGGGGACCCCGTGTCTGGAGCAGGGCAGAGGCCAGGTGCACCCAGCTACCTGAGGGAGGTTGCAACTCCCACCCCGCGCTGGGCTCCGACCCGATCCCAGACCTTGCTCCCAGGGCCCCCACCTCTCAGGCCCTACAACCTGGGCCGGAGGGGCCAGAGGATAAACACCTGCTGCCATCCACCTGCTCAGGCTCCAGGTGGGGCAGGACCTGGGTGGGAAAGCACCTCCCGGGCTGCCCACCGGGGGCCCCCAGGGTCCAAACCTGGAGCGCTGACACCCAGGTGACGCAGAACAGGGCGGGGGCCCCACACGCCAGCAACGGGTGCTCATTCTGCCTGTCTTCCAGCCAAGCCACCTGGGAAGGCCCCCCAGAGCCCGTCACCCCCTCTTCATCTGCTGGCTCCGGGAACATGGGCAGCCATCCAAGGAGACCCTGGGTCCGCTCCCGTCCTGTGGCCGCCCCCGGGTCCTGGGGAGCGGACGTCCAGGTGTGCCGCGCCCTCCAATGCCAGATGCCCGCTTGTGGCGCAGAGGACGAGGTTCTGGAAGGAACTTGGAGAATGAGACCTGGACCCGCCCAGCCTAGGCCACTCTGCCTAAAAGCCCTAGGGATCCGCTGTGATGCCTGACAGCCCGGTGCCCGGTGCCCGTGCCTCCAGCCACCAGCCGGAGCCCCTCCCATTCTCCAGGAAGCAAAGCCGCCGGCGCTGGGCGGGGAGGTCTCACTACTCCTGCTGGAGCGCTCTCCAGCCCCACTGGGCCGCTTCCGCTCAGTACCTTTCCACGTCTGTCCACAGGCCCCCGGCGGTGCCCGGCGTGCTGCCGTCCCCTCACCCACTCTCTCTGCCACCCACCCTCTCACTCAGCACCGCTGTGCCGGCAGCAGGGCCCCGGCAATGGACAGGGCAGACAGCCCCACCCCATGCCGAACAGCCACGGGGGGGGGGGGGGGCAGTTCCAAGACGCCGGTGATTTATGCACTAGGGCTCCCCGGCCTGGGCCCGTGGCTGGGGGTAAGCGCGCCTCAGGGTGTGCAGTCCCGGGGGCAGGGCCAGTGGCCTTTCGTTTCTTCTGTCTGTCTGTCTTCTGCCCAGTTTGGCTCTGCTGGACTGCCAGGCCTTGGGCGGCAGAGGGCATCACCCACCAGGCCAGGCGGGCGTGGGGCGAGGGGGTAGGGGACTGGAACTTTCTCCAGAGTTCATCATCACACAAAGATACAGGTCGCCTCCCTAAGGCACCGAGTCCAGCGCAGAACCAGAGCCAGGTGCTGCCTACTCACAGCATGTCATTGCAAATATCTGAGGACTTAAAGTTGGGCACTGGCTGATGACAATAATGTGTCCCTGTGGTTGGGTTCTTAGTTTCTCCAGAGAGAGGAACAAGAGAAGGAAGAATGGAGGGGGGAGGAAGGAAGGAAGGAAGGAAAGAAGGAAAGAAGGGAGGAAGTCAGGAGCCTGAGGGGAGGGGACTGAGGTCAGCGCAGGAGGCAATCATGGAGGACTTCCTGGAAGTGGCAGCATGTGTTCAGTCCACTCTTCACAGAGAAGGAGTGAGACAGTGAGACTGACACCCCAGGCTCTCAGGGCCGTAGGACCCAGCTATGGGAAGGCCCTGCGGTGCGAGGAGAACCAGGGCAATGGGCCAGCTGCCTGGGGAGGGTCCAAATTCAGATGAGGCCCACTCTCGGCTAGAGGGTGTCAAGGGTTTGGGAGCTTTGGAGACAGGGAAGCAGGCCTGCCACTCACACTCCTGTCCCCAGTCTGTCCCCCACCAGCAAGACACCCTACACTTTACCCCTTAGCAAAGCATCGCCGGGTCTGCTGCCCAGAAATGCACCCCGTAGTCCCCCCACCCAGCACTGCACCCACTCCTTCTGCAGCAGCCGCACGCCAGCTGGAGCCTGCGGGGGAGCAGGGAGGAACAGCAGGCCAGGGAGGGAGTGTCTAAACACGGGGCCTATTTGGGGATGTCTTTTATTTTTAGTTTGAAACTGGTCCGCCCTCCGGCATCGTAGAAACGGGCCCCTGGGCCAGGCCCACCACAGCAGGGTCTCCCGGCCCACTGCTGACCCAGGAGATACGCTTGGGGTCTCCGTCAGCCCACCCCCATGAGTGGGGCGGCACGGGACCCACCCTGTCAGCTGTGGGGGGACAGGATGGGCCAGCCCGCCTGGTGGTCAGCCCAGTGCCTGCCCGGGGGGCGTCTGACTGGCTCTCCGGCTGCAGGGGCGGGGGCCACTTTGCGACAGCTCTTCTGGGACAGTTCTGAGGGGACACAGCCAGTCTGCTTCAATTCCCGCTGATGAGACCCATGAGCCATTAGCGCCGATTAAGAGAGCTGAGCGGGCAGGGCGTTTGGCCCGGGGCTCGAGCTGGTGGGAGGGTCACCGGGACAATTCAATTCTCTGCCAGACAAATGCGATTACTGTGGCAGCTCGGGCCCGCCCCCGCCTCCCCCCCACCCCCGGGGGCCAGGACATAAATGGCCCGGTGGGTCGGCCGACCTCACCCCACCATGCAGGTGCCCAGCCCCAGCACGCGCGAGGCCGCCTCCATGTACGGCACCGCGGTGGCCGTCTTCCTGGTCATCCTGGTGGCCGCGCTGCAGGGCTCGGCGCCCCCTGAGAGCCCCTGGCCCTACCACATCCCCCTGGACCCCGAGGGGACCCTGGAGCTGTCCTGGAACATCAGCTATGTGCAAGAGACGGTCCACTTCCAGCTCCTGGTGCGGAAGCCCAGGGCCGGGGTGCTGTTCGGGATGTCGGACCGCGGCGAGCTCGAGAACGCCGACCTGGTCGTGCTCTGGACTGACGGGGACCGCGCCTATTTCGGGGTGAGTCTTCCCTCCACCCCGAGCCCGCCCCTACCCAGCCCCCTCAGCTGGCCTTCCTCCTACACTTGCCTTCCTTAACCCTGTGTCCCAAGCTCGGGTGTCTTGGGGTTGCCAGTACAGGGAGAAAATGAGAGAGAGACGGCTTCCCGGATCTTTGGGGTCTTTGGGGTCCCGGATGGCATGCCCAAACAACAGGACCCCGTGTACCCCAGGGGTGGGGGGATGATGCATACGCCCAGTGGACGCACAACGGCTCCACCACCGCCCCCGCGGGTGCAGGCCCCGCACTCTCCGCCCACACGAACAACGTCGAGGGCGCCCTCGCCCTCCACCGGCCTCGTGGTCACACGTGACCCCGGCACACACACCGCGCCCAGGACGTGGCACCGGTAGGCTGAGTTTTGCACACACAGGTGAACCGAGCAGGTGCACACGCCCCGATGTGGGATGAACCCAAGGAGCTGAGCTCCGGACTCCTGGCCTTCACATCCACCCATGCCTCCTGTAAAGGGTGGAGACGGCGGGGGGGGGCTTTCATTTCACACTAGCGCACCTCTGGGGGCTTGACAAATGGAAGGGAGGTCCCGGGGTGGGGGCCCTGCACCTGCCCCAGCCACCTGACCGCCCCTCCCCAGATGGGCCTGGCCACCGAGGCCTCTCAGAGCTCTCCGCAAAGACAGACACAGGGAGGTTAAATTTCCTGAGCGGCTCTCACACCATTCAGTGGGGGAGCCCGGGAGCGGAACTGGCCAGGGCGGCTGGCCGGACTCCAGCCCCCGTGTCCTCCTCGGAAGGGTGGGCAGAGTGCTGCCCTTCAGTTCTTCCGGTTTTTCTGAGTTGACGTGAGCTGACAATGTCGGTGGTCCATTCCCTCCCCCGTGTCGACGCTGCAGGTCCCAGGTGAGCGCAGGGCTGCAGGAACGGCAGCCCTTTGCTTGGGGCCGCCCAGGCGGGACTGCCCGAGCCGCCTGGCAGGGGCAGACCTGGACCCTGGGCTGGCCTGCCCCCACCCGCACACAGGGACGCTCAGTGCCCAGGGGCTCCCGGCCCAGAAGGACCTGGGCAGCCACCTCAGGCCCTCTGGGAGACTCCTCTGGCAGCTGAGAAGAGCCAGTGGCTCCCCTGCTGGCATACCGGCACACCGCTGTTAATTTGCACAACAAATTCTTATGCAAACAAATGTCAGGCTTGTTTTTCCCTTAAGCCATATGTTCAATAAACATATTCTAGATTTCCAGCTCAAGGATTACAGGCGAACTTTCTGCCTCGGTGTAAAATTGGTCCTTCGACAAAGCGGCACGGCCCCCAGCGTCGGCACTTCCCTCTAGGGAAGGTGTCTGCCAAGCCTCGGGCAGGCTTCTTCTTTCTCAGGGAGATGAGGAAAACACGCTTTAGCCCTGGAAGCAGCCAAGGACCGGAGCGTTCCGGAGTGGGAACCAAGGCCTGCTCGCCGCAGAGGGCTGGTCCCTTCCAGTCACCCCTACGGGGGACCTCGGGCCCCCGAGGGAGGGAAGCAGCTGGGGGTATTGGAGGGAGGCGTCAGTCCGATCTGCTTAACATCCTGGGAGAATGCAGCAGGTTTGGTTCCTCCCTGGGCCTCAGTTTACCCTCTCCAAGCCCAGCTGGGACTGGGGAGAGGGGAGCAAGATGCTCCAGGTGCAGCGTGTCAGGTGGCGCTTGCTCCAGGGGTATATGAGTGCAGGGCGGGCGCCTGAGCTGAGTGCCTCCTTAAGCACCTGGCGGTCTCTCTCTCACCTCCCCCAGTTCAGCCCCCTCCCTGTGTCCCCCCACACACTGTGTCCTACCTCCAGGGCTCCGGGCACCCTCATGACCCCTCCATCCACAGACCAGTGGGAGCCGTATCTGTCTAAGACCCCTCCCCAGCCATGGCGCCTTCTTAGCCAAACGGAGGTTGGGGACTGGGCGAGGCCAAGCTTCCCGGAACCCAGCTGGCCTGGGAAAGCCCTGCTTTGGGGTCACCGAGGGCATGAGACAGGTTGTGCTGTCTCCAGGCAGACTCAGAAAGGGAGAGTGTGCCCCCACCCCAGCGAGAACCCCGAACCCTCCAGGCCAGTGTGTCCAAACGCCGCGACCTTGTGCTCTGCCCTTGCCCGGCTCCTGGTGCTCCAAGTCCCTTCTTGGCTCTGCAGGACGCCTGGAGTGACCAGAAGGGACAGATTCATCTGGACGCCCAGCAGGATTACCAGCTGCTGCAGGCCCAGAGGACCCCGGAGGGCCTGTCTCTGCTCTTCAGGAGGCCCTTTAGCACCTGTGACCCCCAGGATTACCTCATCGAGGTGGGTGGCCGCTGAGCCCAGGAGGGTGTGGACTCTGGGGTGCACTCTTGCACCCAGGGCAGCATCCCTGGGCCCAGGAGCCCGGACAGAAAGCCAAGGGGGGACCCAGAGGCATGGGACGAGGACCAGACAGGGGGAGGCCTCCTTTGCCGTCAGCCTCTCCTCCCTCCCCCAGGACACACAGGAGACGTGCTTCTAGACGAGGCTCTCTCCCCCCTCGCCGGCCTCACACACTGGGGCCCGGGTGATCTCGCCCCCCCCCATTTTCTCCTCCTGGGTCCTCACCTCCGGGTGGAATTCTGGAAAGAGCCCAGGAGACCTGGTTCCCCACCCTGGCCCTGCTGCCCACGTGCTCTGAGGCCCCGGGGCGGATCCCGTCCTCCTCCAGCCTCAGTTTACCTGTCTGAAGTGCAGAGGGTGGGGGACGACCTGGAAGGTCCTCCTAGCTGTCTAGGAATTCCCAGCCAAGGCGGATCCTGCAGGGGTCTCGTGCTGCTCCGGGACCCCTGTTAGGGAGAAATGCCCCCCGGGGAGACAAAACCCTTTTAACCCTCTAGTGCACTTGGACAGCGTCATCTTGTGACGCCGCTGCGGTGGGGCAGCGGAGGAAAGGGAGGCCCCACAGGGGAGGTGTGTGTGCAGGGCCCTGGCCCCGTGGGGCTGAGCAGGCGACCAGGAGGTGTCCTTAGCGCAGGCCGCCCGAGTCCTTGCCCTCCAGATCCCCAGCCCCAAGGAAGAGGCGAGGCAGGCAGGGGACTCTGCTGAGAACTTGGCACGGGGTCTGCTGGGGCGCTCGTGACGGAGGCTCAGCGCCTCTGGGCTGAGGCCGCTCTCGCTCTGGGCACTCCCTGCAGGGATCGGCTCCCAGGGGCTCCTGGGTTTATGTGGCCGTGAACTTGGAGAGCAGTTAGCCCTCCAAGTACATGAACACACACACATGGCGGTAAACCACGCCATGCATGTCCCGTGCCACCTCCTGCATGGGGGTCTGGGTTCACATTCCCAGCAGCACGAGAGAAAGCCAGTCCCACCTCAGTGCCCCCCCCCCCCGAGTCCGCCTGTGACCTGCAGCGCAGCCGTGATGAGAACTTTCCGCGTCCACCCTGCCCAGCCCCGGTGGGGCTGGGTCAGCCTCGTTGTCGGGGTAGCTCTGCAGGTTCCGTGTCAGGCACGCCGCCCGCCAGGCAAGGGTGGGTGGGGGCCCAGTGGGCAAGCTCAGCGCCCGGTCTCGGCTGCAGGACGGCACCGTCCACCTGGTATACGGACTCCTGGAGCGGCCGTTCCTGTCGCTGGAGGCCATCAACGCCTCGGGCCTGCGCACGGGGCTGCAGAGGGTGCAGCTGCTGAAGCCCGACGTCCCTGTGCCGGCCCTGCCCGCGGACACGCGGACCATGGAGATCCACGCCCCCGACGTCCTCGTCCCCGGCCAGGAGACCACGTACTGGTGCTACATGACCGAGCTTCCCGAGGGCTTCTCCCGGCACCACATTGTCATGGTACATGGAGGGGGTGGGGTGCTGGCCGCCCCGGGGAGCTGTCCGTGGTCCTGGTCCAGCCCAGCGCCCTGTCCCCAGGCACCCTGACCTTCCTGCAGCCGCAAGTGCGAGCTGACCTCGGGCCCTGCTCACTGCTACCCTCCCCAGGCCTCTGCGCCCCAGCATCCCAGCCTGGACCAAAGGCAACTGCTATCTTAGTTCTGCACCTGCCCCTGGGGCTCGAATGGCTGTCTGTCTGTCTGTCCGCCTCCCCGTGCGTTAACAAGCAGCTTAACTCAGAACTTGATTGCCCTGAACACCTCCCTGGAGGTGGGACAATCATGTCCCCTTCTCGCCTGGCCTGGGGCGGTGGTCCCCCACTGCTGCTCCATCACCGCTGTCGTGCCCACACAGCCCTGGGTATCAGCACCCCACTTCCCAGGAGAGGGCAAGAAGCTCAGAGAGGCTGAGCAAGCGCCCAGTGTCACCCGGGCTCACAGCTGCATCTGGTTCCTGGGCTCAGGCCCAGCCTTGGGGTGGCCTCTGTCCAGACACTGCCTGCCACATTCACACAAGGACAGTCCTCTCCTGCCCCCACCTTGTCAGGAAACGGTCCTCATTTCCTTCCTTCTGTGGCTCTTCACGGGCTTCTGGAAGATTCTATCTGGTTCCAGGTGGGTGACTCCACCCTCAAACCCTGGAGTCCTGGAAACACGCCTGGAAATCGCCTGGCCTAACGCTCCCATTTTACAGATGGGCAAGCCGAGGCCCATGGAGGGGGGGCTCAGGGCCAGGCCATCCCTGGGGTGGGGAGCCCCAGACTCAGCGTTCCCTCCCCACCACAGTACGAGCCCATCGTCACCGAGGGCAACGAGGCCCTGGTGCACCACATGGAGGTCTTCCAGTGCGCGGCGGCGTTCGAGAGCTTCCCCCACTTCAGTGGGCCCTGCGACTCCAAGATGAAGCCCGACCGGCTCAACTACTGTCGCCACGTGCTGGCGGCCTGGGCCCTGGGCGCCAAGGTGCGTCACCCCAGCTTCCTCTGCAGTCTTTTTGAGAGGCCACCAGAGAGGGCCTGTGCCCCAGTTCCCCCAGCTGCCTGCATCCCTCCACTCTTTTGAGTCACGGAGACTTTTTCCAGCCTTTGTTATTTTTCTGTAAAAACACAAAAGCCCCCGGCCTGCGTCCTTCACGGGACAGATCTCCTGTCTGGGCTGGACTTGGAGGGGTTGTGCACAGGGCGGTCCCAGGCTGGCAGGAGGCAGGCTGGTTCTCTGGGCTGTGTCCCCGGGGCTTTCCTCAGTTTCCCCCAGGTCTGGGGGAGGCCGACAGGGGCTCAGGAGGTCGGCTGGCTGAGGGGCACCAGCACCCCACTGACCCGAGTCCAGGGGCTCCGTGGCACCGGTGAGGAGCTGCCCATCAGCGGGGGAGCGTGGTTCTCACCCAGCTCCTCACCAACACCAGCCCTGCGGCTCTGCCCCCACAGTCCCGTGGGGTTGCCGTCCGGGTTGCCCTCGGCCGCCCCGTCTGCCAGGCAGGGCTGCGGAACCTGACGCCCAGACCCCTCCCGCCTCCGGCAGGCCTTCTACTACCCGGAGGAAGCTGGCCTTGCTTTTGGGGGCCCCGGATCCTCCAGGTTTCTCCGCCTGGAAGTTCACTACCACAACCCGCTGAGGATCCAAGGTAGGGCGCTCCCAGGGCCCCCGCCACTGCAGGGCCCGCCTCCTCCCTCCCCCGGAGACCCTTCCACTCGCTGTGTTGAGGCAGGAAGACAATGGGGGCTTCCGGTCAGCTCCCGGCTCCTCCCCGAAGTCTCCCGTCCTGTGTGGCCCATCACGGCATGCATCCCTCTTGTCTCCTTGGCCACAGCGGGCTCCCCGGGCAGGGCCTCACCAGGCCAGCTCAGCACCGTGGATGTGGCACTGTGCCAGGTGCCAGCCCCAGGAAAGGCAGGAGAGGTCTCTGCATGCCCATTTTGCAGATGGGGAAATTAAGGCCCAGAGGGAAGGGACCCCACAAAGTGAGCAGGGACTCTCGGAGCCAGGAAGTCTGGCCCCGGACAGTCCCCACAGTCTCCGCCCGGCAGCCTGGCCACAACTGAGCTCGCGCTCGGGCCAAGCGGGGCTGGTCGGACCCCAAAGCTGCGAGGAGCCCGTGAGGTGTTGGGTCAATCTGGGTAAACTCGGCCCGCCCCCCTCCCCCCACGCCCCTGCTCACGCGGAAGGCCAGCCAGAGTGGCAGGCTAGCGTTAGGGTGCGCTGAGCGCCAGCTCAAGGACACTGGGTGGGGAGAGGCCCCAGGCCACAGCGGTCCTATGTGCCGCTTCCCCCAGAAGTCCAACCTCAGGGGGCCGCCCAGACCAGTAGCTGCCCCTCCCCCCACTAGATGACTGGCTGGCACCCTTGCCCGCTGGCTCGGCCCTCCCAGAACAGGCCAGGTGAGGACTCAGTGCCTGGCTGAGCGGTAGGAGAGAGACCACCGCCCAGCCACTGTGGTCCCAGCCCAGGGCCCAGTCAGTGGAGGCAGCACCCCCAGCATTGTCCCCTAGCTCAGTCCGGGGCATTTCTGGCACCAAGCTTCCTTCCTGCTCCTCAAAACACCTCCCAGCAGAACCCACCTGCGCCGAGTGCACGAAATGGCGTTTGGGTCGGGACGGCGAGAAGGGGCTGCTCTCGGCCCCCCTGACTGCCCCTTGAGGTGGTGTGAGCCCCTGGGGGGAGGGCGTCTGAGGCAGCTGGGCCGGCGAGCCAGGTGGGATTGCTCCGTGGTGTCTGCCCCGGGTGCGGGCGGGGTGGTGCCCGTGCTGCTCCCCACACGCAGGGCCTCGAGCCCCTGGGTGACGCAGTGTGGCGATGTCACCCTCAGTTTACGGCCCCGGACCTCAGGTCCAGCAAGGTGACACGTCTCAGCTAGGAACTGAGAGCGCCAAGCCAGGCGTCGGCTCTGGGGCGCCTGTCCTGGCTGCAGCGTGGGGCAAGAAGCGAGCTGGGGCCACCGGCAGCAGCGGCTGGATCCCCGTGCTCGAGGGTGGACAGCCGTGGACACCACATCAGAAACGGAGACTATTGTCCTGTTTCTCTGGCATCTTCCCCCTAGGGACCCGCACAGCCTGCTTCCCCCACCTGCTCTCTCTTCTTAGTGACACTTACTCTGCTTGGGTAGGTGAGGGGCAGAAACAGCGGGAGGGAGGTTATCAGCTCCAGGCTGGATCCCCCGCTGCATGACCCTGGGTGGGTGGCCACTCTGCCCTGCTAACTCACCGCCGCCCCCCACGGCCCTTCGGAGGAGGCAAAAGCTCACGCAGGCAACGCTCACACGTGGAGGTGGGCCCTTGCCGTGCGTGACCCAGGCGGCCGGCGATGCTCCCACTGGCTGCGCGCCCGACTCTCCCACCGCGGGAATTTCTGCGGCACCCACAGAGAGGGACATAAGTCGGCCCGGCCTTAGCACGAGGCAGGCTTTATTGCTCCTTTAAAACCCGGAAGCCAGCGGGTCCCCTGAGCGCCGGGCCAGTCTGTCTGTCTCTTCCCGACCGTGTGGCTGTACGGATGGACCAAACGCAAGGGTGCGCCTGTCGCGCCACAGATGGGAGGTGGGCGGCGTCTCCATAAATACCAGAATTCCACGGTTGTTTCCCATCTCAACATGAGCCAATTGCACCTTCCTCTTTATTATCATCCTCTGATGCAATCGGCCCAGAGATACGGAGGCGACTTTGGACGTGGCAGGGGGCGGGGGCCAGGGGCAGGAGGGGGCATTCTTGGCTTCACCTCCGAGCAAAGGAACAGGGAGCCACTGGCCCCCCAGCCACACCCTGGGCTGTGATCCCAGCTCTTCGCTTCCCAGGCCTGTGACCTTGGGCAGAGACGTCTGATCAGGCTATGAGCCTCAGTGTCCCCATCTGTAAATGGGGGACAATGACTCCTCGGTTACCTGGGTTCTCCACCCATCCCCCTGTCCCCTTTCCTCTCCCGCAGGACTCTCGCACTGCTCTGCCCTGAAGTACTCAGGACCCTGTCACTGGCCAATTCCAGCCAGGGGTGGGGCGAGAGAAAGGCCGCGGGAAGCCACGTCGCTGTGTGGCTGTGCCTGTGGGTGGCAGCGTCCCAGGCCTCTGAGCCTCCCCTTCCTACGACCTTCCTATGGGCCACTGGGAGGTGGCCCAGGGGGCTCCATGGCCTCTCCAATTAGCACCTTCCAGAGGAGCCGGCAGGCAACGCTGGGCCCCCCCCCCCCCGCCCCCGCGCAAGAAGCCCTGAGGCTCCTTCGGAAGGGGCCCTTGACTCCGAGCCAAGGCCCAGAGAAGGGCAGTGACTGGCCCGAGAGCACCCAGCACACTGTTGACCGGGGGGGGGGGGGGGGCCCGTGTGGGAGCCCCTCAGTGCCGACCGGCTCTGGGGTCTCCGCGCCTGCTCCGGTCTGTCCCGAGAGGGGCGGTCCGTGGGCGCCCTGGGTGTGGCTCTGCCCTGCAGGACAGCGGCCCCAGGAATATGGTGGGCTGCCTCCAAAAGTGGGCACCTTAAGCTCCTTGTGCACTCCCACAGGCAGATGTCCCTCCCTCCCCATGCTGACCAGGGGCCGGGGCCCCCCAGAGGGTGTCTGCGGGCGGAGCTCCATGGCCTCCTCTTTGGCTGAACTGCCCCCACAGGCCCCCGCAGGCCCGTTCCAGCTCAGGCGCCCTGGCCCGCGGGGGGCAGCACCGAAGCCCGCGGAGGGCTCTCGAGCCCCAGACCTGCTGCAGGCATCTCAGCCCCTGACCCCACCTCGGTCTTAGTTTCCTGCCCGTATCACGCCTCCCACTCAGTGTCCGCAGAAACAATGGTGCTCCCTTGCCACTGGGTGTGGCCAGGTGTGGGTACCGGCGGGGGGGCCGCCTCCTGGGGCAGACAGGTGTGGGGACGCAGCAGTGCGCACGCCGGTGGGGGGGCGGGAGCAGGGGTGACCCGCCACCTCCTGCCAGGGGGCAGCCCCGTACTCCCCAGGGGTGGGATGGCCTTTGCTCATCTCCGCCCCCTCCCCCCTCCCAGGCCGGCGTGACTCCTCGGGCATCCGCCTGTACTACACGGCCACGCTGCGGCGCTTCGACGCAGGCATCATGGAGCTGGGCCTGGTGTACACGCCGGTGATGGCCATCCCGCCCCGGGAGGCGGCGTTCGTCCTCACCGGCTACTGCACTGACAAGTGCACCCAGCTGGTGAGTGCAGCCGCCCGGCACGGTGGCTCCCCGCTGCGGTCCTGCAGGTGGGGGCCAAGGGAGGGTGGGTTGGTGGCTGCGGTTCCTTCACCCCCAGGGCCCTGAGGCTCCCTCACCACCCCGTCCGTCCTCGCCGTGTGTCCAGGCGCCTCCTGCGGGCGGGCGCTCGTGTGCGCTGCGCTCCAGCCACAGCCAGGCGCCTGCTCGCTCCGCACCGTGGGCTGGCCGCCCCCACCTCCCCCCCCCCCCCCGCATTTGGAAACGGGCGTCTACCCCACGAGCAGGCTAGACCTGCAATGCCCCCCACAAACTTGGGCGATGGCCCTGCCCAGCGCTCTCTCCCTTCTCCCCAGGGGGCCAGTTAGTGGCACTTGTCTGTCCTCCCAGACTCCACTCTTGCGTACTTCACGCCCTCGCAGGCGGTGTGTTTGCAAACAAACAAACTGAGAGGTAGATGTGTGACCTGGGACTTGCCTTTTCCCCACTGGCCCAGCCCAGTTCTCACTGTGAAAGTCCCCGGGTCGGACTGCTGAGGCCAGCGAGCTGCCCGGGGCACAGAACGCCAGGGGAGCCCAGTTCTCAGAGCCGAGCAAGGGGCCGTGCAAAGGCGTGTCGGCAGCAACACCCGGAGCAAAGAGTGGGGGACCCAGCTCCCGGAGGAGTGGGCATGACCCCTAAATCCAGCGCCCTGGGTGCCGGCGCGCCTCCCCTGGTCCCGGCCTGCCTGAGCTGTCCCCGGGGATCAGTGTCCAGATGCTGCCCACGGCAGCATCTGCGGGGCGGTCCTTGTGCATTTGGGGAAACGTCTCATTGGGGAGATTTCCAGCCTCGCAGCTGCTACGCACAGAAGACGTCAGCTTTCCCTTGAACAAACCTCCCACGTGCCCCAAAACGCCGTTCCCACGCAGCACGGAGGGCGTACCCCCCCCCGACTTACCCACCCACCCACCACGTTATCCATACTTTAACTATTTTCCCCATCACCAGTGGTGTGAGAACCATTTCCCCGCCACTCAGCGTGAACCTCCCGGCTGTTGCTCGTGCCTGGGGGTCTTTCCGATGTATCAGCTCCGCGCCTCTGTCCAGCTTTCCTGGCGGGCCGTTTGTCTGTCTCTGTCGACTCTAGTTCTGTTTACGCCGCGCGGGTGATATTTCACAGTCCGCTGTGAATGTGCAAACACGTTCTCCCGTGCTGGCCTGCGCTCCTCGGCCTGCAGGCCAGTGTCCACGTCCCGCGTCACCGAGGAGGAGACGGAGGCCAGCCGGGGTCTTCACCACGGCAGACGGCCTGATGGTGTGGTGTAGAGTGCGTTCACCTCCCCAGGGAGTCAGCTCACTGAAATCTTCTTCTCGTGGGCTCCCCAGCTTCCAAGTCCTCTGACCATTAGGCAAGCCACGCCCCCAAGCTGAAGAGTGACAGCTGTCAGCCTGCATAGGACACGTTTGCTCCAGCAGACCAGGAGCGAGACACTGTCACGGTGGAGCATCTGGCACGGTGTCCTGTGTCCCCAAGGCTCCCATCGGCGACATCCCTGGCTGCACCGAAGGCTCCGCGGCCAGGGCCTGGGGCTGGGCAGTGACCTCCTCCGATAACGGCAGGGGCAGGGACGGTGGCCACCACGGGCCAGGACAGACATCCCCGAGGTGACAGCAGACCACGTGCAGAAAGCCCGGCAGTCGGTCCCTCAGGGACGGGACAACAGCTCCAGGAACCCCTGAACCGCTGGCAGTGCGGCTGAGACAGCAGAGCCGCGGCGAACGGTCGGGAGAGGGCTGAGTCGGGAAGAAGACACCTGAACCTGTCGCCCAGTCTAGGAAACGTCCCACCTGCACAAAGTCAGCGGCAGGTCGGGGAAAACCTCCACGGTCCGGAAAGTTCCCTCACGCCCGGGTGGTGAAGTGATGCACCTTGGACATAGCTGGCGGGCGGCTCCAATGGCCGGTGCCGCGCCTGGAACCCCAGGTGATGGAGACAGCAGCGACGGCCGCCCGGTCATCGGCTGGCGGAGTGAGGTCACGCCGCAGGGCAGCAGGGAGCCCACGGTGCCAGCGTGTGGCAGGCGCTGGATGGGACCACCGGGCACTCAGCACGTGTGCCCACCGGACATGAGCTGCCGAGCCGGGAGGGGCAGCTCCTGCCCGTGGCCGCTCGCCTTGAGGTCCGGTCAATGGACACGGAGTGAGCTGTCGGCCCTGGGCACTCAAGAGAGGACCGAGGGGAAGCCGTCCACACGCGAGCCAGCCTCCGGGCTCCAGGCCGGGCTGCGGCCTGGGGAGGGCGGGCTCTTCCGACACGGGCATCTCTCTCCGGGCAGCTCGCTTGCTGCTCAAGTTTTTCCGACAGAGATTCAACTGATGGGGAGACAGACGAGGCCCAGGAATGCAGATGTTCTGGGGGAGCCAACTCTGCCCTGTGGCCGGGGGCCCAAGCTGCCCCGTGGCCCATGGTTGGCACCGCCCTGTGGGCCGCGGTCAGCACTGGCAGCCAATGGAGGGCAGTGGTCAGGGTCCCCCACGTGGCCGGGCTCTGACCCTGCCGCCCCCTGACCCGCAGGCCCTGCCCCCCTCCGGGATCCACATCTTTGCCTCTCAGCTCCACACCCACCTGACGGGGAGGAAGGTGGTCACCGTTCTGGCCCGGGACGGCCGGGAGAGGGCCGTTGTGAACAGGGACAACCACTACAGCCCTCACTTCCAGGTAGGGGCCCGCCTGCCCCCGGGCCTGTCCGGCCTTCCCTCTCCCGACAGCCGTGGGAATGCCCCTGTCCCAGGGCCCTGTCCTGGGCAAGGCCCGGACACCTGGCGGGGTACACGGTGGCCTTCCCCTGGGGATTTACTCCCAGAGAGGGACCGGTTGTCTGGCTGACTGTGGGAACTGGGGGACCCAGGCAGCCTGGTGGTCACATCTGTCTTGGTACCCACTGTCCTGTTCCAACCCCTCCTGGCGGAAGCCAACCACAGCCAGTCCTGGCTCCCCCAAGGGGCTGGGACAGACTTATACCCCCTGAGAGCTGGGGAGGTGGCCAGAGCTGGGTCTGTGGCCATCTGAAGTACCCCTTCCTTCACCCTCGCCCTGCCCACCCAGGAGATCCGCATGCTGAAGGAGATTGTGTCTGTCCACCCGGTGAGTGCCCGGTCAGGTCGGAGGGGCGGGGAGGGCCGGAGTACGGTCCCCGGTTGGGGGAGGCAGACGGCCATGGGGCGCAGGGGGGCTGTGCAAAGGTCTTCCCACATCCGTGCAGGGCAGGGCCGGGCTGTCCCATGCTGAGGGTCACTGGGAGGGGTCGGGACCAGACAGCACTCGAGGTGGTGTGCGTCGTCCGCCTGGTCAGCCAGCCGCAAAGCCCGAGAGCTTTAGTGAGAGATGAGGGTGTTGAAGTTGCCGGTGGCACTTCAGATTAGGTAGGAGAGCCCCCGGCCACACAGGACTTGCCCAAGTTCACCGAGGGCTGTGACACGTCCAACCAGTCTGCACAGCCACCAGCCAGGCTGCCGGGGCCTGGCTGTGCACTAAGGGACCACAGAAGTCGTCCCTCCCAGGGGACACCCAGCTTCCCACTCTCAGGTGTAGGGGCTCAGGGGCCACTGCTGGGCTCCGGGGTGATGGGCAGACACCTGCACGGTGGCCTGTGGGGACGGGCCCAGGGCACCTGCTGCCCAGGTGGGTGGGCGCTGACGGGCATCTGCTGGCTCCGCAGGGGGACTTGCTTATCACCTCCTGCACCTACGACACGCAGGACAGGAAGCTGGCCACCGTGGTAAGTCGCCCTGACTTCTTCCGTCACCCGCCCTGGGGCTCGTGTGTCCTCACCTAGAGTGTGGGTTGCGGAGGGCGGGGTGCCCTCCCTCAGGCATCCGACACGCAGTGTGGCTGCAGACAGAGCAGAGGCCCACCAGGCTCCAGTCGGTGAATGAATGAATGAATGAATGAATGAATGAATGAATGAATGAGTGGACGAGCGTGCTGACCGATTGGAACGCCGAGGCCGGCTATGGCGTTGCTTGGCCGGCTGGTGCTGACCGCCCTCTCCGCCCGGCAGGGCGGCTTCGGCATCCTGGAGGAGATGTGCGTCAACTACGTACACTACTACCCCCAGACGCAGCTGGAGCTCTGCAAGAGCGCCGTGGACCCCGGCTTCCTGCGGAAGTACTTCCACCTGGTGAACAGGTGAAGGCTCCGGGGTGCCTGCCAGTCGGTGCTCTCTGCCCCGGGAACACTGGGGGGCCGGCATCGGGACCCCAGGCCCTGTGAGGGGGAAGCGAGGAATCCAGGCTGGGCTCTCAGAGCAGGGCGAGCCTATGCTGCCCCCCGAGGTGCCCGTGGCTGGTGTCACCCGTGGACCCTCCACCCAGCCCTGGGCAGCTGTCCGGGCCCCTGCAAGGTGGCCAAGCGAGGCCCTTAGCCATCAGGGGCGTGGAGACAGGGCTGAGCCAGCCTGTGAGGAGGCCTGGTGCAGGCAGCGTCTGCGGAGCAGGTGCCTGGGGGGCCATTCTGGGGACCCCATCCCGTCTGCGGGGGGTGCCCCCGCCCCCTGCTGGGCTCTCCGCCTGTGTGCACGGCCCAGATCGCTGTTCCTTCCCACCTGCCAGGTTCAACAACGAGGAGGTCTGCACCTGCCCCCAGGCCTCGGTCCCTGAGCAGTTCGCCTCGGTGCCCTGGAACTCCTTCAGCAGGGACACGCTCAAGGCCCTGTATGGCTTTGCCCCCATCTCCATGCACTGCAACCGGTCCTCCGCTGTCCGCTTCCAGGTGCGCCCCCGGCAGGGCACACGGCGCACACTGCCCACCCGCAGCTGCGGCCCTGGATGGCCAGCGGCGAGTCCTGCAGCTGCCTGCCCCCTGCGTGCACGTTGGCCCCAGGCCCCAGAGGTCCCCCGTACAGGGCTCCCCTCCAAGGAGCCGGCAAGGAGCCCTCCCACGAAACCGGTGAAACTGTTAGAGAAACCGGTGGAGATAGCCTGGCCCAGACAGACAGATAGACAGACGGCCCCGCAGAGGAAGAGACCGATAGCACCCACGCCGGCGGGCAGGCTACCGGCTCTGGCAACATCGCATCACGGGACTCATCGGGGTGCTGGGAGCAGGGTGCCAGCACCCTCCCCCGGGACCTAAAAATAAAGCAAGCGGTGGGAGGGGCCGGTGAGACACCAAGCCGTCTGACACCCGGAGCCGCCTCCCTCCTCATCCCCTCCTCATCGGGAACCCCAGGGATTCAGAGGCAACTCGGCTGTGCCCAGAGCTGAGGGGGGAGGGGAGAATGAACAGCTCCGCAGACTCCGAGGCAGATTCCCTGGGAGCCTCTGGGAGCTGGATTAATGGTGCACCGAACCGTTCGGGCCGCGGGGACAGGCTGACGCAGGCTCGGGAGGGTGGCGAGGGGCGACCGTGGCGGCCACCATGGTGTCTGATGCCGCCTGGGGTGGGGATGGCTAACACTTCAGCCTGCCCCTAGGGGGCTCTGTCAGTTTCATATGGGCGGAGGGCGGGCAGGGAGCAGGAGGGGCTGGGATGGCCTCCCAGGGAGGACCTCCAAGGAGCCACCGGGGGGTAGGGCAAGGTGAATTTGCTTTGGGACAAGGTGAGTTTGAGGACAAGGCCCCAGGAGGTGGTTGGGAATAGTGGCAAGGGAGGTGGCACCCCATTTCACCCCTCCAGCCTCAGTTTACCTTGTGGTGCCTTTCTTGCAGGGTGAGTGGGAGCTGCAGCCCCTGCCAGAGGTCATCTCCCGGCTGGAGGAGCCTGCCCCTCGGTGCCCGGCCGGTCCCAGCCCGCGCCCCTCCGGCCCCACCGTGGTCAACATTGGGGGCAAAGGCTGAGTGTCAGGCTGTCCCCTCGCTCCCCCTCCATGCCACCCCCGTGGGCTCACACCAGGTCTGTGCACCCCTCCCCGTGAAGACCCCATGAAACGGCTGTGTGCCCAGGATGAAGGGGCCGCGCCGTGCCCCTGCCTGAGACCACGGCGCAAACCCCAGCACCCTCCCCCACACGGCCCAGAGCGTCCCCCGAGAGCCCCTGTCAGGAATGGAGGACCAAGACCCCTCCCCGGGCCTCTGACAAAGTGTAAGGATGACCCATCCAGGCGGTCTGGAGCCCAGCGTCCCGAAATCCCTGCCCATTTCTCTGCAAGCGGCCAGTCCTTCTGGAGGACGCAAGCCTCGCCAAAGTGCGGGGCAGACTCCGCCCACCCGGCCCCACCCACGTCCCCGGCCGGGCGGGGGCACTTGGGCCCTCGAGCCGGGTGCCAGCGCTGCCAAACGCACCCCTACAGTGGCTCTCGAGACACAGTGGGCGTCCCCCCTGCCCACGGAGGCAGGACAGCCACTTAGCTAGTTAGCGACTTGCCTCGGAAATTGCTCCATTGCAGGGTAAATAGATATTTTCGCCCACTTGGAGGGAAACCCTCCCAGCCGCTTGCCAGCCACCACTGCAGATGCCACGGCAGAGGCCCCAGGCGTGGGCCCGGGCGCCAGCTCCTTGGGGAGACGGGAGGGTCCCCCAGGCTCCTCTCTCTGCCCTTTCTGACCCAAGCAGGCCTGTCTCTGAAGCCTGTGGGCCCTTTTGGTGCGGGTGTGACTCAGACGGGCCATTTCACCCCCCCGCCCCTCTGTTTTCTCATCTGTGAAATGGGGCCAAGGCTGTGCCGGTTCGCGAGACAATAAAGCTCACACCCAGGGCGGCCTTGCTCCCACCAGAGAAAGCCTCGGCTGAGTCTGTCCCCAGTGGGCCTCAGGCCCCTGCTGGTCTCCTCCTCCCACCCCTAGGGGCTGCCTCCCCTGGAAGGCCCAGCCGGGCTCTCGGCATCCGTGGGGAGTGACAGATTAGGCGCTGTCTGGCCAGCTCAGCAAAACGCTGCTCAGCCTCTGGGGAGAGGGGGGTGATGGATGGGCCGGCGAGGGCCCACTGACACCCCAGCAGACGCCGGCGAAGCAGCTGCCTGCCCCTGTGAGCCACTTCATTACCCACGGGGACAAGCGGGCTCCGCACTGCGTGGAGTAAATCATTGCCGCGCTCACGGCAACTCGCAGGGCGGGGTCGCTGTGGGACGCCAGGCCTGGCAGCTGCAGAGCCAGCCCTCAGTCTTCTTTACGGCCTCGGATGACAGGCGAGGGGGGGAGCCCTCCCCGAGAGGGGCAGGCGTGGGAGGGTGGCCAGGCCGGCCCGCCTCTGGCCTCGGACTTGGGCCCGAGGAGAAGACCCCGCCTGTGATCATGCCCGTCTCCGGTCAGCCAGGAGCTGTGCAGGCCTCACACCACCAGGCCCTCACTGGCCACTGTCATTCTGTCCCCAAACACCTGAGAGGCACCTGTGGTCTCACCAAAGAGAGAATCAAGGATCGAGGAGCAGAAACGGCTCGCCCAGGCTCCCCCAAGGCGGAGTGGTGATTAGAAATCACACGCAGGCCCAGAACCTTCTGCCACCCACAGTGGCGCCTGGGCCCTACCCTGTGCTTCCTTTCCAGCGCTCGGCTGCTCATTCGCTCCCTCCTGCGGGAAGCCTTCGAGGCTCCTCCTGTGAGGTCGCTGGGTGCACCCTGTGCCCCCCCGCCCCCCGCCCGTGGCTCGGACAGCCCCACCCCAGCCCCAGACCGTCTCGCCCGGTGTTGTGATGACACTGCCGCTCTCCATGCTGGCTCTGGGGTAACACCCAGTACGCCCCCACGCATGATGGGGAAACTGAGGCTCAGAGAGCCAACGCTTGGTGCTGAGGCCCCCGAGGGAGCCGCGGGGCCCAGGAGCGGCCCCGGGTCTGACTTAGGCGCTGGGCTCGGTCCGGCCGCAGTCCGGCCCCGGGGAGGACGGAGCACGACATCGGCTGCCTGGAGACCAGCTGTCAGGGCCGGGGCCACCTGGGCCCAGCCGATCTCACTGCACTCGGGGCTCGCCCACCTGCTGCAGGGCTGGGTTGTGGGAAGAGTGGGGTGAGGACCCGGGGTCCCCTTCCTCCTTTCGCCGCGTGACCCTGGCCTGCGTCTCCCTCACGAGCTCCGTAGCTGCGTGTGGGCATGGCCGCCGTGCGGGACAGCATTTCCGCTGTGCGGGAAGTCCTGGGCAGCGCGGGCCCAGGCCTGAGGTTCCTGCCGGCCCATGGGCAGGTGCGGGGCCCAGGCAGCCTGCTTTCCCAATAGGCCGCAGCAACCGACCTGGCCGGCTCTGGGCAGAGCGAGACCACCCACCCCCGGGGCATGTTGGGCAGGACCAGCCTCTGTGGCCAAGGATGGTCCCTCCCGCAGCGGAAGGTTCGGCCTCTTGGCCCCCGGTGCTAAACGTCAGCAGCACCCTGTGTGACCACCAGCGATACCCCCAAATGCCCTGGTGGGAGACACTCCTTGGCTCCCCCAGCTCGGCCCCCGCCCACCCCTCCCCTCAGAGGAGCCCCTTTCACATGTGCACACAGAGCCGGGGGAGGGGCAGGGCCTTCTAAAAGGCACTGGAGACCGTGGACAGTGGCCTGGGTCTCGCTCACCCCCCTCCCCATGCCTCCCCCAACTCCACGCTCCCCGGCATTTTCAGGAGCTCCTTGGGTGGAAGGCAGCCCGCCGTGTCCCCTAACTCCCAGACCAGAAGTCGTAGCAGGGCACTGGGGAGCCTCCTGTGGAAGGTTCTAGACTGGAACCCGGGAGGCCTTGCTCTTTGCTTCTGACCGTCAGGGGGCTGCACCGTGGCCCCTGGAGAAGCCGATGAGGCCGCCCAGAAGCCGCCCTCGGGCACATTTGCTCACAGACACAGGCTGGGGCCTGGGGTGGATCCGGCACCACTCGAGTCAGCCCCACGTTCCCCGGCGCCTCCGGTCCTGGGTCTCACACCAGCCGCCCCTCTCCTCGTCTGGTCTGAGACACCTGTGCAGTGGGCTCGGGGAGCGAGCTTTAACCAGAAAGTGCGGCTGCCTCCGGCTGAACCTCCCAGGGTGGGGGCGGGGGGACACTGCGTCACACCAGGTAGCAGGTGGTGGCCATTAGACCAGGAGAGGGGGCGCGGTGGCCAGCAGGGACAGCCTCGCTGGGAGAGCGACGTCAGTGAAAAGCCTGGTGGGGGCGCGGAAGTGAGTCCCCCTGGGCATCTGGGGAGGACCCTTCCGGCAGAAGGAATAGCCCAGCCGAGGCCTGAGGTGGGGCGAGCCCGAGGCAGGTGAGGCGTCCAGGGCGGCGGCAGCAGGGGCAGAGGTGGGTGGGCTCTGGAGGCAGCGGGAGGCTGAGCCAGTGAGATTCGCTGGCCACGTGCAGAAGAACGTGAGAGAGGACAGGGACAACCTCTTGCGGCCCTCCACACCATGCCTCCTGCAGAACTCGGGGCGCTGACCTCCGGCCGGGGGGTACCCATCTTCCCCCCCCGGGCTTCTATGGGGGGACCTCTGCCCTCTGCTCCTGCCCCTGCTGATGTCTAAGCTTTGTCTGGGGCTCCCACCCTGTCCCCTCCTCCCTGAGACCAGAAACAATGCCCTCAACAGCTGGGGGCAGGAGAGGGGGAGGAGGCAGCTATTTAGGGCCAGGGCAGCCCAAGTGCCTGGGGCAGCCAGGGACAGTCACCCCCGGCCACCATGCCCTGTCTCCTGGCCCAAGGGCAGAAGGGGCTGGGTGAGTCTCCAGATGTCTAGAGGGTTAGGGGTTCATGTTCATTTGTGGGGGAGCCTTGGGCTGTAAGCCTCAGCGGGGAGGTGGCGGCGGGGTTGGGGGGGAAGGCTAGAGCTGAGGGGGGCAAAGACAGGACCGGCGGCTCACGCTGGGAGGGCTCCGGGGCCACCGGGCCCAGGGCAGGAAGCCTGGCAGACAGCCCAGCTGGCCTTCCTTCCCGAGGCGGCTCTCCTGTGTCTTGGGGTATAGTCCCCCTGGCACCCGGCTCATGGTGGCCGGGCTCTGCTGCCCCCCATGGCCCACAGAATGTCACATGCTCTCTCGACCACACACCTGAGGGGCTGCTTCAAGCTCCCTTCTGAGTGACCCAGAGCCGCCGCCCTGGCAGCAGCAGGGGCGGGAGGCACCAGCTGTCCTGAGCAAGGCCTCTGGTGTCTGTGTGCATTACCCCACGAGGTAGGATGAGGGGAGAGGCGTGTGCAGGGGGTCCTTGCCAGGCAGGAGCCCCACTGGCTCATCCGCTGGCTGGGGCAGTGGGCGGGAGCCAAGCCCACCCTCCCAGGTCACAGGGCAGGCCAGGCCTGCCTGGACCCCAGCACGGGACCAGCCTTGTCCACAGACACTGACATTGGCCCTGAGTGCCAAAGGCGCTCACTGCCACTTTCCTCTGCTCTGCGGGAGGGAGGTGCAACCCCCACCCCCGCCCACTGCATGTGAGGCCTCGGGGAAGCGAGGGTGCGGGGTGTCCCCCCAGGCTTTGCATTGCCAGAGCCTCTGGTCCTCGCTCAGGGGATGGCACCTCGTCCCTGCCAGTGGGGTCCCCCCCCCACCCCCGGTCACCATGGAGCCCCAGAGGCTGAGCGCCGGCCTGGCTCTGATGCAGGTGCCTGTGCTGGGCACCCGGACGTGCGCCCTGCGGCCTCTACCAGCCCAGTGTGGCCAGCGGTGGACACCAGTTCAGGCCAGGGCACAAGAGCTAGCGGGAGAGATGGGGAGGCTGGGGCCTGCCCCCCAGCCCTCAGCCTGACACTGCCCCACCCTGAGCTCCAGGCACTGCTGGGGGCACACGAGGCCCCTTTCTCCTCTCTCGGCTTCCAGACAAGCTCCACCCAGTTTGCCCGGGGTTCCTGGCGTGGTGCTTGTTTTGTGCTGGAACACTCGCAGAACTAGATACGGGGACAGGTGAGGAAGGACAGCCTGAGGTCGCTGGTGGCAGAGCTCTGGGGGGGGGGGGCGCTGTGCAGGCGGGTGAGGGGCAGGGCGAGGCGGGGACCTTCCTGCAGCAGTGGGATGCAGCAGGGGAGCTGGGAGGCAGCCCAGGCCCTCTCCGGAGGGGTCGGGGCTGTTTCCCCTCAGTGAACAGCAAACACCCAAACGGGGGCAAAACCAGAATTTCTGTCGCTGGGCTCAGCCCCGGAGGAAGGGGTCGGAGAGGAACCGAGGCCGGACCTCGCTGTCTTCAGCGCCCCCCAGAGGCAGCCTGTGGGATGAACACGTGCAGCCCAATCCAGGCTCTGCAGCCAAGTCACAGAGCAGGAGACGCAGGCCAGGCTGTCTGGGAAGCAGCTTCCCCTCCTCCTCGGGCCCCGCGGGTACACTTGGCCTCCCCAGACCCCCCGCCCCTCCCTGTGCCGGAGCCGGGCCGAGGTGAGCAGGGGAGGCTGGCGAGGGCCGGCACTGGCTCTCCAGAGACCATCCACCACGCACACGTGTTCCTGGGCTGCAGCTTTATTAGCCTGGTGGGTCCCGGCACAGCCCAGGGCAGGGCTGCGAGTGTGGGAGCCGCAGAGGGCGGCCAGGCCCTGCCCTTTGAGTTTGTCTGTGGGAACCGTGTCCTCTCTGTCCCCCGAGCATCTGTCACCCTGCTGCCCAGAGGCCCACGGGTCCCTGGGCATGACCTGTGCTGCAGCTTTGCTGAGGCCGCCTGGCCCCCCGGCTGCCCAGTGGTGGAGGGAATCCCGCTGGGGGCAGGGGCAGGGCCTGGGTGTGTGGGCGGGGTGGCCGGACACCTATGGGGGCAGGCGGGGCAGGTCACAGGGCAGATGACCAGCAAAGGGGAAGCAGGGGAGTCCTCCCCTCTTAAGGCTCTGTGCGAGGTCCTTCCCCTGGGTGACAAGGACAGGAGCTGTGGCCTGTCACACAGCCAGGACAAACGCCACCCAGGCAGGAGGACTTGGTCAGGCTCTTACTCAGAGCCCTGAAGGGGTTCCCAGGGAAACGGATGCAGGAGAGGGCATTTCTGCCTGCAGTGGGGCGGGGGGGGCGGGGACTGATCCGAGCCCCCCGCTCCCCCCCAATCTCCCGGCTGGGAACTCCCAGGGGGCAGCAGGGGCTTTCTTTCCAGACTTCGTGCCCCCGCCCTGGGCTCTGGGAGACCAGCCATCCTGACAGGTGGCCCTGATCAGGGGCGGGCCGGGGCTGTCTGGCCCTTGCGCTCTGCTTCTACACTGCGTAGAGGCAGACGCCACTCACCACCCTGCCCCGCCCTGATTCCGGAGGCACCTGGAGGAGCCTCTTTGCCACCCTGCGTTTACACTGGGCTTATCATTGTCACCCGGCACCTTCTAAGAAGCTTGTCTGGTCCCTGAGGTCAGGACATTGAAGGTCTGTTGGGGGGGGTGGGGGGGGCTAGAGATCACCTTTTGGTCAGTGACCACAGGATGGCCCTTGGGGTCGCTTTCCACCTTTCTGTCCTCATACGTGGGAGGTGAGCAGGGAGGACCGAAGCTCTGGCCGGGGACCCGGTCCGGGGGCCCAGGGTGCTGCAGGCTCCAAGGGAGTCGGGTGGGGGCGGGGTGGGTCTCCACACCCATCAGTAGACCCCCTTCACCCTCTTGTTGTCGGGGTCGAAGGGGGATTTCAGGTGAGCCCGGGCGGGGTGGGGCACCCCCATCCTCTCCAGGCTGTAGTCCCCACTCTTCACGAAGTCCGGGGAGACCTGGGGGCACAGGAGGGGGGACGCTGGCACACGTTACCTCTGATGGGTGCGGGGCTCCCACCTGCCTGCTCCTCAGGAGCAGGACCTCGGCCCTGCCTCCTCCCCTGCGGGTCCACCCGTCATGGGGCTGAGACCTTCTCGGAACTGAGGAGCTGTGGGAGCGGGGAGACCGCACCTCCACGCCCCTGCGTGGGGCCCGGCAGCGACGACACCCAGGGCCGGGCCATGCGGAGGAAGTCTGGGGGCTGTGCTCTGGCCGTCAGGGGCCCCTCAGTCCTGACAGCTCAGGGCCGGGTGAGAAAATGGAAATGGCGGCAACCTGGGCCAGGAGGCGCAGACACCTGACACAGCAGGCGACCCAGCGTGGCATGGGTCCCAGCTCACGCACGCCCCAGCCCCCTCACAGGGCCAAAGGACAGGACTCACCGGCCCACCGCTGGGGTCCCGGATGTAGCCATAGGCAAGGGTCTTGTCAATGGCGAAGCCGAAGTCAGCCCTGCGCACGTGGCCCACCACGTGGCCGTCCCTCCAGATGGCCTCCAGGCCGAACATGGGTACTTTCCTGCAAGGTGCCACAGAGAGAGCTGGGACCCCGCAGTCCCTCCCCAGGGGAGCAGGCCGGGGTCCTGGGGCTCTTGCCCTGAATGGGTGCACCCGGCCGGGGTCTGGGTGCCTCCTGGCCCCGTGGACGAGGAGCGGGTGGAAGGAGGTTCTGTAAACACGTCCTCGTCCCCTTGGGTGTCACTCTGTGCCATCTCGACAGGCGGGCCCCGGCTCAGGAGCCACCGCCTCGCCCAGGGCCCGGAGCGAAGGGGAGGTGTTCTCCACAAACCCCAGCTGGCATCCAGGCCGCACCTCTCTGAAGCGACCTCTGCCCTGCCTTTGCCCCAAACCACAGCGGCGCAGCTGCCGGGGTGGTGGCCTGCAGAGACCGCCTGGCAGGAGCAGGAAGAAGTCACAGGCCAGTGACAAGGTGACAAATCCCTGCTCACCCGCTGTCTCCACCCCACATTTCTCCTGATGCCTCGCTGGAAAGCTGGCGGTCAGCTCCAGACCGACAGCCAGGGCCTCACTGTCCAGGGGACGGCTGCTGCTGGGCCTGCTGCTGCCTGAGCCGCAGCAGTGCTCGGATGCCGGGGCCCTGTCACCCAGAGCAACTCGGCCCCAGGGGAGTCCAGGGTCCAAATCCAGGGACATGTGGGCCTGGCTCCCAGGAATGAAACTGAGCCCCGTGCTCAGAGCCGACCCTCAGGGGGCAGCAGAGGGGTCTGTCCCCAGAGATGGGGCTCTCCACACCTCTGGGGCGTGGCTGGCCTGAGCCACCCTATCCCTTGGCACTGGTGGTCTCCTTACAAGAGGGATGGTGGCCCCAGCCTGGCTCTTCCCATACTGTCCCCTGTCCCAGAGGGACATGGGAGGTCCCAGCTCAGTGACAGAAGCCGGCTGCAGGCAGGGTCACTGTCCCCCGGCCTGCTGCCTGGATCCGCCCACCAAACGGTGGCTCTGCAGAATCTTTCTCCTTTAAAGTCTGCACCACAGGAAAGCATCCCCAAGGCCCTGCGCACCCCCCTCCTGCTCAGACCCAGGACCACGGGGCACTCACTCGTCCACGGTGAAGCACACCAGGCGTCGGCGGAGGCCCGCGGCCCGCTGCTGCTCCAGGGCCTCGCGCCCCAGGAAGGGCACGGAGGACTTGAGCTTGCAGGTGAAGGCCAGGCCCGCCTCCAGGGGGCTGTCGTCAGGCCGCAGGTCTGCGTGCCAGTGCCGGTAGCCTGTGCGGAGGGACACCCGGCTCAGGGCCCCAGCCAGACCCCCACCAGCCGACCAGCCTTCGCACCACGGCCGGGGTGTCAGGAGAGGGCTGCCGGAGGGGCCCGGGAGTTCAGGGAACAGGACACCAACTCCAAAACCAGCCTGGCCCGTCTCCGGTCCCCGTCTGAGGGCGGGTGTCAGGGGTCACAGCTTGGGGGGTGCTGGGGTCATGGGCAGTGGGGGCCATGAGGAAACGGACCGTGTGGGGGTGCCAGGGGGCCTCTCTGCCTCCAGCAGGGCCGGGCCACCCACTGGCACCCCTCGGACCTACGCTCACCCTTCTCGATGCTCAGGGAGTCGATGGCCCGGTAACCCGCGTTGACGAGGCCATGCTTGGCGCCCGCCGCCATCACTGCACGATACACAGGTACGCAGGACGGCGCTGGGATGTGCAGCTCCCAGCCCAGCTCCCCGACGAAGGACAGCCTCATGGCCCGAACCTGGAGGGACGTCACAGCTCACTCAGCTCTGGTCAGACACCTGGGTGGACCCCCTGCCACTCACGGGCGGCAGTGCCCGGGCCTGGGCTGGCTCGCCTCCCAGATGCCCCCAGGAGAGTTCCCAGGAGCACCCTCTGAGAGGAGGGTGCCTGGGCCTCCGCTCTTCTAGGCGACTGTGCGAGGGTCCCGGGGCCCCCGACACGAACGGTCCAAACTCCGTGGCTGAAAGCAACAGAAACCTGTGCCCTCCCGGTTCTCGGGGCTTCACGTTGGGCATCAAGGTGTCGGCCAGGTGTGCCCCCTCCACAGGCTCCAGGGAGGGCCCCTCCTGCCTCTCCCAGCTCCTGGGCCCACCAGTCTCTGCCTCCCCTGTCACTCGGCCTCTCCTGTGTCTGTCTCGTCTTCGTCTTTTACCAGGGCCCCGTCAATGGACTTAGGACCCAGTGTCCGGCCTGGGCACGGGCAGCTCGGCCAGGGCAGCCCGTCTCTGGGTGTGTGCCCCTCCCACCTGCGTCTGGGGCACCACCAGCCGGTGGGACTCCCGTCCAGTGGCCTGGGACTTAGTGCGCACACTGGCCTTGGCTGTGTGTCACGTAGTCACCCAGCAACGGGTGTTTGCTTCCAGACCTCCAGGCAAACCCCAAACCCACACGGCCCAGGAGGGAGGCTGGAGCGCTCCGCCCGGGGACATTCAGCTCAGTTGCTGCTCCCGGAGTCCCCCCCGGAGGAGCTCCCGTGAGGACCATGTGGCCCAGGGGAGCAGGGCCACGCTCCCGAGTGCAGAGCCAGCGCCTCCAGCGGAGACCTGTCCCGACCTGGCCGCGTTCCGAAAGCTCTGGAAACATCACACATTTACGCTGAGTGCCATTTGCCCCCACCTCTCAGGAAACTCAAAACTGACACAGAAAACACACCGTTGACCTCTTCTGGCTTCCCTGCTGCAAGCCGCGGCCTGACAAAGATGGCCTGGCAGCACCACGCCGGGTTTAGGCAGCCTCGGGCTCTGGGCCAACCTCATTCTGCAGCAGGAGAGGCCTCCCAGACGCTCACCCATTGACAGCCCAGGACTGAGCGTTTGGTCAGACACACAGGCCCCAGCTAAGCTGCCCCTGAATGCAGGGGAGTTCAGGGGTGGGACGAAGCCCCCGCCCCAGCTCCCAGAAGCCCAGCAAGGTCAGGGTGCTACGGCGGCTGATGCCTCAGCACTCCTCTCGCAGGCCTGGTGTGCAGAGGGGCTGAGTGACGCCCCCTGAGGGAAGGAAAGAGGCAGGAGTGGGGGACCCCTGCTTCCCAGCATAATGAGGGAGCGAGTTTGGGGAAGTCCAGGTGCCTTTCTGAGATCGCAGGGCCGCTGCCCCTCAGGACACTCAGTTTCCTCCGTGGAAGCAGTGGTGGCAGGGAGTCCTCACCTTGGAAGGGGAGCGGCCACGCACGAGGGCCCGTGGAACGTGGGTTGTCTGGGTCGGCCTCTCCCGGCCTCCGTGCCGCATCTGGTCAACGGGCGAGGCCAGGGCCTGCGCCACAGTGTTGGCCCGCACCCGCGGCTGAGCGGACTTTTTCAGCAAGCCCTGAGGAGACCCTTGTCGAAAGGAGCCCCGCACGGGGACCACAGGCAGCGGACGGAGCCACAGAACCGCGGAGGGCCGTCGGGAAGGGCTTAAACCAGGTTTTGCTGAAGTCCCTTTCTCACCTAAAGAACCCCCGATGCCACTGGAACTACTCGACAAACTCAGCAAGGCTGCGGGGTGCGACATCCACACAGGAAATTGGTTGTGCTGCTTCTAGACACCAACCACGAGCACCCGACAAGGAAATGGATAAACACACCCACGTGCAATCGCACCACAGCGAACAGAGTGCTGAAGGGCAAACCCGGCCACGGAGGTGAGAGGCTTGCGCACCGAACACCACGACACTTCGCTGGGAGGTGGAAATAGGTGGAAAGATACCCCACGTTCACGGCCCCGGAAGCCTCACTGCCGTCACAGCACCGATACCGTGAGGCCGTACTCAAGGGCCATCCCTGCCGAAATCCCACTGCGTTTCCCCAGACAAACCCATCCTGAAATCCACACAGAATCCCAAGGGACCTCGAGTAGCCAAAGCAATCTGGGGACGGCAAACAAAGCTGGGGGGCCCCGCGCCCTGGTTTCAAACTTCCTACGAAGCTGCTGCCTTCACAACAGCCGTGGGATCGGCGTACAGCCAGACGAACACGCCGACGGAACAGGAAAGAGAGCCCCGAAATAACCCCTGGCGTCTAGTGCTGGAAAGCAGAATGTCCACGTGGATGGCGTACCCAGCTGACCTGATTAAGAAACGAGTCAAGGACTAGACTAGACACTTCTCCGAGGATGGCTTACACATGGCCAGGAGGCTTAGGAAGAGATGGTCCATATCACTGAGGTAATTAGAGAAAAGCAAACGAAAACCACAGTGAGGTACGACCTTACCCCCCTCAGGATGGCTCCAATAAAACAAGTACCCGCCCAGGAAACAGCCAGTGCCGGCCGGCGCGGAGAAATCGGAGCCCCCGGGCACAGCTGGTGGGAACGTGAAGGTGCAACTTCTGGGGAAAACGGGACAGTGGCGTGTTGAAGAATCACAAGGGACACTACCAGATGGTCAGCTCTTCCATTCCTGGGTGCACTCCCAGAAGAATCGAAGGCAAGACCTCAAGTCGGCAATGGCACACCTGTGCTCACCGCGGCATTAGTCCCCGTAGCCACCGAAGCCACCTAAGTGCCCTCGGTGGGCGACAGAGAAACGCGCAGTCACCCTGCGGAACCTCACTCAGCTGTTAACAGGAAGTGCACCCCGACAGCCGCTGGAACAGGACGGACCGGGAGGGCATGATGTTGAGTGAGTAGGTCCGTCACGGAAGGACAGATTCTGGGACTCCGCGTACGGGAGGGGTATGAAGCAGTGGCGCCCATCGGGGCCGAGGGCAGAATGGCGGCTGTTCGGAGCTGGGGGCGGGGGACAGGAGCTGTTGGGTGAACGTGGAGTCTCACGAGTGTAGGACGGAAACGGGGGGACCAGCTGCATGTCACCCCGTGCTTCAGACTGGCTCCGGTGACTAAAGGAAAACGGAGCACCGCTTTCTCTGAGAGGGGCATCCACAGCCCAGAGAGGTCGTGTGCCCTTTCCTGGTGGCCTGGGTGCCAGGAGAGAGGGAGCGGGCTCAGTCACAGGGCCTCCGAGGCAGAACACGGGCTCGGATCAGCCCTCCCCTGGGGTCCGGGGCCCCGAACCCACAGGACCGGGGGGAAAAGCAAGTTAGTGGTAAGTTCAGAGAATCTGAATTGCTCCTAACCCCCCCGAGGGCTCCAAAGACCTCCTTGATTCTGAAAATGTTGCACTGTGGGTGCGCAGTCTCTCCCCGCGGTCAGGTCGACAGGCGAATGTGTGGTGACGATGGTGACGATGGTGGTAATGTGGTGACGATGGTGACGGTGGTGATAATGTGACGATGGTGACGATGTGGTGATGATGTGGTGGTGGTGGTGGTGATGGTGAGTGGGGTGGGATGATGATGATGATGGTAAGGGTGGTGACTGGAAACCAATTTTCCAAGAATAGCAATAAAAGGTGTGATGCCCAAGACACATCTCACAGACGTCACCCTCTCTGAGGGCCTGAAAAGCTCCATGGAAACTGTCCAACCCTAGGGGTGCCTCCCCTAGCCTTCGGAACGCTGGGTGGGCCACAGACCCTGCCGCGGACGCTCCCCAGGGGAAAGCGCACCTTCCCCACAGGCCTGGCGCTGGGCCTCGAGCTGCTAATGCAGCTACGGGCCGGCCCCAGAGAGACGCCACCTGCACCCACAGAGAGCGGCAGGGGCTGCAGACTCGGACGCCAAGCGTTCCTGCAGAGAGAGGGTGGGGCTCCACCCTGGGGGGCCCTGGAGCCTCTGAGGCACACACCCAGGGTCCCTCAGCACCACTGACCTCCTTCCCAGAACACTCTGTCCCTGGGCTCACAGCGAGGAGACGCCACGGGACACCCTGAACGGTGGCGTATGCGCCCCGCTGCCCAGGGCCACGGCGAACGTGCGCGGGCTGGGCACAGGGATGTTTCGGGGGGCGGCGGCCTCCGTGCTTGTCTGCAGGGTGCATGTGGGTGGCAGAGCCTTCCACCCGGAGTGACTGAACCCACAGTGAGGACTTCATGACGTCAGGAAAAAAAATTCAATTTCTTTTTGACCTGAAATTAATTTCCAGGAGGAAATCACTTTATCGCCATGTCTGAGGCTGAGCTTCCAGCCCAGCGCCTGCAGCTGTGCAGAGGGGACCCTGCCCTCGCTGAGGTGCCGGGAACAGCACGTCAGCCTCCGTGACCACACCAGGCCAGCGTTTCCCTCTGGGAACCTCCGTGGCCGCGAGGCCAACGTGTGGGAAAGCAAGGACATCTGGTCAGTTGGCTGCCGGGGGGACAGCGTCCCCCCGCCCTCTGTCCTTCCTCTAGGAATGCAGGGTCGTGGCAGCCTGGGGCCGGTCCAAGCCGCTCGGAGAATTATTGCAAGACAACAACACTGCTCAGCTGGGGACACGGCCCAGCCGGGCCGCCCACCTGCCCCACGGCTGTGAGCCTGGGTCCCGGCGGGCAGCGGCAGGCGCCTGCCCACCCACCTCGGGCGGGGCCGTGGGTCTGGGTGCCGGCGCTCGCCGTCCGCACACCAAGACCTCGAGGCCTTGCCGACTGCACGGGCGCACATTCCTCTCCTGCATCTGGTTGGCCAGGATCCAGTGATCTCCCATAAATACTTGGCCCGGCCCCGCTCTCCGGCCCCAGCCTCTCTTCGCGTTGAGGGAGCGGGCGCCAACACACACCGCAGCCAAGACAAGATCTCATTTAGGGGAACATGAAATCCCCCGGATCCAGGAGAGTTCGGGACGTCTGCACAGGCTTGTGGGACAGCCCAGAAAGGGTTTGAGACATTGTCTAGCCGTGGCCCTACAGTGGGGAAACTGAGGCCTGCAGAGGCAGCCCCAGGGAAGGCCGGGGCAGGGGTGGAAGCCAGGCCTGCTGGCTCCCACCTCTATCGAGTATTGGGGTGACTGTGCCCCCCGAGCCCTTGGGCTCTGTGCTGACCCAGCTCCCACCCCACGCGTGGCAGTGCCATCCAGAGCCCCGATCTCGCTCAGTGCCGGGAGCCAGCCAACGCGCCCGGCGTTAACTCAGAGCCAGGCTGGAGGGTGGGGGCGGGGGGGCAGAGGGGAAGAGACAGCCCGGCATTGGCCATAGGACCCTTCCATTTGGGATAAAATGCCAGAATTCAGGGAGGACCTCGACTGGCTGAGCAAGAGTGGGTGGTGCAGCAGAGAATGCTGCCAAGCTCTCTGCTTTTGTCCCCTCCCGTCCCCAAAGGCCCAGGACAGCACTAGGAAGGACAGAGAACATGCCAAACCCACCACAGATGGCCCGGAATGGCCGTGTCTGGGGCCCAGTGCTGAGGACTCTGTCTTAGGTCAACAATAGGGTTGTGGAAGGAGCACCCTCGGGGGAGGCCCATCCCAGGGACCCTCCAGGAGCGGAAATGGCCCCAGTGTCAATCTGCCAGCACGGGCCGGCTGAGCAGGGATGATGTGGCAGTCAGCGTGGCTCACGGGGACAGTTAAAAGGGCAAGAAACCAAGCGCAGTGTCTCGAGGGGGGGAAGGGCGTGCACAGCCGCACACGGGGGCACCCTGCCTCTGTGGGCACAGTCAGTCAGTGGTTGGGAAAGAGGATGGGAGGAAGCACAGCGGAGCCCGAGTCCATCTGTCCGTCTGTCCCTCTCTCACAGTTAGGGTTTCCCCCACTCGTCTTCCTTTGACCCCGTGTCCCCGCCTGTCACCCCGGGGAGAGATTCGTTCTGTTGTCTGTCTGGCTTCTGCTTCCGCCAGCCGGGCTCCTGGGCCCCGTGGGTCGAGGTGCAGCCAGACAGCCGCGGCCCAGCCTGGGGAGGCAGCCAGGGCGGCTGTGGAGAGAGAAGCGTCCCCACCTGGTCCACTCCCCCTCTGACCCCCGAAACCACACACGGGCTGAGCGGACTCCAAGCCTCGCTGCTCCCCATCACCTCGCACACCAGTGCCCGTGGCAGACAAGGCCGGGCAGTGCAGCGATCCCATGGGGGCAGGTGGGCCCCTGCAGCCCGGGGTCAGGCTGTGTTGCTCCCCCAGAGTGCCCACCCTCTCTGGTCCCAGCAGGCAGCTTCCCACCAAGGAGGCAGGAAGTAAGCTAGACAGAGACCCCCTCCCCCGCTTCCTGCTCCCCCAGCACGGCCTCAGGAGAGCGGTGGGAGTGGAGCCCAGCCCGCCCCCTGGGCCCAACCCGCAGGCAGCCCTGCCTGTATCTCCGTCCCTATCTGGCGGCCTCCCCACCGAGGACGTCATCGAGACACCGTGTATTTGCCAACAGGACCCAGACTTGCCCCGACCCCAGATGACCCTCTGCAGGCCAGCAGGGGTCCCCCCAACGTGCATGTGAGATGAGAAAAGGGCCGTCCGCCGGTCCGTCTGCCCCACCCATCCTTCCAGCCACACCTACCTTATTGACACACCTTCGAGTTCTCCTGGCTGGGCGGCCTTGGGTAGCCCAGCCGTCCTCCCCCTGCTCGCCAGGAGGCAACCCGTTCTCGGGATAACGTGGACCAACCGTGACCGCCGCCAGTGTGGGGGCCACCCCAGCCAACGGGTATCAGACAGCAGTGTCAGTCCACAGGTGACTCTGTCCCCTGGGGGCACCCCCTCGCATCTGTACACATTTGTGGCTGCCACACAGGGGAGCTCCTGGCGTGGGGCGCTGGAGGACCAGGATGCTGCTAACCGCCCTGCAGTGCCCAGCGCGGCCCCACCACAGAATGTTCCAGAAAGTCCACAGTGCTGCAGCTGAGCAGCCTGTGATGGAGGAGCCTCCACACTGTCCTGAGGACGCAAGGAGGACCCACACGTCGTCGTGCCCGCAGCAAACGGTGGCCAGTGGGACTCTTCCTGCCTGCCCCTCCCCTGGGCCTCGGAAGTCAGAGGGAGCGCACGATCCCCCCTTTCCAGCAAGGACCCCGAAGCCCAGAAAAGGGATGTGAAGATCCGGAGCTGGACCAGAGCTCTGGCCCCAGGGCCTCTGAGGGTGGCTGTGGGGCGGGGGGCGGTGGCGGGGGAGACTGAGGCTGCTTTCCCGGCAGAAGCTTGAGACTGAGCCCCAGGCACCGGTCGCGGCTCAGCTGGTGCCAGCGTGGACCCGCCAGCCCTTGGAGGTCCGGAGGGCCGGGTGGGCGGGATTGTGGTCTCTACTTCACTGTGGGGACCAAGGTCCTGGGAGGCAAAGGGACTTGCCAAAGGGCACTGGGTTCCCGAGTCCAACCCCAGGTTCACTCCTCACAGTGCGTGGCTGCCACCCACACCCCGGAGGGTGGCTGGAACCTACCAGGTGCCCGGCGGCTCTCACCAGCTGGTGGGTGGAGAACGGGAAGGCCTTGTCACTCAGGTCTGCGTCGAGCACTTCCTGGAGGATGGCCCGGCTGCAAGCAACACAAAGTTGGTCGGATGGTCAGTCAACAGCTGCTGGCTGGGCACTCCTGGGTCCATGCCCTGCACAGGGGGGAGGGGGACAGAGCGGGAGGAGTCCGGTCCTCATGGGGCGGACAGACAGCGGACGCGGCAGCCGTGAGAGCCCACAGAGGCCGGTGTGCACCACACACAGGTGAGAACAACGGGGCAGCGGCAGCCAGACCACAGACGCACCCTCAAGGGCACCATTCCGGTGGGGGAACCCAGGCTCTGGACGGCTATCTATGCATCTCACCCACCCCCACCCCACAGGGGCTCCTGAGGGCAGGCCCTCTCCTCACCTGCCCCTCCCTGCCGTGCCCCACAGTCCGGTGCTCGACAGACTGCCGAGACCTCCCTGTGTCCATGACAACCTCCACTTCCTGCGTGCCCTGCCCCTTGCCTCCATGCTGGCCTTGGCTGCCTCCTCCTGCACCCTCCCCACTCCCTCCCACTCCCCGGACCCTGCCCGTTGTCATTTTTCAGGTCTCGGCTCAGCTGTCACCTCCTCTAGGAAGTCCTCCCTGACTCCCCGAGTCTGGGTCAGGTGGACCTACCAGGGTGCCCCACAGTGGCTGTACCCCCACTAAACCAGGGGCTCTGTGCCCGGCACAGACAGGGTGCTGGGTAAACAGACTGAGAACAGCCTGACCTTGCACCGTAGGGTGCGCTCCCCACTGGGAGGAGATGGCCCCCCACTTCTGTCCCTCAGGGGATCCCCAGGGTGCTGGGGCTGCAGGGAGGCCGCCGCGCACCCTCATTCTCATGCCCACGCCGGCCCAAGGGGCAAGCACGTAGCATCTGGCCAAGATCTTTCCACAACCACCCCTCCCCCTTCCCAGACCCAGGTGTAGCCACCTCACAGAGCCCGTCCTGTCTGAGGCCCCAAGGGGGCCTAGGGTTTGAAGGGGCTCAGCCGCACCAGGGGTGCCCCAGCTCCGGGCCAAGGGGGCGAGGAGGGGCAGCAGGCACCAAGGTCTGCTGAGCTCCACCTGGGGAGCAGGCGGCTGTCCCTCCCCTGGGTGCCAGCAGGTGGCGCTGGAGGGCACGTGTTCTGGGCCAGAGATTCCAGTTCAAGTCCCAGCTCCTCCACTCACCCTCTCCCACCCCAGCCCTCCCTCCCTTGCTCCCTGCTGCTCCCCGGGGCAGTTATACCACCTCACGGGGGCCCTTGCAAGAAATCAGCAAGAAAACACATGTTAATAATTATGACTGATATTTACTTCTGTGCCTCCACCGGCCACCTGTGGCCACTTGGGTTAATTAAAATTAAAACCTCTGGTGGGGGAAGCTAGCCCCGTTGGTAGCTTTGCCTGAGACCCCTCCTGTGCGAGGGCCTTCCCGCGGTGATTCCTTGTGGGCGGGAACATCCACCCACGCTTACAGAACGGAGTGAACCAGTGGATGGTCCGTCCTGTCCTGTCCCGGGGTCCGGGGGTGTTTGGGGAGGGAGGAGGGGAGGGCGGGCGGTGGCTTCTCAGTGTAGACGCCACTCTCAGCCCGGGGAGCCGGAAGCTCCGCCCACTGCCGGAGGCGAGCCCCATTCTCAGGCTGTGTCAGTGCCCCCAAAGACCCTCACGGGCCCTTTCGGGACCCCCGAGGGCTCGGACTCTGGCTACTGTGTGGTTCAGTCCGATTCTCACACGAAGGGTTTTCTGATCGGGAGCTTTGGAAAGGATTTGTCCGGAATGGAGTCCCTGGTCACCAGGTCACTAAGCTAACGGGACACCCCACCCGGGGCCAGTGAGGGGCTCTGCTCGCAGGTCCCAGAGAGCGGGGCTGGGGTCAGGGCCCCAGGTATGCCCAGGTGTGTGGCTCCCCGCCCCCTCCTCACCTGGCTGGGCCCTGGATGCTGATCATGCCCAGGTCCTCCGAGCAGTCGATGAGCTGGCACCGGAGCCTGCGGTCCTGCAGCACCGTGGTGACGTGGGACCAGCTGTGCTGCGCCACAGCCCCGCCCACGGCCAGGTAGAAGCCGTCCCCTGGAAGAGAAGCACCAGGCTGGGGGCTGGACTGGGGGGCGGGGGACGGGCAGCAGGGCGGCCTGCTCTTTCCTCGAACGTCAACGACCACCAGGGCACAGTGACCAGCCCCGGCCCCCAGGGCCCTAGATTTTCACTGCCCACAGGACACAGCATGGGACCGTCACTGGGGCCGGGCGGGGGACCTCCTGAGGGCTTTTCTGGGAGAGTCCGAGGCTTTGGTCACTTTTCTTTCTGTCTACGAAGATTTCATTTATTTACTTTAGAGAGAAGGGAAAGGAGGGAGAAAGAGAGGGAGAGAAACACTGATGTGTGGTTGCCTCCAGGGACCTGGCCAGAAACCCAGACCTGTGCCCTGACTGGGAATCAAAACGGCGACCCTTTGGTTCTCAGGCCAGTGCTCAATCCACTGAGCCACACCGGCCAGGGCTTTGGTTACTTTTCAAAAAGGCTCCTGGTGCAGGAAAGTGTAAGAGGTCTGAGCACCACCCCCCGACCGGGGCCGGGCGGCCCCCACACGTCTCCTTTCCTCTCTGAGCCTCGGGTGCTCGCTGGCTTCCACGTCACTGCGCGTCCCCACACACCCCTCCTCCCCGTCCCCCACCTTGCCCACTTCCGGGGAACCGAGGCTCGGGAGGCTGCTCTCCGCCCTCCAGGCAGCGCCAGATTCCCACTTGGTTCCCGAGAGTGGCGCAGAGGCCGGCCGTGGAGCCCGCCGGCGATGGTGACGGAGCCGGGCCAGCGTTTCTGTGCCCTGCGTTCTCCCCGGGGTCCCTCTGACCTGTCTCCACGGCTACACATGACCTCTAAGATGGCACCCAGGCCTGGGCCCAGGCCTCCACTCTCCTGGGGGGTGCAGGCCAAACAAAGCCCCCACCAGCCCTTCTCCAAACCGTCCCCGCTGACCTCCCCACGCGATGCTGGTTCTCTTCTCCGCGCCCGTCTGGGTGGCAGCTCCTACCCATCCTCCGAAGCGCAGGCCAGATGCCACCTCCTCCAGGAAGCCTTCCTCATCCCGGCTCAGCTGCTTCCTGTGGCCTCCTGTCACCCTGCCCATCCAGCCCCCACGTTCACCCGGTGTTCTGACGGACTACCCCGTGCCCGTCTGCCTGGACAGTCCACAGTGAGGTCCCCGAGGCCCCTCCGGCCGCTCAGTCCCCAAACCATGGCTGAGGGGATAGTGAGCGATGGTTCCCTGTGTTAACTGGGTGCTGGCTAAGCCCACAGCTTTCCTGGCTCCCCCATCACCCACATGGGAGGGAGGCCCCCCAGCTTTACATGCCCCCAGGAAACCCGTCCCCAAAGCTCGCAGCCTCGTGTCCACCGGCAGCCTCTTGTCGGCCAGGGCTACTCTCGTGACACCGAGTTCAGCAGCCACCTCCGAGGCCCAAGGGTCCCCACCAGCCCTCAGCCCCCAAATCAACCCCAAAGGACCCCGTGGGAGTGAGGCAAGCCTGTCCCACCACCACCACCCCACAGAAAGGAACCCCACATGGCCAAAACCTTCCTGTTTGACTTTGTTGCTGGGTCCCCGGTGCCTCAGCCTGACACCCAGGGGTGCCTAGGAGCAGTCACTGACCGATGAGCCCCCGCTTCTGGCCCTGCCTCCCTCTCCCAGTGCCATGGCCTGCCCCGCCCCCAGGGCTGAGCCCACAGGGGATGCCAGGCCTCTGACCCATCCAACTGAGACCCTCGCCTGCAGGCAGCTCAGGGAGGCATGCGGCAGACACCTTTCTCCTGGGCGAGTCCAGTGTGGGCCCGTCCTGGAATACCCTGCTAGGTGTCTTCTATGGACCTTCCCCCGGCGGGAGGCTGGGAGTGCGTGGGGGCTCAGGGAGCCAATCCAGCATAGGAGCCCACGGCGGATGGGAGCTCACGGCTCCTCCGAGTGGGAGGCAGAGCTGTGTCCCACCGCCCACGCCACAGCCACTCCACAATGCCACGGCCGCTCCGCGATGCCACGGTATGGGCGGGTTTGTCCAAGACGCGAGGGCTGAGCGCTCGGAGCCCCCGCATCACTGCGCCACAAGGCCCGGGTTTGGGACCCCTGATCGCCCAGGCCCTGACCACGTGCGGCGGGCACAACTGGTCGCAGAGCAGGGCTGGGTGGCCCGGCCCGGCCTGCCATCGGGGGCCACCCGTCACCAGAGCAGGGCTGTGGTCACTGCGTCGCTGTGCCCGAGGGGGCAGCACTTACCTTCAAAGGCAGGGGCGAGGGGCATGGCCTCGGGCCCGGGGGCCAGGCGGCTGACGGTCAGGTCGCTCTCGGTGCCGCCGCGTGTGTTCAGCATGCAGGTGTACACGGTGGAGCCTGGGCGGGAGGAAGACCGGGTCTGTGCTGGGCTCAGCACGGGCCCCACACGAGTATCTGGAGAACTGCATGGCAGGTGCCATGGGAAGACCCCGCGGCTTGGTGATGCCACCATGCCTGAGTGGCCTACAGGGGGGTGGGCAGGCCCCCCAGCACTGTCATCCCCCAGGAGGGCCACCATGAAGGGAGGCCGTATCATCCCCGGCCTGGGCATTGGAGGTGGGGGCCCAGGGCCAGGCTGGGGACAGGGCCATGTGCTGCGGCCCAGAGGTGACAGGGTTGGCTGCCACCTGCTTCCAGTGCCCAGGGCTGTGCCCCCGGAGTCCTGCCTGGTGCTGAGTGCGGACAGGAGCGAGGAACGTAGCCCAGCCCAGACCGCCTACCTGGGGGGCGGCTGACGTCGGCGGAGAACAGCCAGTCGGCAGCCTTCCTCGCGTCCAGGCCCACCAGGTAGAACTTGCCGAAGTAGGACATGTTGAATACGGCCGCGGCCCCCCTGCAGGCCAGGCACTCCTGCTTGATCTGCAAGGGTGCGGGGGGCGCGCTGGGGGCTCTGAGGTGGGCCGCACCCAGGAGCGTGGGGCGCTGGGGCTCTCTGCTGCCACCTGCCCTGAGCCTCCCCTGCGTCCCCTCCAGCTCAGACACCCTGTGACATTCTCCTCAAGCACAGGGGACACGCCCAGGGCCATTCTTCGGCCGTTAACCAGACGCAATACTTTCAAAAGGACTGAAATCAGACAAGTCTCTCCTGCGGCCACAGTGGAATCGCAACAGAAATCTAGCAGACGGACGTTGGAAAATTCTCAAATAGGTGAAACGGAACAACACGTTCCTCAATGAGCAGGAGATCGGGGACAATCACGAGGGGATTAGGAAACACCGTGAGGTGGGTGACAACTAACCCCTGACGTGTGAACGCGCGTGGGGGCGACCTTGGGTACCTGTCAACACCGATACTCCAGAAGGCGCGCGCTCCGAGCGGGGCCTGGCCTTCCACTTTGAGAGGCCAGGAAAGACAAGCAAGTTAAACCCAAGGCAAGCAGAAGGAGGGAAATAAGAGACGTGGAAATGTGCGTGACAACACCACCGAGGGAGTCGCTCGGCCGACCGGGTGACACGCGTGTGCAGGGCCCACAGCCGCCACCAGGCTTGACAGGGATGTTCCCGCGAGCCGAGCCATGAGACAGGGCCCCTGCTCTGCCACCACCGCCCAGCACGGCGTGGGGCGGGGGTCGACCCAGGCAGGCCATTCAGGCAAAAAGGAGGAATCAAAGGCACCTGGACTGGAGAAGAAGAGGTAAAACTGCCCCTGTGTGCAGATGACAGGATCTGGCATCTAGAAAATCCTAACAAACTCACTGAAAAACGAACAGAACTCACAAAACACTTCGCCAGGCCCGCAGGTTACAAGGCCAATATATAACGACACACAAAACTATTGCATTTTCACACACGAGCAAGGGACAGTCAAAAATAAACTTAGCCCTGGCTGCTGTGGCTCAGTGGACTGGGCGCTGGCCTGCCAACCAAAGGGTCGCAGGTTCGATTCCCAGTCAGGGCACATGCCTGGGTTGCGGGCCAGGTCCCCAGTAGGGGGCGTGTGAGAGGCAACCACACATTGATGTTTCTCTCCCTCTCTTTCTCCCTCCCTCCCCCTCTCTAAAAATAAATAAAATCTTACAAAAATGAACTTAAGCAAATAATTCCATTTATATCAAAGAATTTTAAAATGCTTATGAATAAATTTAACAAAAGAAATCTTCATTTAAAAACTAAAAAAAAATGTTTAAAGACTTCGTGTATTTATTTTGGAGAGCGGGTGGTTCCACCAGGTCAGCACACGCCTGGTCAGCACATGCCTGTGCCCTGGACGCTGGGGTACCTCCCCCCCCCGCCCCCACTGCAGACACACAGCCCTTTACGGAGCTCCTGCTGCCCCAGCGACTCCGCCTACACTGCTGGGCCTCGACCAAAAGCAAAGCAGCTGCTGGGGCTGCCTGCTGTCCGCCAGGCCCAGGAAGTTGCTGGCACTGAGCGCGAGTGGGCCCGTGCGGCAGTGTGTGGGCCGCACGCAGCCGGGGAGCCGAGCTGGCATCCCCTCTGAGCTCCCGAGTCCTCACGGGCAGAACAGCTACAAGCCTCAGAGGCTGCAGGTGCAGAGGTGCCACATGGAGTCTTGTTCTGTCCCCAAGAGGCACAGCGGGGACCCCAAGTGTTACATGCAACATGCCTCCCACTCTGCTTCGGAAGGCGCCCCTCCGAGGCCTTTGATGGGGCTTCCCCACAGACACTGGTTCTGGGGTTCCTTCCTTTGGGGCGGCTGCAGAATTGTGAGACTCAGCACAAAATGAAGTGTGGTCCTTGTTCAAAAGCACTGAGTGTCTCCAGGGGTGACTACAGGGCACTGCTGGGCCAGGGGCCCCACATGTCTGCACAGGTCAGGGCCCAGGATGCTGGCCTTGCTGCCTGGCCCTCAGGCCCTGTGACGGACCCCGTAAGCGTGCTTCCCCTGGCTCTGGGGACCCTGGGCCTGGTCCTTGGCCCCCCCCACCCCCGACAGAGAGGCATGAGTGGGAGCCAGCCACCATCACGGGGCAGCGATGCTCCACTTAGTCCCGCTTCCCAAAGTGGCAAAGATGCTGGCCTGGCACTTCCTACAAAAGCTGCCCGTGAGCCGCCCCTGTGCGGTGCAGACTTGGGGGGAAGGCCCAGCCCCCAGGATCTCGTCACCTCCACCCCAACAGGAATGGGGAGCCAGGCACCTGGGAGAGGGGCCGAGAGCTGCCAGGCGCCCTGTCAGACCAGCCTCACCTGGCCACTGGTGGAGCACGAGGGGCAGTGGACTGGCCCCAGACCACGGACCTGCCACGGCTCGGCCTGCTCCGTAGGGGCTGCAGGGAAGCCCATCCGAGTGAGGCCGCAAAAAAGAGGAGGGCCTCCCTCACAAAAGCTCTCGCAGCCCCCAGGGCAGCTCCCAGTGCGGGACAGACAGACGGAAGCTCGGGGAGGTGAAGGTCCTGGCCGGAGCCGCACGGCCAGACCCCAGCCCAAGTGGTGAGGTGGCCCTTGAGCCTAAGGGCTGGCTGAGTCTCGGTGCCAACAGAGGGAGCCACGTGGGAGAAGAACACGTCACCCCTTTTGTCCTAGAAACGGAGTCAGCCCCAAAAAGGGGAGACGGGGGATAGGATGGAGCAGGGAGCCTGGGCAGGGGCCATGCTGGCCAGGAGGGCCAGGCCTGCAGACGTCGGGGACAGGGAAGGGAAGGAGGGGACTCCACTACCTACCACGTGGTGGTGGGGAGGGAAGTCGAAGGTGTAGTCGTCCTCCAGCAGCCGGCTGTAGGCGTAGTCCTGGTGCGCCCGGTGCCCGTAGGCCCCGTAGTAGTCGTAGTGCAGGACCTGGGGGAGGGGCACCGTCAGCGAGGCCCCACCCTCCGCCCTCCTTCCCACCGGAGACCGGTCACAGGAGGACGAAGGCTGTGAGTGTGTTATGGACACAGGCGGTGGTGGCGGTGGGTTCGGGCGCACCAGAACCAGGCGCACAAGTGGCGCCTTGGTCACCGTGCCGCTGGGTGGTGGGTCTTGGAGGGGGCTCCCCCGGGGGATAGGGCGGAAACTGGGCAGCCTCACAGGGCAGAGGCCTGGGCGGGTCGGCTGGGACCTCAGGGCCACCGTCACTCCACACCAAGGCGGTGGGGAGGCCAGGGCATGGGGGTGAAGGAGCTCACGGCCCAGTGCCACGCCAGAGGCCATTGCCATGGCGATCCGGGATGAGGCCTGCTCTGGGCCAGGCCCTCTCCTGAGGAGAAGGGTCCTCTCTACAGGTGAGAAAACCGAGGCACAGAGAGACCAAAAGTCATCCCATGTCACGATGAGTACAGGCCAGAGCTTGGCACAACCCCAGGGGGTGGGGGGTCCCCAGAGGCTGGTTCCTTAGCTACCACCTGTCCTAACCTTTCCTGTCCGGCTCCTGCTGGCAGAGCCCCTCCTCCCCCTCCTATTCCACTGGCTCACCTGGGAGGGTGGGAGCCAGCCCATCAGCCCTACCCAGTCTCTCCTTTTCACAGATAAGAGTTAAGTGAGAAGTTCGGTTTCAATTGGGGGTCTTGGAGCCCAGGCCTCTGGGGAGGGCCCTTTAACCAGAGTCCCGGCAGGGAGTCGGTCCTCCGCCCAGCCAGGTTCAGCTCCCCAAGCCCCTGAGGCCTCAAAGGAGCACCCCAGCCACTGCAGCCTGGCCAGGGGTCAGGATTTGGGGGTTCATCTAGTCACCCAGTGCCCTGGACTCCCAAGATGGTTCCAGGTGGGAGCCTGCCCATCTTGGGGCCGAGGGGGTGTCCCCGGTTCCCACTCCAAAGTCCTCTCCTCTCCCACAGACTCGCAGGGGAGAGGGACGCCCCGGGACAGACCGGCTGGAAGGCAGGCGGCTCTGCAGGACACTGCCTCGGCCATCCTCCGTACGGGTCCTGTCCCAGTGGCCTGGCCTCCGCCTCGAGGGGCAGCTGCTCCACCTGCTGGTCTCGGAGCGCCCTGTCCCCTCCACTCTCCCAGGTGACCCTCACCCAGTGGCTCGCACCTCAGGGGGCCTTGGGTCTCCACAGGCTAACTGGTGCCCAGTGAGGCTCTGGGACCCCAGGCAGAGGCCATCCGGGAGCTCTGGCTCCCGGCTCCCTGGCAGGGGCCCAGCACATACCTTGGGACGTGGGCTGCTGGGGGACAGAAATGGGCTGGGCTGGAGGGGGTCTGGCAGAACACAACCACAGGGAAGCGATTTTAATTCGCTCAAACCAGGATCAAATATGGCTCCCTGGTCAGGATGAAAGCGTCTGATCACCTGCCCCTGAGGACCAGCCCCAGGGGCTCAGAGCAGGGGGCTCTGACTTCTCTCTCTGGGGCCTGGGTCCCCAGGAAGCCCGGACACTGTGAAATCCCCGCTCACACAGGAACGCACGGAAGGCCCACTTGTCTGCTCGGTCCTCCCACTCACATAAACTAGCACCGGCAGCTGCCAAAAATACAGACACAAAATTACAAGAAGCTGCTCTAATTTCTCCGCAGCTGCTGCTCCTCCGGGCGCCTGTTTGGATCGGGAGGCCTGGCCCCTGTGGGGGCTGACAACTGTGGGGAGCTCTGCAGAGGGGGCCCCCGCAATCACGGCAGATGGGCGGCAGGTCAGGCTGCACTGGAGGCGGGAACGGCAGGACGTGCAGCCCCTCAGGCAGGGGCCGGGGGGAGGGCAGGCATGGGGGCGCTCACCGGAGCTGGGCCTCCTGGGTGGAACCATCCCGGCCGCTCCCAGCCGTGTCGCTCCTGGAACACGCAGCCCCGCGCCAGGAGCTCCTGGGACAGGGGGACAAGCACCCTTCACACAGGGTCAGGCGCCCTGTGTAGGGTGGGCAGCCACCGGGTCCCCCACTTCATACCCAGCCGAGCAGACAGCAAGGAGGTCCTCGCTCCCAGAGCCAGGACACAGGCCCAGGCTGCCACCCAAGCACCCCCCCCCAGCTATCTCATCCCCCCCAAACCCCAGCCTGTGAAACTACCTCCTGCTACGGACTGAATTGCTGACCCATAACCCCTGCGTGGAAGCCTCAAGCCCAGTGTGGATATGTTTGGAGATAGGGCCTCTGAGGAGGGAACTGGGGTGCAACAAGGTTGTAAGGGTGAGGCCCTGACCCTTGCGGGGACACACCACGGCTCTCTGTCTACCACGAGCAGACCAGTGAGGAGGTGGCCGCCCAAAGGGCAGGAGGAGCCGGAGGCCGGCACCTCGCTCTGGGCGTCCTGCCTGCAGGACCTCGGGGAGCGGGTTTCGGCTGCTGAAGCCCCATCTGTGGCTTTTAGTTAGGTGGCCCAGCAACCCCACTCTGAGGTGTCACCCAGCAGGAATGACCCCAGACACTGTAAGAGAGGGCTTGTGAGGAGCAGAAGCTCGCCTGGGCCCACCTGAGGCCGGCGCCTACGCCCCGCCCTCCACCCTCCATGCCCCGCCCTCCACCCTCCATGCCCCGCCCTCCACCCTCCATGCCCCGCCCTCCACCCTCCATGCCCCGCCCTCCACCCTCCATGCCCCGCCCTCCACCCTCCATGCCCCGCCCTCCATGCCCCACCCCACCGTGAACGCCCAGGACAGATCCGCAGGTGCGAGCTCTGAGCACCTTCTGTTAGAAGCACCTGGGAACGCACGAACCCCCGTGTCTCTAGCTGCCCCGAAGGTGGGGTCCCACATGCACTCAGTCACCCCAATAACCGCCACCCCCCGAGAGTGGCAGGCGTGGAGCAGGCACCTCGTGCAGGGGGTCCCTCCGCATGTTGCGCCCTGCCAGGGGCTCGTCGTGGGGGAAGACCACGGAGTAGTTCTTGGCGTAGGACTCGTGGCTGCGCTCGCGGACCCAGCGGCGGTGGTCCGTGAGCGAGTGATGAAAGCGCCTGTCCCAGACGGAGAGGTGGAGAGGCCAGTCACCGCCATGGGACCTGATGGGGAAGGGAGGGCCAGGGACCAGGGGCCCAGGGCAAAACCGGATCCTCGGTCCCTCCGCCAGAACCCTGCCAGGGGCTTGGGTATCAGGAGGTGCTCCTGGCCCTCCATTCGCAGTCTGTGGGGCCTTGAACACGCCGGGACCTTGGTGAGCTCAGCCTCCTCACTGCGACCCTCCCCCCCACAAAGCCTCTCTGCCAGCCTCTGGGTGGGCACACCTGCTGGTGCCACCAGCTCTTCCATCTGGACTCTCCACTCAAGGCTGCCTGGCTCCAGCCCCTGCACACACTCAAATAACCCTCCTCCCAGCTCAGCGCCAAGGCCAGCGGCCTCGGCCACTCCATCTGCACAGTGGGAGGGCTGGGTCCAGCGGCTGGGTCCGGCTGCTGGTCCTGGAGCTGTCTGGCAGGACGGGCAAGGCACGGGGACTGGAGACCCTGCAAACTCTCAACAGCCTCACTCACTTTCTTCCCTCACTGCCTCCTCTTCCAAGAAGCCCTCCGGATTTCAGGGGAGGCTCCTTTCTAAATTGCCCTGGTTATTGCCCCCACCACACCACATCCCGCAGACGCTGGTGTGCACTTGCCTGATGTCGTAGCCGTACATGTCCTTCTCCGGGCGTCCATGGACGATCCAGTGGGCCAGCTCCTGCCCACAGCCGCCACCCAGCATCATTCCTGCCAGGAGGGTAGCCACAGTCTGTGACCTACCCCCAGGGCTCCCCACCCGGGTTCCGTGCCCTCCATCCCCACGGGCAGCATTGCTCCCTGAACCCGGACCCCACCCATCCTGGGCCCGCCCCTCATGCCACCTGGGGGAGCTTGGAGAATGGGAGGAGAGGCCACGGGGCGCCAGGGGGCTGCTGCCTGCAGTCACCTGCACTGTTGAAGCCGCAGCCCAGGAAGAACCCTCGGAGTTCAGGCGCCTCCCCCATTAGGGGCTTGTGGTCAGGGGTGAAGGACTCTGAAAGGAAAGGAGGGGTTGCATGCACCTGGTGGGGTCTCCTGAGAGTCAGACGGAGGGCTCTGCAAGTGTCTCCGTCCACCAGACCCTCCTCATCCTAAAGACCCAGCTCCATGCCACTTCTTCCAGGGAGCCTCCCTGGTTGCTCCTGCCACAGTCCCCTGAGCGCCTCCAAGTTTGCTGCCACAGCCATCCGCCCCAAGCCAGTCCTGCCTTGTGGAGCCCCAGTCAGCCTCCTGGCTGCCAACATTCTCCTGCCGACAGGGGCCTTTCCCTGAGCCCCCATCCTGTGCCGCGTGCGGCCCCCCTCACCGCACCATCTCCCTGCTGGGTCACTGCCAGTCACTCTTGCCTGCTGGACCCTGAGCACCAAGTGGGCAGGGGTGGGGCTTTGCTCGGCGCCGAGTCTGAGGCCCGGCTCAGGGCCCAGCACACAGTAGGGGCCTGGCAAGTGTGTGCTGAGTGAACGGATGATCCTCAGTTCTCTGGGAAAGGGGACCGAGACCCCCGCTGCGGGGCTGCCTCGGGCCAGGGCGTGGAGGGAGAGGGGCCACGGCGAGAAGTACAAAGGGCCGCACCGGGCAGCCACAGTCCTGGGTCGCAGCCCCGCTCCACCCCTTCCTGGCTGTGGGACCTTGGACAAGTCACTTCGCCTCTGAGCCTTAGCTCCCTCGTCTGGAAAATCAGCATCGAAGTACCTCCCAGGGCTGTGAGGTCATCTGTCTACAGAGAGCCACAGCCCACCTGGGGGAGCCCAGGGCTCAGCCTGGGAGTCAGCTCTGGCCGGTAGCAGCCCCATCCCACCCGGGGGAGCTGACAGGGCGAGGGAGACACAGCAAGTATGCACATAAGCAAAGAGGGAGCATGGGGTGAGAAGAGGGGGCCTCGCAGGGCTTGCGGCCGGCGGTCCTCAGTGGGGCAGCAGGCAGCCCCGCCCCCGGGGGATGGATACAGGTTCAGCCCCGGTCCCGTGAGAGGACAATGGACCTGGGACCCCAGGTCAGGGCCGCCTGGCTCCAGCCTCTGCTCCCTGCAGTGACCAAGGTCAGATCTGGGGAGGGGAGCGCAGCATCTGAGCTGAAGGAGGCCCAGCCTTGGGGGCCCTCGGGGAGCTCCCAAAGAGCAGGAAAGGGTGGCCCCCTGGGTCAGAAAGGCGGCAGAGTGGCTGCAGGGGAGGGTGAGCTTCCCCGGGGGGGGGGGGCAGGCTGCTGAGGGGGCGGGTGGGGGGAGTAGGGCAGCTCCGAGGAAAGAGTCAAGCCGCAGAAAGCAGAGGTGAGGTCGTGCCCTGGGCGGGGGAGGACCCAGGGAGCACTCTGAGAACCTCGGTGCCCTGGCCGGGGGAGGACCCAGGGAGCACTCTGAGAACCTGGATGTCCCCAGGCCCCGCCTGCAGGCAGGGAATTCTGAAGTGCCTCGGAGGGACTGTGAGGTGATGGCCTGCAGGAGCCCGTTTCCGGGGACGAGGGTCTTGAATGTTTAACAAATGACTCAAGACTGAGCCACATGGAGAGAGACGCAGGGTGCACGGGACCAAGACCCCACCTCGGCTCCGACCTCCAGCCCTGAAATGGGAGCTCTGCCCGACCCCCCCACCCTACTTCCCCGAAGTCGGGGCCTGGGGCTTCCCTGCTCTGTCCCCGAGGCCAGAGGCCCCGACTGTGCTTGGACTCCTGGCAAGGAGCACCGCTGACCTCCCCAAATCCTCCCCCACAGCCGGGAAACCAGCGGGGAAAACAGCCGGGCCGTCCTCGCTCGCTCACCCTCCCCAGGCGAGCCGCTGCCGTGGGAACCTGGACTCCTGGTCCAATTACACTGAGCCGGTTCCCTGGGTTATCAGTGCCCCAGGACCGGTGCCAGGCCTGTGTCTCTCAGGCCCAGGGGGGCGGGTGAGTCATCAGCCAGCTCCCACAGCCAGCCCAGCACTCAGGGTGCTGCCACGCTGCCCCCTGCAGGCGGGCCCGGGCGCCCCTCTGCCTCTCCCTCCCTGGGAAACGGTGCCTCTCACCCAAGGCCAACTTAGGCCCTGAACAGATTAAAGCAGCTCTGGCCGGTGGCTGGGAAGACACCCTTGCACCGGATGGACAGGGCTGGACGCCCGGCGGCCCCAGTCCACGGCATCGGGCCCCTTCCCCTCTCCTGTCCTGTCTCCCCTCACTCCCGGGGTGGCCTGTGGATGCCGTTTTGCCCCAGGCGTCTGGCTGTCCACATCTGCTCACGGGACCCACGGCCGTTTGCGGGCCTGGGCCGTGCCCTGCTCCTGAGTGTGGCTTCTCCTCCTTGCCCCGTCCCCGTGGGGTAGCTGTCTGTCACCCACTTCACAGGCAACGGCACCCAGGCACAGGGACTTACAGCCTCACGCGCGACGTCCTGTTTGGGCAGCACTGCCTGCCTCTGAGCCCCTCTGCACAGCCCTGAAATGGGGAAGCTTGCCCTGCCCCCCTGTGCACGGCCTCTGGGGCCCCCTAAGACAACAACTTAGGCTGCCTTAGCTGCCCCTGGCCTGGGGTCCCTTTGCTCCCTGGGCCACCCCAGGATGGCCCTGTCCCAGGCCACGGAGTCAGGGAGCGGTCACTTCTCTCCGCGAGGCTGAGTTGCTGGGAATATCCTTGCATTCCCGGAGTCCGGCCTGGCAGGAGGCCTGCAGGGGCTTGGGCTGGCGGCCTTGACCGAGCACTTCAGCTCTGAGGGTCTGTGTCCCTGGCCTGTAGCCCCGGATGTGCCCTATGGGCCCTTGGGGGACCTGGGAACCAGGCACTCTGTCGTCCCCAGTTCCATTTCTGCTCCAGCCCCCTCCGTTCAGCTCTCCCTGAGCAGACAGCGGAGCCTGCCCACACTCAGAGGGGTGAGGCCAACAGCCCTGGGTCCCCGACAGCCAGGTGGAATGTTCTGGAAAGCCGGGAGAGCGGGGACCGGACTGGACTGTGTCTCTAGTTTTGTGAGCAGGGCCCTCGCTCAGCCCCATTTCACAGGTGAACACACTGAGGCCCAGGGACGAGTCGAGAGGAGGTTAGGAGCCCCGCCTGGGCCATCAGGAGGTGCTCACACGGGGGTGGGCTGAAGCCTGGCTGTGTGCTCATCGGGGGCAAATTTCTGTGCCTGCCCAGCTTAGGTCTCCGGCCTGCAGAGAAGAGTGAAGCGGTGCCCACCCCCAGGGCCACTAGAAGGGGCGACGAGAAAGCATAGGGACACCCAGGCTCGTGCCTGGCACAGGCCAGCCTCCGGACGACCGGAAGACACGCACCCGCCGCCCCCAGGGCGCCCCACTCACCCGGGCCACACACCGTAGACTTGACCCCCGTCTTCGCCAGCACAGGGACCCGGTTGATGGCGCCCTCGATGTGCTGGGTGAACACGTCCCAGTCCAGGTCGAAGAGGCCGAAAGCAAACTTGTCCGACACCTTGGTGGGGGTGGGGAGCAGGGCGGGGGGGCAGGGACGTGCCCTGTGACGCCGCCCATGGGAGTGGCAGGTCCCCTACAGGTATCCGTGGTCTGTCTCCCCCTCACCCACCCCGAAGCGGGCCTGTCTGCTCCCCCAGCCCAGCTCCACCTGGGGGCCCTGCTTCCCTGCCCTCCCTCAACCCATTCTCCTAAGTCAGGTCACGTCCCCTCTTGCCCTTCAGCTTCCTGTGGATCCCAGAGCTCCTCTGTGGTCTGCAAAGCCCTACATGAGCCGGCCTGTGTGGATCACCGACCCACAGCCACGCTGGCCTGCCCTCAATCTCGGAGACGGGCAAGCTTGGCCTCCGGCCTTCACCTCCACCTGGGCAGCTCCTTGCCCACCTTGTTCTCTGCAGGGCCCCATGCAGCGTGACCTCCTCAGTGAGCCCTCATTACTTTGCTTATTGTATGTCTCCCCACCAAAATACAGGCCTCCTGCAACAGGGACTTTTATCTTAGTTTCCCTGTTTCTCCAGAAAGTAAAACAGGACCTGGCCCACGTTGGTCGTCTAGTTTTTCAGTGTGTGGACTAAACGCATGAATGTAGGAGCCAGGGCGGCCCACACACGCTCGAGGTGGCTGTGGGGACTGCCGGGTCTGCACTCGAGTCCAGAAGCTGCCAGGGGCGCAGCCCAGGCTGGGGATGGGCAGGGCACAGACTTGTTGGCTGATGGACAGCGGACCATGTTCTCCTGTCCTCTGGTTCTTCAAAAGCTGCCATTGTACAGTTTTACAGCCTCCAGCTGCTGGCGCTCTGAGGTCAGCCCTCCGATGTGGGGTGGCCTATATGCCAGGTTCTCCAGGGGTCACAGCAGAATGGGTTTGACCCTTGTGGGGCCAGGGGACCTGACGTTTCTCAGGGGCAACGAGGAGCTTCAGGAGGTGGCTCCTCACACTGAGCCACAGCCCTGACCCCCCCCCACTCCCTGTGTGCCTCACCTCCTCCCAGAAAATGGGGTTCGTCTCATAGCCGCCCACGGACAGGCCGTCGCCCTGGAGGCGGAGGTAGACTGAGGCATCGTGGTCACGGACATTGGGCATGTTCTGGAAGGCAGAGCAGAGAGAGAGAGGCCTTGGGGTGAGCCCGGGCTGGGCAGGGGCCAGCGCCTCCCCCAAGGGCCCCAGGCCCACAGAGGGCCCGAGGGCCTCCTTCTTGTTGTAGGGGCCTGAGGACACAGGGGACCCAGGGCCTCAGGTTGCACAGTGGACAGAGCAGCACCAGGCAAGGCTCTCCTTCCCCAAACCCAATGAAAACAGCAGCAAAGACATGAAAAGGAGGAGGAATGTAGGGGGAGGGGGAGGGAGGGAGGGAAGAGGGAACCCATGGAGAGAAGAGGGCAGAAGAGCCCAGCACAGACAGGAGATCCCAGCAACACGGTGCAGGGTTTGGGGGGGGGGGGGGGCAGGCAGGATGTGTGTGCATGTGTGTGTGAGCGTGAGAGAGACTGTGTGTGTGCATGGATGTGAACAGGAAGATGGGTGAGGGTCCTTTCCAAGCAGCAGGGCCCCGGTCCCCTGCATCCCCACCCAGGCAGCCGAGGGCCCAGCCCTGCCCTGTGGGAGGCCTGCCCGAGGTCTGTCTCTAGACACGGGATCCCCAGAGGCTGCAGGCTGGGGACAGTGAGGGGTGAGCGCCCCCGACCCCACACAGCAGCGTGGAGACTATTTTGCGGAGACACCAAGTGGCCTGGAGAAGGCTCCAGAGGCAGAGACTGGGGACCCTCAGCAAAGAAGAGGGCTTTCCCCGCCGCCCCTGCAAAGGGGCCCTCCTGTGCCCCTGTCTGGCTTCCCGTCAGCCTGCAGGACAGAAAACTTCGGAGGCACGAGAAGGTGGGCCCGCGAAACAGAGGCACAGTCCCAGACCAAGAAAGGCATCGTTCCGTGACATAGGGTCATCAAACTGAAAATTCGACAGAAGGGTCAGGTACGGCCGAGACCCTCTTCCAGATATTTGGCTTAAAAAAACACGGGAGTCAGGAAGTTGGTCCTGAAGGAGCAATGCCCGCCTTCCAGGGCCCCACAAAGAGAAAACGGGGCCAAACGAGACGTCAGCGCAATCGTCCGAGCCGGTCTCTCAGGCTGAAACTCACGAGTCTGGGCATCGAAGGGCCCAGAAGGGCCCGACAAGCCCTGTGAATGGACCAGGCAGCACCGAGGCTGCGTCGGGCTGAACCCAGGTGAGTGCTAGGGGAACAGGTGCACCCGAAATGAAGAAACAGCAGTTCCAAAGGCTAGTGACCTGGTGCCCCCCTTCAGAACTCTGAGAAATGATTTTATCACAGAATTCCAGACCCAGACAACCCCTCAACCCAGTGTAAGGAAAGAACACAGACTTTTTAATTCTTTCACGGGCACAAAAGCATTTCCTTCTTCTCAGAGGGCACCCAGAGAACCTGCATGAACCGGGGGAGCAGCAGACCCACAGAAGGGGGTGAGAAGGTCCCGGGGTGACAGCGAGCTGAGACCAAGGGCTCTGTCCAAAACGGGGAGGACAGGAAGGCCTCGGGGGAGGGATCGGGACTTACAGACCCCCATGATTTCTGTGGGGCGCACAGGTGTGCGGAGTATGTCATCGACAGGGGTTTGGCAGGGAAATTGTAGCAGTTATGAATACCAGCGCAAATACCCTCAACAAAATACCAGCCAACTAAATCCAGGGCCGTGGGAGAAGGTTTGCAGACCACGGCCCAATGGGATCGATTCATCCCGGAAGGTAAGGTTGGTTTAACACCTGAAAATCAACCTGAGCAGCACGCCGTGCCAACCGAGGAAGAAAGCCGCCCGTCTCCACTGAGGCAGAAAGGACCCTGGACAGAGCCCAACACTTCACCTGAGACACTCGGCGATCTAAGGACGGACGGGACCTGCCTGACACGCACAGCTGACGCAGACTCCCTTGCAGCTTATCCGGCACGGCCAGGCCCAGCGAAGGCTGCTCCGCTCCACGTGGCGCGGGGTGCGGGGGGGGGGGGGGGGGTCCTGGCCAGAGCAGCCGCCAGGTGAGAAGCAGGAATGAAAGGCATCCGACTGGACAAGGGGAAGTAAAACTGCCTCTATCTGCAGAAGACGTGATCCTGCATCTAGAAAATCCGAAGGAACCCCCTAAAAACGATCAGAACTAACCAAACAGTTCAGCAAGGCTGGAGGGGGCAAGGTCGATACACAATAACGAACATTACACTTCGCACACAGCAGCGAACCACCCGAAACGAAACGAAACAATTCCATTCCCGTCATCGGAAAGACTGTGGAAGTGCTTACGAATGAATTTAACACAAGAAGTGTGA